>NC_133648.1:137189760-137789760 GCF_009905375.1 Apium graveolens | reverse complement strand
TTGGTAGGGTGTCATACACTTTTCTTGATTAATCAAAGAAATATTCTGAGTGTTGCAGACAGTATTCATAGCTTCATCCCAAAAATATGTTGGTAACTTTGATTCTTCAAGCATTGTCCTTGCATCTTCAATAAGAGTTCTGTTCTTTCTTTCCGCTACTCCATTTTGTTATGGAGTTCTTGCTACAGAAAACTCATGCATTATCCCATTCTCTTTACAAAATGATCTCATCACAGAATTCTTGAACTCAGTTCCATTGTCACTGCTGATTCTCCTTACTTTAAAATCAGGATGATTGTTGACTTGCCTTATGTGATTGATGATGATTTTCACTAGCCTTATCTTTAGAATTTAGGAAATATGTCCAATAGAACTTTAAGAAATCATCCACAATTACTAGGCAAAATCTTTTCCTTGAGATGGACAACACATTGACTGGTCCAAATAAATCCATGTGTAGCAATTGCAAAGGTTCTTCAATTATTGAATCAAGCTTCTTTCTGAATGATGCTTTGATCTGATTTCCTTTTTGGAAGGCATCACACAATCCATCCTTAGAAAACTCCACTTGAGGAATGCCTCTAACCAGTTTTTTCTTGACAAGTTCATTCATGGTCTTGAGGTTTAGATGGGACAGCTTCTTGTGCCATAGCCAACTTTCATCTTGACTTGCTTTACTGAGAAGACAAGTGATAGATTCTGCATTAGTTGAGTTGAAGTCAGCTAGATACACATTTCCTTTTCTCACTCCAGTTAGAACCACTTTGTTGCTTCTTTTGTTTGTCACAACACAGGCTTCTGAATTGAAGGTTACTTAATTGTCCTTGTCACAAAGCTGGCCGATACTCAACAAATTGTGCTTGAGACCATCCACTAGGGCAACCTCTTCAATGATGACATTGTCTTTTAAAATCAAGCCATATCCCACAGTATAACCTTTGTTGTCATCTCCAAAAGTGATACTTGGGCCATCTCTTTCCTTGAACTCTGTGAGCAGGGTAGAATCTCCAGTCATGTGCCTTGAACAACCATATCCAGGTACCAAAGATTCTTTCTGTTTCCCTGCACACATCAAAATCAAATCAAGTTGATTTTGGTACCCAAGTTTCCTTGGGTTCTTCCTTGTTAGCTTTCTTCTTTGGTTCTTAGGCTTGATCTCATTTGACTTGGGAATTTCTAATTCATCCTTAGTCATTTGAGTTGGACCTTTGAAACCAGTCATTAAACCATAATTGTCATGTACATTTTGATTAACAGGGAAAGGCATGTTGTTTGCAAACATGTTATTCCAGTAAAGCATGCTAAATGGCATTTGAGGCATACTAAATGCAGCATATTAAGGATTAGGTGCAAATGGCATATTAGCAAATTGTGCATTCATATTTTGAGTAGACATAGCATTCATAGGCATGGTAGACATAACAGTCATGTTAGGAAAAGAGGGAGGAACAGACACAGGAGTAGGCATGGCAAGTTTGCAATTAACAGACAGATGATTAACACTACCACACTTAACACATATTTTTCTTGGTGCATATTTATCAGGTGTGTAGTTGTTATGCTTTTTAATTCCTACTTTCCCATTTCTATTGTTTTTCTTTTTAGCATCTGTTTTAACCTCAATCTTTTTTAATCTGTCATTCAATTGCTTGATGGACAGATGACCAACATTAACTTTCTTCTCCTTCTTCACTTGACTTGATTCTCTTGAAATAATGTTTTTAAAAACTGATCCATATTTTTCATTCAGCTTGGCAAGCTTAGCTTTGCTCACAGGTTTACTCACAGCCGACGGATGTGGGTCTTTATCACTCGACGGATAATCCTTTTAATTATCCGACGGATGATTCTCATCATCCGTCGAGTCCACATTTGTTAGGAATCCTTCAACCAAATTGGATTCTAGCTTCTCCTTACTCTTCTTCCAGGCTTTATCGCAAAAGGACTCAATACCTTGAACTTTAGTGATTTGATCATGAACATCTCTAGATGATTTCCATGATTTAATCATTTCTTGTTCTCGTTCAATCTGCTTCTTTAAAATCTCTTCTTTCTTCAAGGACTAACTTAATTCATCTGTAGCAGTCTTACACTCAATTCTCAATTTTTCAAATTCAATAAACTGAGACTCTAGCACATTATTCCTTTCACTTAAAAACAAATTGTTTTCTTTAATTTTAGCATTTTCCTTAGTGAAGGACTTAAGTGTAACATGCAAGTGATATAATTCTGTAGACATGTCATTGATTGCATCATTACACTCAGCTTTAGATAAATGTGTTAGGTTAGTGGTGATAACCTGATTACTTGAAGAACTTGTTTCTGTTTCATTAGACTTGGCCATCAGGGCTAGATTGACATAGTTTACATCTTCATCTTCATCCAATCCATCAGCTGCCCAGTCATTTTCCTGTGTAATGAAAGCCCTTTCCTTTTGTTTGAGCAACTCAAAATATTTCTGTTTGTAATGAACAGGCTCAAACTTCTTTTTGCTGGAATCTGACTTTCTACACTCACTGGAAAAATGCCCTTCCAAGCCACATTTGAAATATTTGAATTTGGATTTATCCACCATGTTTCTATTTGGCTTGGCTGCTCCAAAGTTCTTTTTGAACTTGAGCTTGGAAAATCTTCTGGAAAGGAATGCTAGATTCTCATCAATATCATCCATGTCATCTTGGCTCAAATGATCTTCATTTTCAGCTGCCAGCCCTTTGCCCTTGCTTTCACAGACCTTTGATATAGACTCAACAGCTTCTACCTTCATTTCCTTCTCTTTCTCTAACTCAGCAACCAGTGCTATGGACCCTCCTTTCTTCCTTTCTTTCTCCATCCTCTCATCCTGCTCTATTTCAAGCTCATAAGTTTTCAGGATGCCATACAGTCTCTCCAAGGTGAACTCCTTATAATCCTGAGAATTTCTCAATGAGACTGTCATTGGTTTCCACTCCTTTGGAAGAGATCCAAGGAAGTTGAGATTAGAGTCTTTTGTCTGATAGACTCTTCCATGCAACTTCAGAGCATTTAGTAGTTTTTGAAACCTGCTAAAAATATCAGTGAGAGACTCACTATCTTCATAATGGAAGTGCTCATATTGCTGAATTAGCAGCTGCATCCTATTCTCCCTTACTTGCTCAGTACCATCACAAATAATCTGGATAGTGTCCCGAACCTCCTTGGCTATTTTGTAGTTAATAATGTTATCAAACATATCACCATCAACTCTATTAAAAAATATATTCATGGCCTTCTTGTCTTTCCTGACTTTCTCAATATCAGGATCTGACCAATCATGCCTAGGCTTGGGAACAGATGGTTCATTGCCTGTTACAGCTCTCATTGGTACATGAGGACCTCTCTCTATGCAATCCACATAGGCCTCATCTTGAGAAAGAAGATGTAGATGCATTTTCACCTTCCAGTGGTGATAATTGTCTTTGTCCGGAAAAGGAATTTTAACTCCGACATCCTTCTTGTTCATCTTGTTGTGATCTTTACACTCTTTGTACTTCAAGAGCTTGCTCTGATACCAATTGTTATTCCCTAACAATACAACAAGAATTACAGAAGGGGTGAATGTAATTCTGGATTCTTTTTCAAGATTTTAAAACAGTTCTAACTCGATAGATATATATGTATTTTGATTTGCAAGATGAGGAATGAAAGGATTAAATAAATCAAACACAAAGTAATAAAAACACAAGTCTTTAAAACTTTCTGGTGGATATGAATGTATCCACCAGATATATATATATATATATATCGATTTGAGAACTTTATGAAGCTCAAATTGGCTCACAGCTGCTTTACAAGTTGAACAAACAAACTACAGAGAAATTCTTGACAAATACAGCTTTTTCTATTTCTCTCCTAAAATGTGTTTGCTTAGTTAAGTTTGTTCTACTAGCTACACTTGGTTTATATATCACCAAGTTTACATGGTAATAAGACAGGATAATAAAACAAAACCTATCAAGTCTAACTCCATGCTGCTTCATTACTCTATTCCAGCATCTTTGAAAATCTTCATAACTTGCATGGAAGTGGTAATGCTTCTTTGTTCTCAATTTCCTGCTAAACGGGCTGCCACATTCCTTTTGCAAACACCCAATGCATGTGACTGTGTTGTCACTGTCAACAGATATTTAAATTTATCATCTGTCGGGTACATTCTTGTTATTCGTCGGGTACCTTTGTTGATCATCCGTCGAGTAGCTATTTGACACTTGACTCCATTTCACTTATGCAGAATTACAAGACATCTCATATTTACAATTAATCAACTTATTCTGCATATCTACTAGTAGTCAACATGACTCATCAGCTCCTACAGAATCTACACAAAGTTATTTGCAGAAATGTGCTACAATACTTATTATTAAATAAGCTACTCACTCGATGGATGTCAAATCATCATTCGTCAGGACTATATTGAATCATCTGTCAGGTGTTACATATTGAATTCTCAATGATCAGAAGAAACTCAGGATCTGGCTGTTCGGGTGTCATCAGTATCTGATGTATTGTCGGGATTTGATAAATCATCAGCATTTGGATGTCATTAGTATTTGAAGCTAGTCTGCTTAAAGGATTTATTATGTTCCTTGTAATGTGGAACATATATCTTTTACATCTGAGTTATAGGACTTTATCAATTCAGTTGAAGATATGTATCAGTTTCAGTTAGCTTTTAATAATGCATATCTTAGATTGATTTGTTGTAGTTGTATAGTATATAAACATAGTTTAGGTCATCACTTAGTGTATCGATCTCGAGTATCATTCGACCTAGCAGCTCTCAAGAACATCAGTATTTCTTGAGAGGATTTTGTAACAGTTTTATCAGAAATATAAAAAGCTGGTATATTTTATTACTTGTTTGAAACATTTATACAATTGTATCCAACCCCCCTTAAACAATTGTATCTTCACTAGGCAATAATTGGTATCAGAGCTCACTGATAAATTTACAATCAGAAATGATCTAAACATGTCTCTGAACAAGTATGAAAGCATTAAAATTCCCATTCTGAAAAAGACTGAATATCCAACATGGAAGGTGAAGATGCTCATGCACCTGGAAGCTATAGATCCAAATTATCTTGACATAATCAATGATGGACCCTTCATGCCAACAAAACTGGTGCCTGCAACTCCTACTATTGCTGAACATTATCAGCTGAAGGAGAAGACTGGGTGGACACCAGAAGAGAAAGTAGTTGTGTTGAAAGATGCAAAGGTAAGAAACATTTGCTATAATCGTCTTGATTCCGTGATGTCAAACAGGGTTATAGCCTACAAGACTGCCAAAGAGATCTGGGATGCTCTTGAAACTCAATGCCAAGGAACCATGGCCATCAAGAAGAACAGAAAGGCTATTCTGATTCAAGAATATGAACACTTTGAAGCCAAGCCTGATGAAAGTCTCACTGACATCTATAATAGATTTCTGACCCTGCTCAACAATCTGTCTTTGGTGGGAAAGGTGTATGATCGAGAGGATTCAAACACCTAGTTTTTGAGAGCTTTGAGTGAAGAATGGGAGACTCATACTTCAATCATACGACATCAGTATGATCTGGAATTAATCACTCTGGATGAAGTCTATGGCATGCTGAGAACTCATGATTTGGTAGTTCAGCAAAGGAGAGAGAGGAAAAGCAACAAAGGGAAATCTATTGCTTTAAAAGTAAATGATAAAGCTTCAAAAGAAAATTATGTTGGAGCTGTAAGAAAGAAGAACAATTTGTCAGAATCAGATACTGATGATTCATCATCAAATCCTGATGATAATATTGATTCTGAAACTAATGAGAACATGAAGATTCTGATGTCATGCAAATGGCCGCATTGCTGGTTAAGGGCTTCAGGAGGATGTAATTCAGGAAGTCTAAGAACAACAGAAGCTTCAGGAAGAAGTTCACTGGAGGTGAAAGGAAGTCAACTAGGAGAAAAGATGGAAAGGACTCTAAAGCTGGGAAGGTAGACAGGACAAAGATCAAGTGTTACAACTGTGACGAACCTGGTCACTTTGCCTCAGAGTGCAAGAAGACAAAGCATGATAAAGGAAAGAACAAGGCCCTGATCACCTCAAGCAAGAATTGGATGGACTCCTCTGATTCTGAAAATGATGACACAAGATATGCACTGATGGCAGGCTTTGATGATCATGTTTCCTCTGATTTTAAGGTACAATCTTCTTTCTTCTCTTTTGATATCGAGAATATATCTGAGTTGAAATATATTCTTAAATCTTTGCATGGTAATTTTAAGTATAAGACTTTAGAAAATGATAGACTTATAACTGAAATTGAGATCCTGAAATCTAGGAATGAAAAGTTAGAGTCTGACTTAATAAATCAGATAGATTTGAAGAAAGAATGTGAGAGAGCTAAAAGGATCTAGAAAAAAGAGAGAAAAACCCTTAAAGCCTGGACTGATTCAGGAAAAAAGGTCCATGAGATAATCTCAAAGAAAAACTGGAAAGAATGTCTAGGCTATAAAGATGGAGTTAAGGTTGTTGACTCTGAAAATAAAATTACCCTTAAAACTCCTGTTAAGTTTATCTCTACAGATGCTGATGAACCTAAATCCACTTTTGAAAAGGGTTCAACATCAGTATCACAAGAAAAACTGGTAAGTGATAAAACTCAAAGAAAGGAAAGCAAAAAAATTATTAAGTCTGTTGAGAAAGAAAAGAACATAGGACTTTTGTCAGCAAGACAATTGAAAAAGAAATTATCTGAGGTACTGAAAAACCTCAAGTAAAAATTCCTAAAAGAAACAGGAATGGTAAGCAAGGTATTTCTAAGGATTCAAATTACAAGGTGTTCCCAATGCTCCTAGAAAAACTATTTTAACTGTGGAAATACTAATCATCTTGTTATTGATCGCAGGAGGGATAAGAAAATGAAAACTGCTATTCCTGAGTCTGATGTTAAGGGTAGATCAATATTTTATAAACCACAAAATCCTTGTTTTCATTGTGGTAGTAGCTGGCATTCGATTTATACTTGTATTTCTTATCACAAGTTGTATCACAATTATTATGAACCTTTGCCTAAGTTTAATAAAGTTGCTTGTGTGCTTAATTCTGTTGGTTTTACTAAATCTGCTTCTGACAAGACAAATCCTGACAAAGAAAAAACTGTCAAAAGTACTCCTGACACACAAAGGCTTAAGTTGTCCAAAAAGAGGGCCCAACAAGTGTGGGTCCTTAAAAATCCTTCTAATTAATTATTCTTCTGATTGCAGGGTAACAAGAAAAATACATTTGTCTTGGATAGTGGATGTCCAGGACACATGACTGGAAATAAATCCCTGTTGTCAGAATTTAAGAAGAAGGCTGGCCAGGATGTATCTTATGGAGATGGAAATGTAGGACACACTCTGGGATATGGCAACTTGATAATTGGAAAGGTAGCAATAGAGAATGTAGCTCTGGTGGATGGGCTGAAGCATAATCTTCTGAGCACCAGTCAAATCACTGACAGAGGTTATCATGTTGTATTCTATGACTCACACTGTGAATTTGTTCATAACAAGTCAAAGAAAACTGTCTTGATAGGATACAGACATGGTAACATTTATGAAGCAAGGCTACATGAAAGTCTTGAAAAGGAAGCTACTTGCCTTATCTCTAAGGCATCAATAGATGAGAGCTGGAACTGGCATAAGAAGCTCTCACATCTCAACTTCAATTCAATCAATGAACTTGCCAAGAAGGAGCTTGTAAGAGGATTGCCAAACATGCTATACTCATCTGATGGTCTTTGTGATGCTTGCCAAAACTCTAAACAAAGAAAAGTATCTTTCAAAAGAAAAATTGAATTCTCCATTTCTGAGCCATATCATATGCTACATCTGGACCTCTTTGGATCAGTGAACATAATGTCCATCAACAAGAAAAGGTACACACTTGTAATTATTGATGATTTCACTAGATATACATGGGTTTATTTTCTACACATGAAGGATGAAACTCTAGAAATTCTTCTGGAACACATATGGCAAATTAAAAATGGATCTACTCATAAAGTGAAAATCCTGAGAAGTGATAATGGCACTGAATTCAAGAACTCAAAGATGGAGGAATTCTGCAAGTACAAAAAAATAGAGTAACAATTCTTATCTCTTGGTACACCTCATCAAAATGGTGTTGTTGAGAGGAAGAATAGATCCTTGATTGAAGCTGGAAGAACTCTGCTAGAAGAAGCAAAACTACCCACTTACTTTTGGTCTGAAGCAGTAAACACAGCATGTTATACTCAGAACTTCACTCTGATAAACAGACATGGTGTTACTCCTTATCAAATGCTAAAAGAAAAGAAGCCCAGTCTCAAACATTTTCATGTATTTGGATGTAAGTGCTTTGTTTTGAGAACTCATACTGATCAGCTTGGAAAGTTTGAATCAAAGGCTGATGAAGGAATCTTTGTTGGATACTCACCATCAAAAGCATACAGAGTGTTCAATCTGAGAACAAACACTGTAGTAGTCTCCATAAATGTATCTTTTAATGATAAGAAGATTCCTGGTTTTGAAGAAGACACTCTTGAAAGCTTAATCTTTGCAAATGAAAATGCATTGTTGGAATCTGGATCAAACTCTAATGAATTGTCAAATCCTGATGATCCAATCCTGACACTCCTTCAGATTCTGAAGATAATCATTGTACTAACGAACCTGCACATGTTGAGGGGGAGCAATAGCAAGGGTCAACTGATGGTACCAACACTGAAGAATCATCTCAAGATTCTTCTCAATCAAATCTTTCAGAATCTAATGCTGATTCAACATTAGATGAACATGTGTCAAGTCCTAATATTTCATCAGGAGATAACACAACAGATTCAGGGGGAGCCTCAAATGCATTTGATGAGGCATACAATTCAGGGGGACCATCTAGCTCCAGAAGGACACTTCCCAGTGCCAGAAAATGGACTAAAGATCATACTCCTGATCTGATCATTAAAAATCCTGATGACGGTGTAAAGATAAGAAGTGCAACTCAAAATGAATATTTATACCATAATCTACTTTCCAAATAAGAACCAAAGAAAGTAGAAGATGCACTTAAGGATGCAGATTGGGTCATGACTATGCAAGAAGAATTGAATGAGTTCAAAAGAAATGAAGTGTGGAAGCTGGTACCTAAGAACAGGTCAATCGTAGGCACAAAGTGGGTCTTTAAAAACAAGACTGATTATGATGGAACAATTATCAGAAACAAGGCAAGATTGGGGGCTAAAGGTTATTCCCAATAGGAAGGTATTGACTATGATGAGACATTTTCTCCTGTTGCTAGGCTGGAAGCAATCAAAATCTTCTTGGCATATGTTGCTCACAAGAAGTTCAAGGTCTTCCAGATGGATGTCAAGAGTGCATTTCTCAATGAAGAACTTGAAGAAGAAGTCTATGTTAAAAAACCACCAGGATTTGTGGATCCTAAACATCCTGACTATGTTTACAGACTTGATAAAGCACTCTATGAACTGAAGCAAGCACCTAGAGCATGGTATGAAACCCTTGCTCAATTTCTACCTGAAAGTGGATTCAAAAGAGTTACAATAGATAAAACCCTATTTTATCTGAATAAAGGTAAAGATTTGCTTTTAGTTCAAATTTATGTGGATGATATCATTTTTGAATCAACTAATCAAACACTGTGTGATAAGTTTTTAAAGTAGATGCAATCAAGATATCAAATGAGTATGATGGGAGAGATGAGCTACTTCCTAGGCTTGCAGATTAAACAGACTGATAATGGCATCTATATCAATCAGTCCAAGTACACAAGAAATCTACTGAAGAGGTTTAATATGCAAGAAAGTGCAACTACAAGTACTCTTATGGCAATTGCTACAAAACTTGATCCAAATGAAGGTACAACAGTTGATGTCACAACTTATAGAGGTATGATTGGTTCTCTGTTATACCTAACTGCTAGTAGGCCAAACATTATGTTTGCCACTTATTTGTGTGAAAGATTTCAGGAAAATCCAAGGGAGCCACATCTAATTGCAGTAAAGAGAATTTTTAGATATCTCTAGAGTACTGTTTCACTTGAACTTTGGTATGTAAAGGAAGCTGATTTTTGCATTATTTGGTTATTCAGATGCTGATTTTGTTGGATGTAAAATAGACAGGATGAGTACATCAGGAAGCTGTCAGTTCTTGGGAGGCAAATTAGTCTCATGGTTCAGCAAGAAGCAGAAATCTATTTCTACTTCAACTGCTGAGGCTGAATATATTACAGCTGGAAGTTGTTGTGCTCAGTTGTTATGGATGAGGAATCAGCTCATGGACTATGGATTATCATTTTCAAAAATTCCTATTTATTGTGATAATCAAAGTACTATTGCCATGATAGGAAATTCGGTACAACACTCTCTTATAAAACACATCAGTATCAGATATCACTTTATAAGGGAGCATTTCATGGAAGGAACCGTAGAACTTCATTTTGTTCCTACTGTTCAGCAGCTGGTTGATATCTTCACAAAGCCATTACCTGAAGCAACATTTACAAAGCTTGTGAATGAACTTGATATGGTTAATTGGGACAAGTAAATTTATTTCAATCTATATTTGATCAAATCCTGATGTATACTGATCAAATCCTGATATGTCCTAAATGTTGTGTTTTAGATTTTAAGCCAGAAATATTTGATGTATTCCATTTTTATATGCATGATAGATTAAGTGAATTTATTTGCTAAAATATACATGTATTAATAAATATATCATTGTAATCATTACACATCAGTCTAGGGAGACGTGCATTCAGAAGACATCTTTTGGTTAATTCATTAAGTTAACTCTTCGCTTAATAATTGGTCAATCTTTTAGTCTCTTGATATTCTTTTTCTATTTCTCTCGGTTATTTAAATGACCACTCACCCTTAGGTCATTTTACCTCTTCTCATACTCAAACACATCTCTTCACTTTCACTTTTCACACACAATGGCGAATTCCAGTTGGTTCCACTGCTACGGCACAAGTAGTGTGACAATTTTTCGAAATGGAATCCAAACTCAATATCCCATCAACAACATTCCACACGACATCTGGATTCAACTTCCAGACGTCATCAAAAATGATCTTCTATTTTTCCAAAGAGAATTTTATCTCCACAATCTTAAACAGCAGGAGAAAATCATTCATCTTGCTGTTCTCTTTGTTGAAAGTAGGAAGAAGAATTAAACATCCACCATCCGTTTCTCTTCACCATCAGCTTTTCCAGGCTTCTTAGACCAAGGCTGTTGATGTTCAACTTCTTAGATTAGGATTATCTTGTAATCTTTTTGCATGTAATCTACAAATTTCATGAAATGTACTCTTCTGATATATTAATGAAATTTCTTTTGATTACAAGATTTAGTCTATGCTTATCTCGTATTGTATTTATGTGAATGTTGTTTTTGAAGCCTGTTAATCTTTACATCATCTATTTAAATTGTATATCTTGATGTTTATTTTGATTAAAATTGTGGTTTGCTAATAATTTATGCTACTTTGATAATCAACTGTTGAATTCGACTCAACATATCCTGAGATTATCGAATCCTGACAGAAGAAAGGGTTCAAATACTGACGACAGGTCAGCATGTTCTAATTTAGATTATTAGTGTTAATTAATCTATGAGTAAGTTTTATTGATACAATTAAGTGTCTCACTTAATTAATAATTAATGGTGGATTATCTAATAAATAAATTTCTACAGTTGTGTCTTGACATATCTGTATGTATTTTGTCTTTACTTCCGTAATTTACTCCAATTATTCAGTAATTATTCCCTGTTCGAAGTCAAATTCACTAAGTTACCTTCTTCATATGAGTGTGTTATACCTATTTCGGAATAGTGAAGCTATAAAACCAGGAGAAATTCTGTGACTTAATTCATCATACACATAGTTTTACTGTGCACATCTCACGTTTACTCTCTCTCACAAGCTATTCACATCATGACAACATCTGAAGTTTCACCACTCTTCAGCCAAACCAAAATCATTCATGGAAATATATTTGGCACTAACAATTACTTAGCTCTGCTTACACATCAGCAGCTACCATCATCTTTTCATGCTATTCAGGATTTTCTACTTCAATTCCAATTGGGTATGCTCTTACGAATCCTGTTAAGGTGTCATACAGGGCTGTCATGCAGGTCTGGAATACAGCTGTGGTAAATTCAACAAACACGGGCTTTTTCTTTGAATATAAGGGCCAAAGATATGAAGTTGATGCTGATATTCTGCTTCAAGCCTTGAGATTTCCTGCCCTGGATGGTGCTCCTGATACTCATACCACTGAGCAGTTGTTTGATATGCTAAGGACTTTAGGCTATCAAGGAGAAATCACAACCATTGGAAAACTGGCCAGGACTAAACTGAAAAGAGAATGGAACGTTTTCTTTGACTGCATCAATAGGTGTTTCTTGAATAAGACAACAAATTTTGATGCTCTTCCATCCACTTCTCTGAGAATTGGGTACTCTCTTCTTTACTCTGGTAATTTTGATTATGGCAATACTATACTACAGTTCATAATTACTAGGAGAGCAGATGATTCACGAGTAATAGGGTATACTAGATTTTTACAACTGATTTTCAATTTTCTATGCCCTAATGCTATTTTTGATAATGATGAATTACTCCATATTTTTCAAATTTCTGAAAAAGCAATCACTGATCATATTAGAAGGGATGAAGAGAATAAATTTTCAGGACCACCCTTTCTTTTTAGAGAGGTCAGGCAATTTCTGTTAAGAAATAGACCTACTCCTTCACAAGTGCCTGCAAATCCTGATGCTGGCACCTCTGTCACAGTTCATGATGCTGAGAATCAAGAAACCACCCATCTTGTTTCTAACCCAAGCATTTCTTCTTCCAAACAGCAAACACATCAAGCTCATAAATTAGCCTCCTCTGTTGTCTCTCAAAAGACATCAGTTGTAACAAAGAAAAGGTTGATTAAGAAATCTGTCATATTTGGACAGAAAGCTAAACAAGCCTCACTGAGTGAGAGTGATACAAAAGAAGACTGTTTTCCAATCAGGAAAAGAAGACTGATCATATAAAATAATTCTGACTCAGATGATCAGATGCCAATAGGGTCCTTATCAAAAATCAAGAAGTCCATTGATCAACATCCTGATGACTTGATTGACACTACTGGAACCAAGGAGCCAACTACTGATGCTAGTGCTCTGCTTGACAAGCTTCCAATATATGAAGCAACTGCTGAACACAAGAAAACTTCAAAGAGTCAGTTGAAAAGAAAAAGTGAAGAAGTAGTTTGATACATCAGAAAGAAGAAGAAGACTCATCCTCTTGCCAAGGATGTCAGTACACAAGAACCTAAGTCTCAAAGGAATTTAGCAACTGCAACACATCCAGTCACACAAGAACCATCTTCTCAAAGCGAAGATGCAGACAATGAGGCTGCACAGATTATTGTTAATAATGCTCAGAGTGATCTTCTTGCTGACTCTGTTCAACTATTATAGGAAAAGCAAACTCATCAGGAGATACTGTCAAAGGTGGATGCAATCATAAACGATCCTAATTTTGAGAAGAGCCCACAAGAACCTTTACCAAGCATTGCTGAAGCAGCTCACATGTCTCAGACTCCACAAGAACCATCAATTCAAAGAACTGATGCTGGTCTTTCACCTTCTCCTGACAGATCAAATCCTGATGTTACAACGGCTCCTACTGAGAATCATCCTTTGTTAGGTCCCAATGTGTTTGTAGAAGGGGGGGTTGAATACAAACAGTACCGAATAATTGAATTAAATGCGGAATAAAAAATGTGAAACAAAATTCAAGTTAAATAAAAATATTATTAAACTTGAAAGGTGTTACAACAACTGTATCGATTACAAGGAATTAATCTCAAATTAATTATCACAAATTTAGAATAAATTCGACATGAACTTTTTCTATTTTTGTAATAATTAGAATCAAATGCTAAACGCGATTTGAGATTAAGTTCTAGGGATTTTGATCCGCTAGATTGTTACACAAGAACAAGATAATGATTTCTAGTGGTTTGGATTTAACTTTACTAGCTAGAAATTGTGATCTTGATTTTAGCAGAGAAGAGATGATATATTTTTCAGCTTCTGCTTTTCTTTGTTCTTGAACTGTTTTCGGATGGATGATTGACTTCTGTTGCTTCTATTGTTTAAATAATAAAACAACCACCTGATTTGTTGGCAAGACAATCCTTTTAGCTCAGCAAGACAATCCATTGAGCTAGCAAGACAATCCATTGAGCTAGCAAGACTTTCGGTGAGACTATTGATTGAACTAGCATGACAATCAGAATGAACTGGCAAGACAATCCTCCTCCCAGTGTAACTTTCGGTATGACAATTGAAATGACTTGGCATGACAATCGGTATGACAATCCAGATTGTCATGCTAGTTCATTTTCAATTGTCTTGCTGATTTAAACTGATTTTAATTCAAAAAACAATTCTGAAAAATCTTAATATTAATTCAGAATTAATTAATCAATTAATTCAATTAATAAATAAATTAATCTTTGCAGATATAATTTATTTTCTTAATTAAATTATATGACTTAATTAATTAATAGAGAATTAATACTAATCTTGAGCAGCAACCATTCTTTTGAAAATCTTCTGATAATCACAGTTAATTATGAATCAATTCCACCACTTCAATGTTGACACTCGATGTACTGTCTGGTTCATGAGTGACTAACTTCCGTGACGTTTCTTCATGTCTTGACTTTGATACTTTGATTTTCTTCAGATTAAATCCTTGTAATTAATGATACTCTGACGAGATCTCTGTCACTTGATTAAATCCACACTCTTGATTTATATCACTGAGGCATGATCAATTTCTTGAACTTCTTCCAGTGAATTAATTCCTCAAGTCTGTAGATGAACCTTGTTACTGAATCCTTTGACAGATATTACTTTGCGAGATCTCTCTGACGGTCGATCCACTATTTACTTATTACATTCTTATTTGAGTTGAGTTGAATCCTCGAATATACAAATAGGCTATGACATATGACTTACATCCTTCAACTGCACTAACTACTATTGATGATCCATTACTAGTTGCTAGTTTGAAAAAACATCCTGATGTATTGTTTGTTCCTCCAGTTTCATCACTTCCACTTGAGGACTCACCTTCAGGTATTGCTAACATCTCATATATTCTCATGTTTGTATGATTATAAATAGTCTCTTCTTTGAGGTTACCTCTATTTATATGACAAGTATACAACTCTTCTCAGCCATCTCTTATTTATTTGCTAAATGTGTGATTGAGCCTTTCTGTTAGACTGTGTAAAAATATCAGATTAAAAAAAAAATTGAGTGGCAGTCTCCTGTACTGGCAAAAGGAGAGGTAGCTTTGAGACAAGAATCTTATAAGTTTTTCTTTACTTATAAAGTTTCTTCTGTGAAAATATATAACTGTTCAAAGTAATACATTGTGTGAGAAGTGATGAGATCACTTGAAAAGAATAGAGAGATTTAGGTGTTACCTTGTTTCTGTTTCAGGATCTCATCAGCCACAGGCATCTCTTCCAAAGAATCTGGATAAAGGCAAGGCATTCTGCCTGATTCTGCACATTCTTCTGATGGCTTGTCTGATTCAGATCATGACAGTGATGAGGATGATTCTGACTCAGCTCAACTTAAATCTGCAATTGATGCATCTAAGAAGTCCAATTGTTGGTTCTTCTTCGCACTTCAATGAAAATCCCTCATATTACAATCTTGATGCTGAGTATTTTAGACAGAAAGAATGGGATTATAAATGGAGAATTGCAAATTCTTCTATCTCATCTGCTGTCGGCCTGCAACATATTCATCACGCCTATGATGAAATTCAATCTCCTGATCTAAAGTTGCATCTTAAGGCCTCCACTATTTTTGTCAAAGGGATTCACTCTGATCTTGATGAAATGAAGAAGTCTCATGCTGGTGTCAAGGAGAAAATTGATGGATTTTTACTTCAGACACCTACTTCAGCTGAATTCAAAAGTGTGAAACATACTATCATAGATGTTGTTGAATCTCAACACAGCATGGCTCTAGAATTTCCTCCTTAGAAGAAAAGGTCTCTTCTATAGGTGACAAACTGGATGCTCCATTTTCTCTTCTTTAAAGTACTGATGCTAAAAATGGGGAGAAGATAGTTGCTACAAAATGTACACCAGATTCTATTCAGACGAAGGATAAATATATTGATGATGATGGTGATAAGAATAATCCAGTTACAGATGTTCAAATTGCTTCTACTGCTCAACAACCTCAACATTCCAAGAAGAATGATCCTTCAGGACAAAAGAAGTCTATTGGTGATTATAAAGCCAAGCACAAGACTACCGCTGGTGCTCCTGAGGATGATGATGTTATAATCTCTAATTTAGCAGATGCTAAAGGGTTGTTATTTCCTTACAGGCATAAGGAAACAAGTGAAGAGATTGTCTTATATTACAGAGACAATAAGTTTGAGCAAAAGAATGCTAGGAGTGCTCTTGGTTATATAACTGAAGAATTTCCTGATCTAACACCTGAAGAAGCGGTTATGCAACAAAAGGAGCTTTTAGCTCAAATTGAAGCTGAAGCTAACACTTCTAACGGAAGAGGAAAAAGAGGTGGTAGATCTGCAAGAGGAAGAGGAAGAGGAGGAAGAACTTCTAAATCAAGTCAAGTGACTGCATTTAACTCTACTTTTCTGATTTTCTATCCAGAGAAGGGTATGTTCCTGTACAAGGACATGAAGGACATGAAAAAGATGAAGAAGTTCAGAAGCCAGAAGAGTTGATTATACCAAGGAAGAAAAGATCAGCCACTGACATTGATCAAGCTGATACAGCATATCAGAATGTAACTCCTGATGCAGACACAAAACCTGAGGTAAAAGTAGATCCTGATGCTATGAACCTGATAATTGATTTTGACTCTGATGAAAAGATGATCGAAGCATTAAATGATTCAGCCCTTACTCCAGTAGTCACTCCTCATATTTCAAAGGTTGATGAAAAAGAAAAGGTTGACAGAAGGAAAGTTGATCAAGCATACAAAGAATATTTGTAGAGAGTTTTAAAATCAAAGAGAGAGCTATGGCATAAAATAAAAGGGAAGATTAATGATCTGTCTATAAGTTATGCTACTCTTAGCAAGAAGGATAGAAGATGGAAAGATATTCATTCATTCGATTATCCTAAAGGGTTCAAGCATGTTGAATTTGTGTCAGCTGGGTTAAGAGATTCTATTTCAGAATAGGAAGATGTTGATAAGTCCATCAAGATACTTTCTTGGGTACAATACAATGAGAAACTGAAACCTATAAAATCTCGAACCAGAGAAGGCATTGGTCATTCTAATATGGAGATTTTAAGATCTGATCTGCTGGACACAAATACTCTAACAGAGAATCTTGGTGAAAGAATTTCTCCTTCACATCTTGAGAAAGTTGAAGCTGTGAAGATTGTTCTTTCTGATGTTAGAGAAGAGATTCTGTACTTTTTCAGGGATGGTAAAGTAAAGAGCTTTACATTGCAGCAACTCTTAATAAAGACTGTGATAGAATTAAAATACATTCACTATCTTCTTAGAGTTGAGAACAGTGTCACTAGAAACTGGTCTTCTATGATAAAGTCATCAGAAGAAGAGTCATGACAAAAGATGATAAATACAATGGTGATTATGTTCCTGAGTATAGAACTTATACTGGTCAAGAAATGCAGATGAAAAAAGGAGTTGCAGTGCTACAAGTTTTTCACAATAGTCCTCAGTTATCCTTCAGTCCTGATCATGAAGATGTCAGTTTAAGCTACATGCTGATTGGTGATCTTGAGATAAGAAAAATCTCAATTTTTAAGTTGAGATCAGCTATCTATCAGCTTGGAGAAGGCACTAAAGAGAAGAGAGAGTTGAAGAAAAAGCTTGTTAAAGTCCTACGAGACATGGATGAAGAAAGATTGAAAAACTTTCTAGGAACAACTGTTAGTTATCTAAAGATACTGAAGTAAGCTTTACTCCTTGTAAATTCTGTAGATTGGTTTTGGCATCATTGAGAATGGAATTTGTGCTTCATTACATTAAGCATAAATTGGGGGAGATTGTTACATATTGAATTCTTAATGATCAGAAGAAGCTCAGGATCTGGCTGTTCGGGTGTCATTAGTATCTTATATATCGTCAGGATTTGATAAATCATCAACATTTTGATGTCATCAGTATTTGAAGCCAGTCTGCTTAAAGGA
Source organism: Apium graveolens (assembly GCF_009905375.1). Lineage (NCBI taxonomy): Eukaryota > Viridiplantae > Streptophyta > Magnoliopsida > Apiales > Apiaceae > Apium > Apium graveolens. The sequence goes on along the minus strand of NC_133648.1, from coordinate 137,771,491 downwards.
TTTATTATCTTCCTTGTAATATGGAACATATATATTTTACGTCTGAGTTATAGGACTTTCTCTATTCAGTTGAAGATATGTATCAGTTTCAGTTAGCTTTTGATAATGCATATCTTAGATTGATTTGTTGTAGCTGTGTAGTATATAAACACAGTTTAGGTCATCACTTAGTGTATCGATCTCGAGTATCATTCGACCTAGCAGCTCTCAAGAACATCAGTATTTCTGGAGAGGATTTTGTAACAGTTTTTATCAGAAATATAGAAAGCTGATATATTTTATTACTTGTTCGAAACATTTATACAATTGTATCCAACTCCCCTTAAACAATTGTATCTTCACTGGGCAACATCGGGACTATATTTGGTCATCCGTCGAGTGCTACAAAATTCACTAAGTTAAATCTACTAAGGTGTTTAATATAATTTATCATGAAGTTCACAACATATTCCTAACACTTTGGATTTTGACTTTGGCTTCTGCTTCAAGGCCACAGTAAACTTTTCTGGTGTAGCACTAGCAATAAGTGAGAGAGTAAGTGAGATAGAGTTTGTATAAGAGAGAGAGAGAGATGGAGATCTAAAATTGATAGGGATAAATAAATCCTGATTACATAATTAAATATTACAGTTTGGGCTGCAAGGCCCAATAAGAAGATGTATGACATTCAGACCAGAAAGGTTAACATGTTGATCAGGCCTGATGGACCAGATCAGGCCTGATGGACCAGATCAGGCCTGATGGAACAAAGAAGGCCCAAAAACCCTGATTATTTATTAATTTCGTAATTAATAAATAAGGGAGAAAAACAGCTATTAAGATAAGTCCTAGTGGGGATATAAATCCTTGTAGATTGGCCTCCAAGGAACCTCATGGGATAAGGAATCAGCTTCCTACTTCCTAGGACTCCTAAGTCTATCCTAATTCAGAGACTTGACCACCAAGTCTCCTATACCAAGTCCAATTCAAGGACTCCCACATCTATATAAGGGGCCTCACCCCACAAATCAGAACTATATTTTTTGACTTGGTCCTTGGCAACCAGCAAGGTACGTAGGCATATTGTTAAGGCAGACTGAGTCACGAAACATAAGAGCAGTCAAATCGAGCCTTGAATCTCACGTTTCTTAGTACAAAATACAGCAATTATATATATTAGTTTTTAATCCATAACATTTGGCGCCGTTTGTGGGAAAGCACAACAACAACCATGGCGAGAACACGGAGAACAACTGGAGCCCTGGAGGAAGGAACACCATCAGGGACAACCCAGGTGATTTTGTCAACCGTGGAGATTCCTCCCCACTCAACTTATGCATCTACTCAAGGGAAAGCCCAGATAGGGGCAACTCAACCTCAACCACAAGGGACGACTCCCCCTACTATTCAAGGTACGAATCCTCAAGTTCAACAAGTACATGTACCTGTGACTTCTCGACCCGTCGGGTATGAATATTCAACTGTTGTTACTACTAACCCCCCTTATGGGATGCCCCTTTGCCCCGAGGTTGGAGGAAGTAGACATGCTGGGCGAAGTGAAGCACGAGGGCAATCGCCCCCCCTATATACGAGGTTTGGCTCCTATCCCCGAGGATCGGGAATTTTCCGGTCCTTATACTGAGAGAGACTCCAAATCTTCGGATGATGAAGTAGCCCCAAGAAGGAGGCGGCTTGGCAAAGAGCCGATGGCCGATAGAAGACAACGCCCTCAAAGCACCCAAGGGGCGAATCCCCAAGAAGTGCAGGAAAGGATCAGGGCTCATGAGGCTGAAATCCAAAGGCTGAGGCACGACTTAGAAGCTCACCAGGCCATCAGACCCCACATACCCCCTAGGGGGAGAAATCCTCCTCCTGTCATAGACCTGGATGGTCCGGTACGGAGAAGGGCTGTTGTCCCAAGAACTGATCCAAGCAATCTCCTTCCCCTTGGAGATCCTGATGATACTACTCCTCCCTTCACTGAAGAGATAATGAATGCCCATACCTCAAGGAAGTTTAAGATGCCAACCATCAAAGTTTATGATGGCACAGGAGATCCCGCTAATCATGTTAGGACATTCTCTAATGCACTGTTATTGCAACCCGTGAATGATGCTATAAAGTGTCGGGCCTTCCCTCAAACCCTGTCGAGTATGGCTCAAAGATGGTATAGTCGCTTGCCCCCAAACTCTATTGGGTCATTTAGAGAATTAAGCCAGGCTTTTATTAAGCAATTCATCAGTGGAAGAGTTCATGAGAAAAGTTCTGCATCTCTTATGAGCATTGTGCAGGGAGTAAAGGAATCCTTGAGAGATTACCTGAATCGTTTCACAAAGGAGGCTTTAAAAGTCCCAGACCTTGATGATAAGGTAGCCATGATAGCACTGCAAAAAGGAACTAGGGACGAGTTCTTTAAGATGTCTTTGGCCAAACGCCCCCCTGAAAGCATGTTGCAGCTCCAGGAGAGGGCAGGGAAGTATATCAAAGTTGAAGAAAGCATGAGGAAGATCGTAGTAAGTAATGAGCCCACTGGAGGCAAGAAGCGAAAAACTGATCTGGAGTATATCGCTAAGGACAAGTATCCTAGAACCGAGCAAAACCCTGATTCAACCCCCAAGAAGGGAGGACCTGGGCAAAAGTCACCGAATACGCTAAGCTGAATGCTCCTAGAAGCCAGATCTTGATGGAAATCGAGAAAGATCGAGATATTCATTGGCCTAAGCCCCTGAAGGCTGATCCTACCAAGCTAGACAAAAGCAAATATTGCAGATTTAACAAAGATGTTGGCCATGACACCGATGAGTATAGGCAATTGAAAGACGAAATTGAGTTTTTGATTCGAAAAGGAAGATTGAACAAGTATACTGGAGAAGGAGGGGACAGGAATAATAATGGAAGAACTTTGAAGATCGTAGGAGGGACCAAGACGATCAGGGGCGGAATCCCCAACCTAGAGGCCCGGTTATAAATGCAATTTTTGGAGGGCCGCGACCTCGAGGGCCTGTGATAAACACGATCTTTGGGGGTCCAACTTCTGCTGGATTGTCCAAAAATTTCAGAAAGGCATATGCCAGAGAGGTTATGCATATTGTTGGAGAAGCCCCGAAGAGGGCCAGGACAGAAGTAACATTGGCTTTTGATGATTCTGACCTAGAGGGTGTAAAGTTTCCTTATGACGACCCGCTGGTCATAACACCGATAATAGAAAATAGCCCGGTTAAGAGGGTCCTTGTGGATAATGGTGATTCTGTGGATATCTTGCTCCACGACACCTTTCTAAGGATGGGGTATAACGACTCCCAGTTGACACCAACCGACATGCCGATATATGGATTTGCTGGAGTAGAATGTCCTGTAGAAGGGACAATCAAGTTGCCAACCACCATAGGTACGGAACCAAGGGAAGCAACGCAGATGTTGGATTTTATGGTAGTAAAGGCTAGTTCAACCTATAATGCTATCATGGGAAGAACAGGGACATATGCCTTCAAGGCAGTCCCTTCTTCCTACCATTCAGTCATGAAGTTTCCCACCCAGAACAGGATTGGAGAAGAGAGAGGAGATCAAAAAATGGCTAGAAGCTGTTATGTGGCCTCTTTGAGGGCAGATGGAGTCGGGGGGCAGGTTCTTCCTATTGAAGATATGGATGTCCGAGAAAATGATGAGAAGAGAGGAAAGCCAGCAGAAGACTTGGTTTCGGTTCCTTTAGACCCCGAGAATCCTGAGAGGATGACTTTCATTGGAGCCATATTAGAGGAGCCCCTTAGAGGGAAGTTGGTGAAATTTTTGCAAGAAAATAGTGATGTGTTTGCGTGGTCAGCAGCTGATATGCCGGGCATAGACCCGGAGCTGATTACTCACAAGTTAAACGTGGATCCAAGCCGGAAGACAGTGAAACAAAAGAAAAGAAATTTTGCCCCGAAAAGATAAGAGGCTATAAAACAGGAAGTAGAAAAGCTCTTAGAGGCTGGTTTCATTGAGGAGATTCAATTTCCGGAGTGGTTAGCAAACCCTGTAATGGTGAAGAAGGCTAATGGAAAGTGGAGGATGTGTATAGACTTCACTGATCTGAATGATGCATGCCCTAAAGACTGTTTTCCGTTGCCAAGGATAGATACTTTGATTGATGCCACTGCTGGGCATGAGATGCTGAGTTTCATGGATGGATTTAGCGGATACAACCAGATCAAAATGCATAAGGATGACATTACAAAGGTATCATTCATCACTGACTTTGGTGTTTATTGTTATCCTGTTATGGCATTTGGTCTTAAGAATGCAGGTGCCACCTATCAAAGGTTGGTAAATAAAATTTTTAAGGACCTTATTGGTAAGACTATGGAAGTCTATGTTGATGACATGTTAGTCAAGAGTCTAGCAAAGACTGATCATATAACCCATTTGAGGGAAGCTTTTGAGATTCTGAGGTACCATAAGATGATGTTAAACCCTACAAAATGTGCTTTCGGAGTAGGATCTGGAAAATTTTTGGGATTGATGGTCTCCAAGAGGGGGATAGAGGCTAACCCCGACAAAATAAAGGCAATCCTAGACATGGAACCACCAAAAACCGTCAAGGATGTTCAGAAGCTCACAGGAAAGGTTGCTGCGCTAGGACGATTCATCTCCAAGACAGGAGACAAGTGCCTGTCATTATTCAAGTCACTAAAGAACATCAAGGACTTTGTATGGAATGAGGAAAACCAGAAGGCATTCGAAGAGTTAAAGAAATATATGGCTCAGGCCCCGTTGTTGGCCAAACCATCTTTGAATGAACTTTTATTCTTGTACTTGGCTGTTTTAGAGAGCGCCTTGAGCGCGGTGTTGGTTAAGGAGGAGCTGAAAGTCCAAAAACCCGTATATTATGTCAGCAAAATTTTGCATGGTGCTGAATTGAATTATTCAACTATTGAGAAATTTACTCTAGCCTTGGTAATGGCTTCGAGAAAACTGCGTCCTTACTTTCAGGCTCATCAGATTGAGGTGCTAACAAATCAGCCACTGAGAAATATCATTAACAGTCCCAAGGCAAATGGGAGATTGATTAAGTGGGCAATAGAGCTGGGAGAGTTCGATCTCAAGTATAAGCCGCAAACGGCAATAAAAGCCCAGGCACTAGCTGACTTCGTGGTGGAATGTACCATACCCAAGCAAGAAGTCGGGGGGCAGGAAGATACCGTACCGCAGGATAAGGGAGTCGATAATGGGGACAGAGAGAAGGATGATAAGGAGAAAGAGTATTGGGTTCTCTATTTTGATGGAGCATCAAAAACAAACTCTAGTGGAGCAGGATTGGTATTGCAAAGCCCTGATAGGTTCTTAATTGAGTATGCTATGAAGCTAGACTTCCCAACCACAAACAATGAGGCAGAATATGAAGCCCTGATAGCTGGCCTTGGCCTAGCTGGGACACTTAGAGTCAAAAACCTAAAGGTCTGTGGAGACTCGAAACTGATCATATCCCAGGTAAAGGGAGAATTTGAGGCAAGGGATGATACGATGGTTAAGTATGTCCGCCTAGTAAGGGTTGTGATGACCCAATTTAATGAATGCCATGTTGAACACATTCCAAGGGAAGAAAATGCTAAGGCAGATGCGTTATCAAAGTTTGCTTCATCTGAGATAGAAGAAAGTTCGGGAAGTGTGTACTTTCGTGTTTTGAAGATACGAAGCATAGATGTTAAGCTTGTGGCTCCCATAGGCCTGGGGACGTCATGGATTGATCCCATCAAGGCTCACATTCAAACTGGTTGGTTGCCAAGCGATGCAACTGAAGCACGGAAGTTAACTGTTCGAGCACTAACGTACTCTTTGATAGATGGGATTCTGTATAAAAGATCTTTCGTGGTTCCTTACTTGAGGTGTCTCAGGTCCGATGAGGCACGCTTGGCTCTTGAGGAAGTATATGAAGGTATTTGTGGGCAACACTTGGGGGGCAGGGCCTTGGCTCATAAGATAACCCGTCTAGGCTTCTATTGGCCAGAAATGATGGTTGATGCCAAAGAATATGTGAAGAAGTGTGATCGCTATCTGAAGCATGCACCAGTTGTTAGACAACCCCCTGAGATGCTGACCTCTATCAGCTCACCTATTCCCTTTGCTATGTGGGGGATGGATATTCTAGGGCCTTTCCCCATGGCCACGGCACAAAGAAAGTTCCTGATTGTAGCCATTGATTATTTTACCAAAGGGATTAAAGCCAAACCTTTGGCCAAGATCACAACTAAACAGGTTGCACAATTCCTGTGGGAAAATATTATGTGCCGGTATGGAATTCCCCGTATCCTAGTCACCGACAATGGAACACAGTTCAACAACGAGGAATTTAAGAAGTATTGTGAAGAAAATGAAATTGAGTTACGGTTCACCTCTGTGGCTCACCCGCAAGCCAATGGGCAAGCGGAGGTAGCAAATTGAATAATCTTGGATGGACTAAAGAAGAGGATCGAGAAATCAAGAAATAATTGGGTGGATGAGATACTTCCAATATTATGGGCCTATAGGACTACCTGTAGAGTCACTACAGGAGCAACCCCCTTCATGTTGGCATATGGGACAGAAGCAGTTGTTCCTGTGGAGATATCACATTCTTCTCCAAGGATTCAGGCTTTCAATGTTGAGGAAAATGAGGAAGGACAAAGGTTGGCTCTGGACTTAATCGATGAAGTGCGAGATGGGGCACATGCAAAGATAGTAGAGTATCAGAAGAAGGCTTCATTTTACTACAACCTAAGGGTTAAAGAAAGGTTCTTTAAACAAGGTGACCTAGTCTTGAGGAAGATAGAAGCTTCGGGGGTAGGACAGAAAGGGAAGCTTGCCCCGAACTGGGAAGGGCCGTACAAAGTCAAGAGCGTTCAAGGTAGAGGAACCTACAAGCTGGAGACAATGGATGGTTTTGAAGTCCCAAGAACTTGGCATGCACAAAACCTGAAGGTTTACTATGTGTAGGGCAATTGTATACGATTCTCACTTGTCTGGATGACAAGTAGGTTGAAAAGCACCTTGAAGCTTTGCTTGCATAGGATTTTATATTCCAGTAGAATTTACATTGTCAAGTTATTATTGTTAAGGGTCGAACCCATATTCTGTAAGGTTTTGAAAAACCAGACTTCAAATTGAAGAGTTCGAAATTATTTCAACCTATGGATGTTTGAGTTGTGATAGTACTTGTGTGGCCAATTAGTTCAAGTTTGAATGCATATTAAAGTATCTGAAAGATAAATGAGAAATATGCGAATAAGGAAAGTAGCATATAAAATAACCCCGGAGGGTAATAAGTTTTGATACAAACAAAAGTCCAGACATAAGTTAAGGATAAAATTACAAAATGAAAAACCTACTCCTCCATGCGGGAGCCTTCATTCTCTTGCTCCTTATCAGCGCCTTCAGCATCCTTCGCAGGAGAAGCGGGAGGAGAAACAGTGTTAGGATCCAAGATGCGATCATCTGGCTGAGGGGAGTTGAAGAGGGCATCTTTGTTGTCCTCCGTCTCAGCCTGCTCAGGACTTATAAAGTCCTTAGGGTCGACTAAGCCCGGGTGCCTCACAGAAACCACCTTTACGGCCGCATCCCATCCCTGGGTAAACTGTAGGGAATAAAGACCCTCATCATGAATCTCCATGAGATTCTTAAACTTGTCAGAATCCATGTAGTCATCAATGAGCTTATCCTTATCGCTCCTAAGTTTCACCAATTCGGAATGAGCCTTAGCCAGCTCCTCCTTCTTCGTGTCCAGCTTCTTCTCCAGGACCTTGGCTCTCTCCTCCCATTTCTTCATCTCCTTCTCAAACCCATCAGAGTTACCCTTCCAGGACCTAGCCTGATGGAGGGCCGCCTGGAAGTAGGTGTTACTCTGCAAAGAAATATGAGTTAACACAAGTTCGTTAAAATACGAGAAAGTTGGGATTCAAAGAAAAAAGAAAAAAGAAAGTTACCGCAGCTTGGGCTTGAGAACCCAGAAGCTCAATAGTCTCGATATCACTCCCCGTAATAATGTCAGTAAAATCGTGGGGAGTGATGGAATGGTACGACCAATCCTTAGCATGTTTGGTGGATCCAACCACCGTATCGCTCCTCCTGAAGCCCCAGTTAGGCCTGAAGGAATGTGCCTTAAGTGGAGGATCCACATCGTCCCCCAGCTCGACCACCGGGATGTGGGGCATAAGGAAAGAAGGACCATCAGGCTTGCTCCTGGGGTCCCTGTTTAGCTTGGCCCTCTTCTGGCAGCCAGACTCCCCTTCCTTGGGCCTGTTGACGTTATTGATGGCCTCGCAAGCTGAAAGAAAAAGATAGAAGGAATATTAAATTTCAGGAGATAAAATGTTACAGTTAAAGGGAAAGAAAAATAGCTATCCAGTTATAAATTTACCCTTATCACTTGCCTGAGAGAGACCAACTTTCTTCAAGGAAAACTCCTCTAAGAGGGTCCAGGTGTCTGTTTTCCCATCATCTAAAATTAAGGCTTGATAGGCCACCTCCTCCTCATCAGATAACCTGATGCTACCTGGACTCCCATCTGACACTTTGCAAAAGGGCCTACGGAAGAGTGTGGCCCAATCACCCCCGGCCCAGGTCAGCCTAACGAACTCATCCCTCCATTTGGGGTTGTTCTCAACTATGGAATTACTATCAAAGATATGGGGGATTTTGGGCCGTTGACGAATTAAAACCCAACCCGGTTGACTCATGGAGCTATTATAGAATTGGAAAACTTTTCTAAAGACAGCTATGGAAAGAGGAAAATTGTTTCTAAGACAAAGGACCATAAAACAGATAATGTTCCTCCAAGCGTTAGGAGGGAGTTGACAAGGGTTGATTTGTACATCAGTGAGTAAGCGAGGAATAAATTCATGAAATGGGAACCTAAGAACCGCGGTCAGGGCTCCTCGATAAATAAACAAGGTATCCCCCTCCCAATTACATGTCCTATCCCCAGGGGCGGCTGGAGTAATCCTAAGGTGGGGTGGAAGTCTGTACAGGGTGTTCATGGACTTGATTCTACCATCTAACTCATGAAAGGTGTTACCATGGTTATACGAATCTAACTCAGATAGAGAGGGATATTCATCACCTCTAGAGTTAATCATATCAATTAGGGAAGTATACGGAGATTGAATTTGAATGTTTGTACCTCTCTTAGAAACATTCATCTTCTGCAAACGAGCCAAGTCACGATCCGCCATTGATATGCTTCGGTTGAATGCTCGAAACCCAGAAAAACTTGAGAAAGGTGGAGCTGCGGTGGCTGAGGTCGCCGGAAATTGCCCTCTCAAAGGGAGAACTCTAGAGAGAATTGTGAGAGAAAGTATGAGAAATGTGAAGTGAAGTGAGGATTCTCACTTCACACTACACTTATATAAGCGAAAAGCTCAGAATACGAGGCATTTTTAGGCCCATGTAGCCAGCCCAATCTAAAAAAACCCATCTATAAGAAGTATCAGGAATAATCTAGAAGCTCCCATGAAAAATGAAGGGTCGAAAATCGACCAGAATTTTAAGATGTTTCGATCAGAGTCCTGAGCGACAAAGAAGAAAATCCCGATCGATATTTCATTCGATCAAAAGGGAAGAAATCTATTGAATTCGATCAGAATCCTGATCGACACAAAAAAAATCCTGATCGATATTTCATTCGATCAAAAGGGAAGAAATCTATTGAATTCGATCAGAGTCCTGATCGACACAAAAAAGGATCCTGATCGATATCTCATTCGAACAAAAGGGAAGAAATCCATTGAATTCGATCAGAGTCCTGATCGACACAAAAAAGGATCCTGATCGATATCTCATTCGAACAAAAGGGAAGAAATCCATTGAATTCGATCAGAGTCCTGATCGACACAAAACCGAATCCAGATCGATACTCCATTCGATCAAAACGATAGAAAGCCACCTACTTCGACTAGGATCCTGATCGAAATCGATCAGGAATCCTGGTCGACTCTGCCCAGATCCTGGTCGAAGGTTCAACCGACTAGAATGTCACTTTGAAGGATAGTTCGATCAGAATCCTGATCGAAATCGATCAGGAGTTCTGATCGATTCTGCATAGATCGTGGTCGAAGATCCAACCGACCAGAGTGTTACTTTCTGAGCTAGTTCGATCAGGATCCTGATCGAAATCGGTCAGGAATCCTGATCGATTTTGTATACATCCTGATCGATTTTAAGCCGGAAAATTGAGGAAAATTCCAGAAAAATAAGTAAATTCCTTAAAATATTTTCTAAAAAATGTTGGTATTTTCAAAAATTAGGGAAAAATCCAGAAAATTAAGGATAGATCCCGGAAAATTAGGGAAAAATCCAGAAAATTGAGGATAAATCCCGGAAAATTAGGGAAAATCCAGAAAATTAAGGATAAATCCTTGAAAATTAGGGAAAAATCCAGAAAATTAAGGATAAATCCCGGAAAATTAGGGAAAAATCCAGAAAATTAAGGATAAATCCTAGAAAATTAGGGAAAAACCCAGAAAATTAGGGAAAAATCCTGGAATTAAAGGAAAAATTCCTGGAAGTTAAGATAATTCCTGAATAAAAGGAAAAATTGTTGTAAACGTGTAGGTCGCTCCACACTTTACACAAAAAATGAAACCCTGTAAGGGAATAAATGAACTTAACTTTCGCGAAATCTTATACTGTTTCCCAAAAGTTGGGGGGCAAATTATAGGGATAAATAAATCCTGATTACATAATTAAATATTACAGTTTGGGCTGCAAGGCCCAATAAGAAGATGTATGACATTCAGACCAGAAAGGTTAACATGTTGATCAGGCCTGATGGACCAGATCAGGCCCGATGGAACAAAGAAGGCCCAAAAACCCTGATTATTTATTAATTTCGTAATTAATAAATAAGGGAGAAAAACAGCTATTAAGATAAGTCCTAGTGGGGATATAAATCCTTGTAGATTGGCCTCCAAGGAACCTCATGGGATAAGGAATCAGCTTCCTACTTCCTAGGACTCCTAAGTCTATCCTAATTCAGAGACTTGACCACCAAGTCTCTTATACCAAGTCCAATTCAAGGACTCCCACATCTATATAAGGGGCCTCACCCCACAAATCAGAACTACGTTTTTTGACTTGATCCTTGGCAATCAGCAAGGTACGTAGGCATCTTGTTAAGGCAGATTGAGTCACGAAACACAAGAGCAGTCAAATTGAGCCTTGAAGCTCACGTTTCTTAGTACTAAATACAGCAATTATATATATTAGTTTTTAATCCATAACAAAAATTCAAATCAAATATACCTCAAACAAAGATACACACATAAGATAAATAAGTTACACATATTAGAAGAGAAACATAAATCTTCAAATAAAGCTTTAAACTAATGCTTCACTCCAACCCCAATTGAACCTTAATGTTGTGCTCCAATCCTAATTGGACCCTAATGTTGTGCTCTGTATGCTTCAAACCCCAATGTTGTGCTCCGAAATTTTACCCTTCGCCACAAACAAGCTTCATCACAGACAACCCTAATTTTCCCCCTTTTTCGTAGTACAGTTTCCCCCTTTACTTTTGTGTCTGAAATTTTACTCCCCACATATACATTAAAATTAAGCCGCCCAAATTTATCAGCCCATTTAGTTGTTCACCAAGTCCAGTCCATTTAATTTCCCCCCCAGCCCACCGTATTTAATTTGTTACTATTTTATTTTTCTTTTATCCAAATATTTTTAATCTTTTTAATTCTGCATATTATAATAATTACAATAAAACTACAAATTAGTTTGTAAAAATATAAAGCTATTAGAGGCTTTAATTAGAGCAAAATAAATAATTAAAGAACTATTTTATAATAAATAATATTTAAATTTATCCAAATATTATATCAAATAAATTATTTGATATAATATTACTTTCCAAGACAAATCAATGAATTATTTATCCAAATCAAATATTTATAAAAACAAATTTTATTTTTGGTTTAAATTTAAATTTTCTTTTATTCTTAGTCTATACCAACACATTATATCATGTTAGCTCTACTTAACACCTCAGTGGGCTATGGCAACACAGTACTATAGCTTTAGTAACCTGTAGAGTGCATGTGTTTTGATAGGGTGAAAATTTCATATCTGGAGTAACATAATCTAAGGTAACACCCCTACTCAAATGTAAGGTTAGGCCATATATGGCATAGTGTCGATATACATCTTGATATAAGTTGATCTGTGACTTCTTGACACTTGATTAAGAACATTTTTCAGTTCACAACATTATTCTTCACCAAGCAATTTATCTTCATTATAAGGCATGATATGTCTTGATCTTGTTTCTGAGTTTTATTCTGAGCTTGTTGGATGTTTATTGAAAATACTCTAGTCTAGTCTATATAAATATTTTTACAAGCTCAAGAAACATCATTACAGATTACATAAGATTACAAAATAACTAAATCTTAGGATTGTCAATGTGACTTAGTCTTGTTATGTAATGGCAGGCCTTGCACAACGAATAGTATGCCTTCGGGCATTTTTTCTAGGGGCTCAATTTAGAGTCAGACTCATCTTCATCGTTATGCCCCCTTCTATCCTTTCGGGACTTCGTTACCACCATATCGTCATTAGCCTTCAACAACCCCCGAATGGGCTTTTCCTCCTGTTTGATTTCTTTCCTCTCGAGCTTTAGCACATTCAGTCAGAGTACATCAGCCTCCTTTCGATTTGCCCTTGACTGAGCTTCTTTTCCGCTTGTTTCGTCAGTTTTTCATTGCCTTTCTCTAATGCCAGCTTTTCGGCCCTTAGTTTGATCAGTAATTCCTTCTTCCAATTGCTTGGTTGGTTGACCCCCGGTGAGATAGGTGAAACCAGGCCGTGTTTGTTCATTATTTGGGTTTGTCATTATCTCAGAAACTCATAAGTGATCTTTTTATTCCCATAAACAGCACCAAATATTACAACCAGATTTGTGATGGCGTAAAATGTCCTTGGGTCTGACTAGGAGGTCCTTCGGCCATCTTGCAAAGAAGAGAATGCGAGTATTTATCCCTCGATTCACTTTCGGTGTAAAAATTAGTTAATTTGGTTATGATGGCTTGGAGAATACAAATTTTTAGAGTAGAGTATAAGAATGTTTATAATTGTGTGCGTACATGAATTTTAAGTGAATATACGTACGAGAAGTTTTGGCCGCTACGCAAGGTTATTAGTGATAAAAATAATTTTTTAAATAACTTAGTCATGCCAATTATTGTGATAAAGTTAACGCATTGAAAATACCAAAAATGTTATGTATATAATAACGGATAAAAATAACGTCATATGGTGTTTAATAAATTTGATTAACTACAATACAGGCACTACACGGTTTTTATGTCCACATTATACATTGCAGGGAGCAGAGAAATGAGATGTCCGAAATGTGGTGATAAAGTGTTCGAACAGAAAAGAAAGAAAGAAATGTTGCAGGGGTTCGTTAAGAATGAAAGAAATGTTGTAGGGGTGTATTAAATTTGCTATAGTATTACTTTTTATATAATTACGTATAGAAATTATGTGTTTTGCTAGTTGACGGAGATAAGCAGCGACATTAAATTACCGGCATGTAATACCTTACCTAATGAAATAAATTTTGATTTTGCATGCAGGAAATAAATCAATAAAGGTACATTTATGATCATATCAGCGGCATTAAATTATCGTACTGGAACAGTTTAACTAATGAAACAGAACATATAAAATGATTAAAAATATATCTCAACATTTATAAAATAAAAATAAAAAATTAGAAAAGATGATTATATTAGTGGCATTAAATTACTGTCATGCAACACCTTACCTAATGAAATTAATTTGATTTTGAATACAGGATATAAATCAATAAAGGTATAATTATGATCACATCATCGACATTAAATTATCGGATTGTAATAGTTTAACTAGTGAAATTAAATTTAATTTTTACATGCAGAAAATAAATCGATAAAGGTACATCTACGATAAAAAGAGATGAAAAATATATCCCTTCTTTGCAAATAAATTAAATTAAAGTCAAATGAGAAATTGAAAAATCAGATTAAACTGTTGAATCTAAAGAGTATGTGCCAATCCTTGTGATAAAGGGATCAAACAGAAAATTAAAAAAAATGTTATTCACATAACCGCATATATATATTATTCTTTTTGTCAATTAATGAATTTGACAAAGGACGTTAAATTAATCACAGATATATCTTGCAAATAAATAAATAAATAAAAAGAAAAATTCGAAAAAGATGATCATATTTGCGTCATTAAATTAGTGGCATGTAACACGCTAACTGATCAAATTAAATTCGATTTTACATGTATGAAATAAATCGACAAAGATAAATTTTCTTCGTAAATAAATAAAATTAAAGTCAAATGAGAATATGGAAGAAATTGTAAAAGAGTGATTAAATTATTGGCATTGGTATGAGTAAAAATAAAAAAAATGAAAATAGTTGGGAAGTTAGTGGTTGAGTCAAGTTAATAGTTTGTTGGGCTTTGTCCAAATTGGGCTTTATTGTAATAAAAAAAATGATTAGTCACGTTAAACCGTTGAATCAAAGAGTGTCTTGGAAGTTGTAACCGAAGAAAACTCATTTCTCTCTCTGGTCTGGGCTGATTCCTTCTCTCCGGCCTATATCTGCGGTCTCCGGCGACATTGCAGGTATGAATCCAATAACCTGGCCATTGTTTATCTGGAAAAGCATGTACTTTATTGTGTATTCCTTTCTTCCTAATTTAAGACCCTTTTAGTACAGTATACTAAATCAGTGCCATCCCTTTTAATATGATATTGCATTCTGAGTTTTTGTTATTGTTTCACTGCAAAGATGTGTTATTTATACATGATTTGGTTGTTCTTGATGAAAGGCCATACTACAACTGAACATTTTTTTGGTGTAGCATTGCACGCGATTTTAGGCATAGTGTTTGATAGAAATGAGTCTGCATGAGAAATGCCTGGATTAAAGTGAGTATTGTGGCCTACAATGTATTAAACAGTAATTATTTTGATCTGTGAATGATATGATCTAAAATGTTATTGTATCGCCATTTTTTTGCCCTGTACAATTCATGGATTTATCGGTGATCAACACATAATAACATGCCTGACCAAAGTTTTTGTTATTAGATATTGAGTGTGTCCGATAAAAAGTATTATCCATAGGTTCATGAGCATAAATTTGATCATAGTGTATTGGTGGCTAGTACTTAATAATGTGACTAACAAAAGGTTTCGTTATTAGATATTGAGTGTGTTTGATACGAATTATGATTTATAGCCTGAACGAAAGTGATCAGTGCAGCATGCACTGTGTGAAATATTTTTCGATATAACTGTACTAACACATACTCTCCAAATTGGATATGCCTGAATGAAAATGATTGGTGCAGCCTTGTTATCAGAAATGGAACCAATTCCAACTTTCACAAAACTACTTACTAAAGCAGATTGTTCTTCTAATAACTTGGTCAGTATTCTAGGTTACTTTTTTCTCTTTAAACCTGTTATGGATCAAAAACTAAGGTATAATAATTGTTGTACTTACTTCTAGGGTTCGTGAGCTTCGAGGCTCGATTTGACTGCTCTTGTGTTTCGTGACACGATCTGCCTTAACAAGATGCCTACGTACCTTGCTGATCGCCAAGGATCAAGTCAAAAAATGTAGTTCTGATTTGTGGGGTGAGACCCCTTATATAGATGTTGGGAGTCCTTGAATTGGACTAGGGTTAGGAGACTTGGTAGGCAAGTCTCAGAATTAGAATAGACTTTGGAGTCCTAAGAGGTAGAAAGCTGATTCCTTATCCCACCAGGTTCCTTGAAAACCAATCTACAAGGATTTCTGTATCCATTAGGACTCATCTTATCAGCTGACTTATCCCTTATTAATTAATTATTAAATTAATTAATATTCAGGGTTTTGGGCCTTCTCAAATGGGCCTAGCTGTTGGCCCAATTCTGATATGATTAATGTAACATTAATTATATACCCAGGCCTTATTTTCTTCCCTGTCATTTGCCCCCCAACTTTTGGGAAATAGTGACTAGGTTTCGCAGAAGTTAAGTTCATTCGTTCCCTTACAGGGTATCATTTTTGCGTAAAGTGTGGAGCGACCTACACATTTACAACGATTTGCTTTTATCCCTATTATTTAGGAATTATCTTAATTTTCAGGAATTTTCCCTGAATTTCTGGGATTTTCCATAATTTTCGGGAATTTTCCCTTAATTCTGGGATTTTTCCTTAATTTTTAGGAATTTTCCCTTAATTCTGGGATTTATCCTTAATTTTCAGGAATTTTCCCTTAATTCTGGGATTTATCCTTAATTTTCAGGAATTCTTCCCTTAATTCTGGGATTTTTCCTATAATTTCTGAACTTATTCCTTATTTTCATATTTTTCAGAAAATATTTAAGGAATTTCCTTTAATTTCTGGATTTATTCCTTATTTTCTGAAAATATTCATATTTTCCAGAAAATATTTAAGGAATTTCCTTTAATTTCTGATTTTTTTTTAGGATTTTTCTTCCCTCATTTTTTTTCTTTCTTGTCTATTTTTCTTTTCTTTTTTCTCTCCTTTTTTTATACCTGGCTTGACCAGGATCCTGGTCGAATTATCCTCCTGGTTGCCCAGGTCGAAGCTCTTTCGAGCAGGACCTATTCGAGCAGGAATCCTGGTCGAATTTCGGCCAGGATTTTCACCCATTTTTGTTTTTGTTTTTTTAAAAAATCCTCCCCTTTTCGACTAGGAATTTTCGGTCAGGATGCATTTTTTGACCGAATTATACCCTCCTTCTTGCACTGGTCGAAGGTTATTTCGACCTGGAGTATTCGACTAGAATTCCTGACCGAATTTTGGTCAGGATTTTTCCCCCTTTGTGCAATCGATCAAGATCCTGTCCTTTTCGGTCAAGATTTGTGTTTTTTTTTACCGAATTAGCCTTTTTATTTTACTCTGATCGAAGTTATTTTCGACCTCAAGGTTTCGATCAGAACATTAATGGGGATTTTGATCGAACTGGGTTAGGATGTCTCATTTTTGGGCCATGTCCTTCCTGGGCTTATACTTTGGGCCTTGGTTCTGGGCTTCCTTGGGCCCAAGATTCTTCTAGGCTTTTTTGACTGGGTCTTTTCTGAACTAAATGGGCCTTTAGCCTTCAATTCAAATATTTGGGCCCTTCTCTGGGCTTGATATATTTTTTAGGCCCAAAAGATTTGGGTTTATGTATTTTCAGTCATGGGCCCTTACACTGGGCTTTTCATATCCTTAGGCCCAATAAAATTTGGGTTCGGCCTTCATTCTTAAGCCCAATTTCCACAATTTTCTGGAATTTCTGAGGTTTTTCCTTATGTTTTTAGATTTTTCTGGATACTTCCAGAATGTTTTCAAACATATATTTTAAATCAAAAATCTTCTAAAACTCTGTAGATCATTCCAGAACTTTCTTGATATTGGGCCGAAATGGGCTTTTTCAGGCCCAATATGCCTTCCATGTGCTATATAAGAGGGAGGTGGAAGTGTGACTCTCCACACTTCTCATTCCCTCCTCATTTCCTATCAAACACTCTCTACTCTCCTCCCAACACTCCTTCCTCTCTTTTAGAAATTTTCCGGCCAAGTCCCTAGCCTTTTTTGGCCTTTCTTCCCTTCCAAGGTTTCAAGGTTCCTTGAACCTCCATCAATGGCTGATAAGAATTCTGAGAGAGCGGCCAAGATAGCCTCAGCTTCAAAACGAGGTAAGGATATCGAAATCCACTCTTCTTATATGTCTTTGTTAGATATGATTAATACTAGGGGGGACGAATATCCCTCAACTGCACATCTTGACTCTTTCAATCATTGCAACACATGGCACAATATAGATTACGATAAGTTAAATGCACCTTATAACGTTCGTCCTCCTCTTAGGCTAGTTCCAGTTGCCGGTGGCGATCGTACTTGCCACTGGAAACCCGATACTCTTTTTGTTTACACAGATGCCCTTGATGCTGGGCTTAGGTTTCCTTTTCATCCCTTCATTCCTCACCTCTTAGCTGATTTGCAAATTAACCCATGTTTGCTTCCTCCAAACGCCTGGAGGAACATTTTATGTTTCATGGTTTGTTGTCTTCGGGGAGGTTTTCCCTTATCTGTAGCTGTTTTTAGGAAGATTTTCCAATGTTATAACAGTTCTTCGAGTATTTGTGGTTGGGTCTACATTAAAAAAAGGCCCAAGTGTAAGCACATTTTTAACAGTGCCTCCATTCCCGACAATAAACAATATTGGAGGAATAGTTTTGTCAGGTTAAGGTGGGAGAATGGTGACTGGGGCACCCTTTTCAGATCTTCCTTCGGGAAGGTTAGTGATGGTAGCCTCAAATCCATCCACCTAACCCCCGAGGAAATTATCATTTATGATGAGCTTACTCGGGATGATGGTGCCACTGTCAGCTGGACTCTTTTAGAGGAGTTTTCCCTCATCTACGTGGGACTTTCCTCAGCTTCTCAATAGGGTATTTTTCTTCCCTTCTCATTTTTACTTTCTTTCATGCATTATTGACACCACTTATTTTGTTTTTCTCTTGTTTTGCAGCTGCTAAGGAAATCAACGATGATAATGTGCCTCTTGTGGAGGAGACTGCGAGGATAAAGAAGGCTCGCCTTGCGGGTCTGGATACTCGAGGAAAGGCTATGGAAGCACAAAGAGCCCATGATGGAGGTTCCAGCTGAGGGAGCTGAAGCCCACAGTGCCCCTATCACTGCTGTTGTTCCTGTCTCTGTTGCTACGGGCGCCTTTCAGCCTCTTTGGGGATTCCGCCGAGGGGATACCGTGGTTGGGTCCACAAAGCATGCTTGGGATTGGTCTTACCATGGTGTAACCCCCAAGGACTTTACTGATGTATTTGCAACCCCCGACCTGGAGAGGATAAAGCTCATGGGAGCTCAGTCCCTGGCCTCGGTATGACCTTTCCTTGAATTTTTTCTTTCTTTTTACTTGTAGCATTTTCTTGCCTTATTATATCTTTGTTTATTATTTCGTTTCAGTCTAATGCCTACTTCCAAGGCAGTGTGAGGCAAGCTGAATCATGGAAGAGGGCTTCTGACAAAGCTGACAATGCCCTCAGGATGCAGCAGAAGAAGTACGCCGCTTTGGAACGAAAGATGAAGTGCAAAGAGGAGGAGCTTGGAGAGTCCAATGCTGAGCTGGTTATCCTTAGGGCCGAGAAGGACAGGTCGATTGACAACTACTTGGACTCGGAGGAGTTTACCCAGTCCATGAGGGTGAGGGACGATTCAGTGTTCCCTTTAGGACTGGATGGGACACGACCCTTGGGACTGTGAACGAGGCTTGCCCTGATATTAACCCAGCGGACTATGTTTTCCCTGACGATGAGGCTTTGCTACAGAGGTTCCGCACCCGAGTGGTTGTCTCGGATCGTATCCCTCAGGACCCGCTTCTTCCTCCCCCCGAGTCCTCTTCTAGGCCCGCCACTGATGATAGCTCTTCCTCTTCCGGGACTACTGAGACTTCCAGCGAGAGCGTGGAAGACGATGATATGGATGCTGAGGGCACCTCTGCTCCTTAGAGCTTTTCTAGCCCTGCGTGGTTTATTTATTTTATCTTGTCTTTGAGACTTAGCTTATCAGACTTTGTATTATTTATTTGAACCTATTTTATTTATCGAACTTTATGCTTTCATCTCATGCACTTAGTTTACTTTTTTTATCACTGGAATTCAAACATATTTCGAAAACTTTCTGAATCTCACAAATTGTTGGGATTCATCCCTACACAAGTCTTAGTAAACCTCAAAATAAAACTAAAACATGTAAATCCTAAGCAAGCAAAGCTTCAAGGTGCTTTTCAACCTACTTGTCATCTTAACAAGTGAGAATCGTGCTCAACCATTTTACAAATAGTAAATCTTCAGGTTTTGTGCATGCCAAGTCCTCGGGACTTCAAAACCATCCATAGTCTCGAGCTTGTAGATTCCTCTACCCTAAACACTCTTGACCTTGTATATCCCTTCCCAATTTGGGGCAAGTTTCCCTTTCTGCCCTACACCAGAAGCTTCTACCTTCCTCCGGACTAAGTCACCATGTTTGAAGAACCTTTCCTTAACCCTTAGGTCATAGTAGAATGAAGTCTTTTTCTGATATTCCACTATCTTCGCATGTGCCTCATCTTGTACTTCATCGATTAGATCCAGGGCTAACCTTTGCCCTTACTCATTTTCCTCAGCGTTGAAAGCTTGAATCCTGGAAGAGGAATGTGATATTTCTACAGGAACAACCGCTTTTTCCCCATATGCTAACATGAAGGGAGTTGCTCCAGTCGTGACTCTACAGGTAGTCCTATAGGCCCATAGTATTGGGAGTATTTCATCCTCCCAATTATTCCTCGACTTCTCGATCCTCTTCTTTAGTCCATCCAGGATTATTCGATTCGCCACTTCCGCTTGCCCATTGGATTGCAGGTGAGCCATAGAGGTGAATCGTAATTGAATTTCATTCTCCTCATAATATTTCTTGAATTCGTTATTGTTGAACTGTGTTCCATTGTCAGTGACTAGGATGCAGGGAATTCCATACCGGCACATGATATTTTCCCACAGGAATTGTGCAACCCGCTTAGCTATGATTTTGGCCAAAGGCTTGGCTTCAATCCACTTAGTAAAATAATCAATGGCTACAATCAGGAACTTCATTTGTGCCGTGGCCATGGGGAAAGGCCCAAGTATATCCATTCCCCACATAGAAAAGGGGATGGGTGAGTTGATGGAGGTCAGAATCTCGGGGGGTTGTCTAACGAAAGGTGCATGCTTCTGACAGCGGCCATTCTTCGCATACTCTTTGGCATCAACCATCATTTCTGGCCAATAGAAGCCTAAACGGGTTATCTTATGAGCTAGTGCTCTGCCCCCCAAGTGTCGCCCACAGATACCTTCATGCACTTCTTCAAGAGCCAAGTGTGCCTCATCGGGTCTGAGACATCTTAAGTAAGGAACTACATAAGATCTTTTATACAAAATCCCGTCTATTAAGGAGTATCTTATTACTCGAACAGCCAACTTCCGCGCTTCAGTAGCATCATTTGGCAACCAACCGGTTTGAATATGGGTCTTAATGGAATTTATCCATGACGTCCCCAGACCTACAGGAGCTACAAGTTTAACATCAATGCTCCGTGTCTTCAGAATGCGGAAGTATACACTTCCTGAACTTTCCTCTACTTCAGATGAAGCAAATTTTGATAATGCATCTACCTTAGCATTTTCCTCCCTTGGAATGTGCTCAACATGGAATTCATCGAATTGGGTCATCACAGCCCTTACTAGGCAGACATACTTAGCCATCATATCATCCTTTGCCTCGAACTCTCCCTTTACCTGGGATATGACCAGCTTCGAGTCTCCACAAACATTTAAGTTCATGACTCTAAGTGTCCCTGCTAAGCCAAGGCCAGTTATCAGAGCTTCATATTCTGCCTCATTGCTTGTGGTCGGAAAGTCTAACTTCATAGCATATTCAATCAAGAACCCATCAGGGTTTTGTAAAACTAACTCTGCTCCACTTGAATTTGTTTTTGATGCTCCATCAAAATAGAGAACCCAATATTCCTTCTCATTATCATCCTGTTCTTTGTCCCCCTTATCAACTTCCTTGTCTTGAGGTATGGTATCTTCCTGCCCCCAACTTCTTGGTTGGGTATGGTACATTCCACCATGAAGTCAGCCAATGCCTGGGTTTTTATTATCGTTCGTGGCTTATACTTGATATCAAATTCTCCCAACTCTATTTCCCATTTGATCAGCCTCCCACTAGCCTTGGGACTATGAATAATATTTCACAAGTCTGATTTATTAGTACTTCAATCTTATGAGCCTGAAAGTAGGGACGCAACTTTCTTGAAGCCATTACCAAGGCTAAAGGAAACTTCTTAATAGTTGAATAATTCAACTCGGCTCCATGCAGAATCTTGCTAACATAGTATATGGGTTTCTGGATTTTAAGTTCCTCCTTAACCAATACAGCGTTCAAGGCATTCTATGAAACTGCCAAGTACAAGTATAAAACCAAATACAGAGCTGGCTTGGCCAACAACGGGGCATGGGCCATATATTTATTTAATTCCTCGAATGCCTTCTGGCTTTCCTCACTCCATACAAAATCCTTAACCTTCTTTAAGGACTTGAAGAATGACAAGCACTTGTCCCCAGATTTGGAGATGAATCGTCCCAACGCAGCAACCCTTCCAGTGAGCTTTTGAACATCTTTGATAGTTTTTGGTGGCTCCATATCTAGGATTGCCTTTATTTTGTCAGGACTGGCCTCGATTCCTCTCTTGGAGACCATCAATCCCAAAAAAATTCCAGATCCTACTCCGAAAGCACACTTTGCAGGATTTAACATCATCTTGTGGTATCTCAGGATATCAAAAGCTTCCCTCAAATGGGTTATATGGTCAGTCTTCACTAGATTCTTGACTAACATGTCATCAACATAAACTTCCATAGTTTTGCCAATAAGATCCTTAAAATTTTTATTTACCAACCTTTGATAGGTGGCTCCTGCATTCTTGAGACCAAATGCCATAACAAGATAACAATAAACACCAAAGTCAGTGATGAATGATACCTTTGGGATGTCATCCTTGTGCATCTTGATCTGATTGTATCCACTAAATCCATCCATGAAGCTCAGCATCTCATGTCCAGTAGTGGCATCTATCAAAGTATCTATCCTTGGCAACTGGAAACAGTCCTTAGGGCTTGCGTCATTCAGATCAGTGAAGTCCACACACATCCTTCATTTTCCATTGGCCTTCTTCACCATTATAGGGTTTGCTAACCATTCTAGAAATTGTATATCCTCAATGAAACCAGCCTCTAAGAGCTTCTCTACTTCCTGTTTTATAGCTTCTTGCCTCTCTGGAGCAAAACTTCTTTTCTTTTGCTTCACTGTCTTTCGATTTGTATCCACATTCAGCTTGTGAGTAATCAGTCTCGGGTCTATGCCTGGTATATCAGCTGCCGACTATGCAAACACATCATTATTTTCTTCCAAAAACTTCACCAACTTCCCTCTTAGGGGCTCCTCTAGTGTTGCTCCAACGAAAGTTACTTTCTCAGGGTCATCGGGGGCTAAAGAAACTGAAACCAAGTCTTCTGCTGGCTTCCCTCTTTTCTCATCATTCTCTCGGATATCCAGATCTTCGATAGGCAGAACCTACCCCCTGACTACATCTGCCCTTAGTGAGGCCACATAACAACTTCTAGCCATTTTTTGATCTCCCCTCTCTTCTCCAATCCCATTCCGGGTGGGAAAATTCATAACTGAATGGTAGAAAGAAGGGATTGCCTTGAAGGCATGTATCCCCATTCTTCCCATGATAGCGTTGTAAGTTGAACTAGCCTTCACCACCACAAAGTCCAACATCTGTGTTGCTTGCCTTGGTTCCTGACCTATGGTTGTTGACAACTTGATTATCCCTTCCACGGGGCACTCCACTCCCGCAAATCCATATATCGGCATATCGGCCGGGGTTAGTTGAGAATCATTATAACCCATCCTTAAAAAGGTGTCATGGAGCAAGATATCCACCGAAGCACCATTATCCACGAGGACTCTCTTGACCGGGCTGTTTCCTATTATTGGTGTTATGACCAGCAGGTTGTCATGAGGAAATTTCACAATCTCTAGGTCAGAATCATCAAAAGACATTATTACTCCTAAACTGGCCCTCTACGGGGCTTCTCCAACAATATGCATAACCTCTCTAGTATATGCTTTTCTGGAGTTCCTGGATAATCCAGCAGTAGTTGGTCCTCCAAAGATTGTATTTATCACAGGCCCTCGGGGTCATGGTCCTCCAAATATTGCATTTATAACTGGTCCCCTAGGCTGGGGATTCTGCCCCTGATCATTTTGGTCCCTCCTACGATCTTCAAAGTTCTTTCTCCCATTGTTATTCCTGTCTCTTCCTTCCCCAGTGTAATTGTTCAATCTTCCTTTCCGAATGAGGAATTCTATTTCATCTTTCAGTTGCCTACACTCATCGGTGTCATGACCAATATCTTTGTGAAATCTACAATATTTGCTCTTATCTAGCTTAGCAGGATCAGCCTTCAAGGGTTTAGGCCAACGAATATCTTGATCTTTCTCGATTTCCATCAAAATCGGCTACTAGGAGCATTCAGCTTAGCGTATTCAGTGAACTTTTGCCCAGGTCCTCCCTTCTTAGGGGTTAAATCAGGGTTTTGCTCAGTTCTAGGATACTTGTCCTTAGCGATATATTTCATCTCAGTTTTCCGCTTCTTTCCTCCAGCGGGCTCGTTGCTCACTACTGTCTTCCTCATGTTCTCTTCCACCTTGATGTACTTCCCGGCCCTATCTTGCAGCTGCAACATGCTTTCAGGGGGGTGCTTGGCTATGGACATCTTGAAGAACTCATCCCTAGTTCCCTGTTGCAGTGCTATCATGGCTACCTTGTCATCAAGGTCCGGGACTTTTAAAGCTTCTTTTGTAAACGATTCAGTAGTCTCTCAAGGATTCCTTCGCTCCCTGCACAATGCTCGTGAGGGATGCTGAAATTTTCTCATGCACTCTCGCGCTGATGAACTACTTAATAAAAGCCTGACTTAATTCTCTGAAGGACCCAATAGAGTTCAGGGGCAAACGACTATACCATCTTTGAGCCATACCCGACAGGGTTAGAAGAAAGGCCCGACACTTAATAGCGTAATTCACGGGCTGCAACAACAGTGCATTAGAGAATGTCCTAACATGATTAGCAGGATCTCCCGTGCCATCATAAGATTTGATTGTGGACATCTTGAACTTCCTGGAGATATGGGCATTCATTATCTCTTCAGTAAATGGTGGGGTAGGATCATCAGGATCTCTAAGGGGTAGAAGATTGCTTGGATCAGCTCTTAGGACTACAGCCCTTCTTTTTAACAGACCATCCAGGTCTATGATTGGAGGAGGATTTCTCCCCCTAGGTGGTAATGGGGGCCTGGGAACCTGGTGCACCTCCAAGTCACGCTTCAGCCTTTGAATCTCAGCCTCATGGGCCTTGATTATCTCCTGCACTTCTTGGGGATTCACCCATCGGGTGCTCCTAGGATGATGGTTACCATCAGCCATCGGCTCTTTGCCAGCACGTCTCCTTCTTGGGGCCACTTTATCATCCGAAGATTCAGAGTCTCTCTCAGTATAAGGACCATAAAATTCCTGCTCCTCCGGGATAGGAGCCAAACCTTGTATATAGGGTGTGTTCTCCCTCGTGCTTCACTTCGTCTAGCATATCCACTTCCTCCAACCTAGGGGTAAAGGGGCATCCCATAAGGGGGGTTAGTAGTCACAATAGTTGAATACTCATACCCAACGGGTCAAGAATTCACAGGTGTATGTAGCTACTGAAGTTGGGAATTCATCCCTTGAGTAGCCAAGGGAATCGTCCCTTGTGGCTGAGGTTCAGTTGCCCCTACCTGGGCTTCTCCTTGGGTGGCGGTATAGGTTGAATGCGGAGGTACCTTTATGGTTGATGAAATCATTTGGGTTGTCCCCGCGGGTGTTCCTCCTTCAAGGGTGCTGCTTGTTCTCCGTGTTCTCTCCATGGTTGTTATTTGTCCCACAGACGGCGCCAAATTTTATGGATCAAAAACTAAGGTATAATAATTGTTGTACTTCCTGCTAGAGTTCGTGAGCTTGGAGGCTCGATTTGACTGCTCTTGTGTTTCGTGACTCGATCCGCCTTAACAAGATGCCTACATACCTTGCTGATTGCCAAGGATCAAGTCAAAAAATGTAGTTCTGATTTGTGAGGTGAGGCCCCTTATATAGATATTGGGAGTCCTTGAATTGGACTGGGGTTAGGAGACTTGGTGGGCAAGTCTCAGAATTAGAATAGACTTTGGAGTCCTAAGAGGTAGGAAGCTGATTCCTTATCCCACCAGGTTCCTTGGAGACCAATCTACAAGGATTTATTTCTCCACTAGGACTCATCTTATCAGCTGACTTATCCCTTGTTAATTAATTACGAAATTAATTAATATTTAGGGTTTTCGGCCTTCTCAAATGGGCCTAGCTGTTGGCCCAATTCTGATATGATTAATTCAACATTAATTATATACCCAGGCCTTATTTTCTTCCCTATCAAAACCCTTTACTATCAATCAGAAAAAGATAAAACTGTGTGTCCGATTGATGAGCTTAAAAGTAAAAATTTCAGATCCTTCTTGAGCAGCTATCTTTATTACATGGGGGTGACATGCCACTAGGAGTAAAGATCATTTCCCTAAATGGGTACACTGCATGGATGGATCATAATAAAGAAGAGGGAGGCTTGGAAGGGACGGAGCATTTTTTCAAGTTTCTTAATATTGAATATGGTGAGACGCTTTTGTTTGAACATATGGGCGGGTTTGAGTACAGAGTAAAGGTGTATAACATGTTCGGGTGTGAGAACAATTATCCAAGAATGCCTACGCCTTATCTTGCAGAAAGGGATGGTATGTACTAAATTATTACTGAACGCCAAGTCATGTATAAATTGAATAGAACTCTAAACATTCTTTTGTAACTGGCTATGCATGTAGTTTATGTTGATCATCGTGGTTGGAGCTTCATTCGCCATTTATCCTGGGGACCAACAATATCAGATTATATTGTATGTTACCACACTTATTTGTTTAGTGACATAACTTTATGAAATTTTCAGTTAAAGATTCTGATCGAGTAAGCATGAATTCTATATTGTTCCATTTGAGTTCATGGATGTACTTGGTGTGAATATTCCTCCAACGGTTTATTTTGTGATATGTATACCAGTCATGAAGCAATCGGATCATATAGTCAAAACAACAATAAGATTAAAGGACCGGAAAGCGTATGTAATATGTTAGTTTCTCTCAATTTCAGCGGCAAGTACATGTTGTTATTTGTGTTTGATGGTGTTTCAAGGTTTCGAGTCATGGTTTTTGAGAATTTTCAGACTGAAACACCTATTGGTCAATTTCTCTGTGGACTGGGTAGTTTTCTATATTCACAACCACAACTGAAGTTTTTTAGTTTAATATTAACAGGAAATAATTTATTTCAAAACTATTTTCGTAGGTGCGGCTGGTGAGGGGAACAAGACAACATTCTATTTTGAAGTAATAGAATGTCACATGCGTGCTTATGAGTACGGCAAGGTAGGTATCGTTCTTTGGCCAGTTTATTCCCCTTTTCCCATATTTTAATTGGTAGAGGCTACCAAACATTAAATATTATGATATTATGAATATGATCTGCATTTTGAAAATGTAGGATATTTCAGCTGAATATATGAATGTGTATCAGTCATGGCGGATGGTGGATCATATATCATCCTATGTCGGTTTTCGCTGCTGGACACTCCAAACTCACCACAAACGCGATAAGAAATGCACCACTATAAATGCCGATTGGCTGACATTCCGGTTGGATAAAGACATTGAAGAAGGTTATATATGCGTGTTTGAGTGGATGAACAACTTGTTAGTGTTTGTGCCCTAGAGACAACAGTATTATGTTATTATTATGAAACATTTGGATTATTAATTATGATTATATGGATTATTCTTTAGTAATTTATTATATCTTTATTTTCTGCGATAAGATGTTAGATTAATAAATGTCCTTGGAATATGATATGTAAATCTATATCTCTAAGTACGTGACTTAGAAATGAGATTATGAGAATAGTATTGATATTTCTAAAGGTCCCTAGTCAAGTATTATTGTTAAGGGACGATAATAAATACATTGAGACTAGTGTGTTTGTTGGTTGATGATCACATCTCATTGATTATAAGGATGATGATACTAAAGTCAAAACATAGGCACATGTATTAAATACATGGTGCTGGATTGACCCGTTGTGAGATACTACATGTTTAAAGTGTCATAAGTTAATCTCACAGTGATAATGATGTATTGGTCCTTTGACCTGAAATCATTATATTTAAATACGAGAATTAATATACTTTGATACTATTGAAAGTTATCCTTGACCGGGTAATAATAAAAGTAGACATTGGGTACATTATGAATCGTATGAGAAATATGAATGATCTAGATGGGATTTAGCCCCCTTTATTAAAGGAGTGATATTATTGGCCTCTTGATTGAGTAAGACTATAAAATGCATGGTCGTGCTCAAATACTGATTTGTTTAATAGTTTACTCATTGATCAAGGAAAGAAGGATTAAATGTTAACAGAGGATGACACAATGCATGCCTCGAGTTTGATCTATAATATAATGCTAAGGGGATTATATTACATTGTACATTATTCACGAAAGGTTTAATTGATCACCGATTTAATTATTATTATTTGGGTAGCAATGATGTATTACTAGATGCCACTTGCTGTTTATAATTTAAATATGAGATATTTAAATTATTGCCAATGTAATAATAACCTATAGGGTCGCACAAAGAAAGCATGGAGGAATATTTAATTCAAATTTGGATTTGAATTAAAAAGGGAAATTTGAATTATTTATTATTAATTAATGGGATAAATGAATTTCGAATTTGTATATTATTAAATCCGAAATTCAGCTGTTATTTAGTAATTGAGTTAAACTTAATTATTAAATAAATAGAATTTCAGATTTTAATAAACTCTAACTTGGATTAGGGTTAGGACTGTTTTTGGCCTCTCTATATAAACATCCTTAAGGCTAAAATTAGGGTTACGTTTTTTATTAGATAAAAACATAAAATCCTAGCAGTTAAAGGTGAGAGAGAGAGGGGGAAACAGGTTCGTTCTTGGTACTAGTACACGCCTCCTCCGTACCAGCTTTCGTGTGGATACCTCTAAGGCGTAGATCGTCAAGGCGGGATACGTGGTGTTCGGTTAAAGCTAGGATATCCTTATTCACAACCATAATCATAAATCTCTTTAAGGTAAAACATCTATTCTCCGTAATTTTCCGTTCATTATACATAGATCCTGCGGTAGGGATTCGAAAAAATTTTGTATTTCCGTTGCGTTTTATGCTCGAATCCCTAACACAACTGTGCAAGGAACTTTAAAGTTCGTATCATCAAGAACAATGATCTAATTTGAACTGTTATCGCAAGTTATTGTAATTTTACTTTGATGCTAGAGGATTTTGTTTGGTTTAGTATGGTATAATTTGTTTGGGCCAGGGTCTGCCGCCCCCGGACCCCGCCCGGGGGCTGCCGCCCCCGAACCCCCTCTTTATTTTATTTTTTTCTCAAAGTTCTGAATTTTTTTACTTGAGCATGGTGTTGGTTATGGCCTTAAGACCTTTAGATTAAAGTTTATGGTTTTGGTTTTATAAATACGACTTGCATGTCTTTTTCATTATTCTTATAACTATATTACCTCGAATGTAACTCGAGGTTTCTTAAGTAAGTACACTAGTATAGGTTGTTTTTATGTAACGTATTTTAAGAAGGAATGATCCAAGAGGAGAAACAACAATCGAGACAAGAAGAATAAAGACTTGTAATTGTAATTGTATTTATATTATTCACCATAGATTGTCCTTGATCCTTTCATTAGCTTGAAAGGATCACATAGGATAAAGGCCATAACCAAGCACATTTACATACCGCACTTTACATATGATGTATGAATGTATTGTATGTATAGAATAATTATTGATGCATGCTTTAATTAGATTAATCATGCATAAATGTATGTATTAGATACGTCACCCATGCCATGCCTAAACAAGATAAAATCTGTAATGACTCAAGGTTTTAAAATTTACAAATGATTATGAGATTCTCGTTTTTATGAAACACGGAATGAAATATGAATCTTCTTTATTTCCGACATGAGGCGATTTTGTCAACAACGGGTTCATTGAACTTGTAACGCTGTGGGTTTTAAGCGAGACCGATGTGACTCCTCCACTACCTCGAAATCAAACCATTGACAAGTATTGATTTGAAGTATTTTATTTAAGGAAAAATTGGGAATCTCTTTATAATGGGATCATGATCGTTATAATACTAGCAAAACCCTAATGTTTATATTAAGTTATTTAGATGCCTTCCAATATGTCCAACGCGTTAACCCCTAGATCGATAAGGACTGGGTTCGCCAGAGCGAAGTACTCCTATCTATCATGGGACGGCTTGTTGAAGTATATGATACTTTTTAGACCTTTGGGTTTTGACTTAACTAAGTTACCAAAATAGGATTGTGAACTTAGAGGCATAGATTTTGTGAGATTTATTGGATAAATAAGAATAAATGTTGTTCCACTAAACTATCTAAGAGTTATATAGTTAATATAATTGACAAATGTTGTCTACCTTATTGAATCATGTTTTAGGAGTAAAGCCAAAGCTGAACTAAAACGTTGTGAAAATTTAGATCTTGGCTCACTAGAAAGTATATAGAAGATACTTTTTCTGAATTAATAGTTAGGGCAATTAATTTGATAAAATAGTGGGAGATATATATTTTGAATATATATGAATAATCACTTGAAAATAATTTAATAATCATCTGTAGACTAATTTATCTTATGCATTTTAAACATTGTAGATATCAAATGGAAATCAATTCAAACAACTTCTCTGTGCGATCAGTCCTTGAGAAGGACAAGCTGACATGAACAAACTTCCTTGACTGGCAGAGGAACTTAAGGATTGTCCTCAAACAAGAGCGCAAGCTCTATATCATAGATATCCCTCGCCATGCACCTCCCCCTGAAGGAGCATCCCGTGCTCAATATAGTGTTTATCAAAAATATATCGATGATGAGACAGATGTTCAATGTCTCATGTTAACGACCATGAGTGCTGAACTTCAGAAATAACATGAGAATATGGATTCTTATGATATGATTGAGCACCTTAAACATATGTTTGAAGGACAGGCTCATCAGGAGAGGTTTGATACTTTCAAATCGTAGCATTCATGTAAGCAAGAAGAACGTGATCCGGTTGGACCGCATATTCTAAGGATGATTGGGTATGTTGAGTACCTTGCCAAGTTGGGTGCCCCGATTGCTTTCGAGCACCAGATTGACCTAATTTGCAATCTTTAAACAAAAGTTATTCTCAATTTGTGATGAATTACAATATGAATGAGATAGATAAGAACCCCACCGAATTGTTGGCTATGTTGAAAACTACTGAGACCAATGTTCAAAAGGCATCCCCTGCTCCTATGTTGATGGTGAATAAGGGGAAGGCCAAAGGAAAGGGTAAATGGAAAGGAAAGAGGAAGATGGGATCTAAATTGAATGCCAATCCGAAACCTGATCCGACCAAGGCTTTGAAGCCTAAAGGTAGTGTTCCAAAGGTTTGTGATTGTCACTATTGCAAGAAACCAGGTCATTGGAAGAGGAACTGTCATGCTTATTTGGAGGATCTGAAGAAGAAGAAGGTTGTTGTTACTGTTTCTGATTCAGGTATTTATGTTATAGAAGTCAATTTGTCTACTTTTACATCTTGGATATTAGATATTGGTTATGGTTCTCACATTTGTATAAATGTGCAGGAACTGCAGGAAAGTAGGACATTTGCGAAGGGAGAAGTTGACCTACGAGTTGGCAATGGAGCAAAGGTTGATGTTTTAGCTGTAGGGACTTATTATTTATCGTTGCCCACTGGGCTTGTTTTAGAACTAGATAACTGTTTTTACGTGCCTGCGATTTGTAGAAACATTAATTCGGTTTCTAGTTTGGACAAGAAAGCTTTTTTATTTTTGATTCAGAACAATAGTTGTTCCTTTTCATTCAATAATGTTACCTACGGGGTTGCACGTTTGTTTAATGGTTTATATGTTCTTGATATAGATACTCCTGTCTATAACATAAATAATGATAATAGAAGTATTAAGATGAAAGAATCAAATCAAACATACCTTTGGAATTGTCGTTTAGGTCATATAAATGAGAAACGCATTTTCAAATTACATAAAGATGGTTACTTATATAAGTTTGATTTTGAATCTGTTATTCCCTAACAATACAACAAGAATTACAGAAGGGGGTTGAATGTAATTCTGGCTTCTTTTTGAGATTTTTAAAACTGTTCTAACTCAACAATATATATAAGTGTTTGATTTGCACAGTGCGGAATGAAAGAATTATATAAATCAAAACACAAGTAATAAAAATACAAGTCTTTAAAACTTTCTGGTGGATTTGAATGTATTCACCAGAGATATATATATATATCGAGAGAACCCTGTGAAACTTGAATAGCTCACAACTGCTGTTACAAGTGAACAAACAAACTACAGAGAAATTCTTAACAGTTACAGCTTTTTCTATTTCTCTTCTAAAATGTGTTTACTTAGTTATTTGTTCTACTAGCTACACTTGGTATATATATCACCAAGTTTACATGGTAATAAGACAGGATAATAAAATAAAACCTATCAAGTCTAACTCTATGCTACTTCATTACTCTATTCCAGCATCTTTGAATATCTTCATAATATCATGGATATGGTAATGCTTCTTTGTTGATCATCCGCCGGGTAGCTATTTGACATTTGACTCCATTTCATTTATGCAAAATTACAAGACATCTTATATTTAAAATTAATCAACCTATTCTGTATATCTACTAGCAGTCAACATAACTCATATGCTACTACAGAATCTACACAAAGTTGTTTGCAGAAATGTGCTACATTACTTATTGTTACATAAGCTACTCACCCAGTGGATATCAATTAGTCATCTGTCGGGACTATATTGAATCATCCGTCGGGACTATAATTGATCATCCACCGGGTGCTACAAAATTCACTAAGTTAAATCTAGTAAGGTGTTTTGTTTAGCTTATCATCAAGTACACAACATATTCCTAACAATATCCCCCAATTTATGTCTACTGGAATTATAGCCATAAATTAAGAGAAACTTGATGATAACAAAACATCCTAAGAATACAGATTAAAAAATAGTAGATAAAACTGATAAGTGCTACAAATTACTGAAAATTGAACAATGCAAAGTACACAAAGAAATTGCTCATAATTGTTATCAAGGTGCTCCTCTAGTCTGAGTAGTTGGATCTATTTCCTTGATTGTCTGGATTTCTTTCCAAGCCTTCTGTTGTTTTCTTCAATTTGATTCTGGAGTTGTCTGTGGAATTCAAGTTCATCGGCTTCTGAGAGATTTAGCATTTCCCGCATTTCCAAAAGAGTCTCATTGCTAGAGATACTCAATTTTTCCTCCAATATGAAGAATCTTTTAACTCCTTTTTCATCCCTGAATTCCATCAGCCAATAGGGCCTCAGATACACTCTCTTTCCTATAAAGGGAATAGATAGAGTTTTTGGAAGTACATCTTTGGCTCTAGTACTCCTCAGCTCCTCAATCTTATTTAGAAGTAATCTTCTTGTTGTCATATTGTACCCAAAGTTCTTTTTGAATAAAGAGTAGACCTTTATCAAAACAGATTGGCTTTCTAGAAGAATCTTGTGAAGTGGCCATATGATCTCTCTTCCTCCCTTGTATTTGAATACCAACCTTTCAGGGAGATGTTTGTGAGCATCAATTCCTCTAACTTCTTCCAATTCATCTAAGTAAAGGTTTATGTCAGGAAACTCCTTGATGTCACAGATGTACAACATGTCTCCCTTGTTGACTATAGATTTGGCTTTGATTGGTGTCTTGGATCTGAGAATCACTGGGTTTGCTTTCTTACTAGCTCTTGTCTTTGTCTTCTTTGTCTTGAAAATGGGTAAATTTAGCTCAGGAATTGGCAAACTATCCCAGTATACTGGCTCATCCTTAGGAACAATTGGTTCACCATGAATATTACTTGTTGGATCAACCACTTTGAATTCTTCAAATACCACTGAGAGTTTTGATATCTGAATTGTAGTTGTAGGCTTTTTGGGAATTTGGTCTTCCTTTTCCTCATCATTAAAGTTCAATTTCCTCTTGGAATGGAGTTTGTATCTAAATCTTCCTTTCTGCTGTGGTTCTTCTTGCACTTTTAGATCCTTAGGTTCAGCAATTACAGTTGGTTGTACAGGAATTTCTGTTGTGGTTTTTACAGCTTGAAGTTTGGCCAAGATAGCAGCTTGCTTCTTCTTTTGTTTAAGCTTTTTAGCATCCAAATCAGCTTGCTTCTTTTCTTTCCTGATTCTCTCTTTCTCTTCCTTCCTAGCTTCCAGAAACATGGGTGTCCATCCACCACACAAATTTCCTTACCATTTCTGTATATCTTTGCTAATCTTCTTTTTAGTACTGAATCAGTTGGATCTTTGTAGAAGGCAATTGACCTAGCCAGCAACTTCTTCTCATCAGGCCTAGGTGTCTTATACACAGTATTCATAGGATTTTTGTCTGAAAACTTTGAATAGTTTCTTTTAGGCTTCATGATGAAATCTGCTTTTGGAGATTTGATGCAAGATGTTTGGCCTTTTTCCAGATAATTCATACTCACTTCATTTACAGAAATGTTCTTGACTTTAGAGTGATGAATGAATGTTTTGTCTGGCTTCTGAATTGGCCCAAACTTTTGTTGAATATATGTATCTATCTTTCTCCATTTTTCTTTTAGTTCCTTCTCTAAAGCTGTAACATCAAGCATATTAGAATTTGACTTTGACTCAAGCTTTTCAGCTTCTATTTGGATTAGATCAATGCTATCAAACACTGGTGGATTTGTGAAAGTAATTATTGGCATAATCACTTTGCTAACTTGTATGTTTAGTTGTAGCTCGCCTTTACTTGAGCCTAGCTCCCCCTGCCCCTTACTTGTGCTTTTCTCCCCCTTTTTATTATCATCAAGTAGAGTGGAGGATGAAGATTGTGCAGCCACTAGTTGTTGTAGTAGTTGAGTTTGCTGAGCTTGATGTAGATGTATAGCTATTAAAGAAGCTTCCATTGCAGTCATTCTGGTATCCAAGGAATCTATCTTTGTGGAAAGATTAAAATTCTCCCTGAGTTGTTTCTTAATATCAAGCATTGTAGCTTCTGGAAGTTTAGAATCCAACCTTTCAAGAATGTCCTTTTTCATTTGATCAATCTCAGTCTTGATAAAAGTGACATCCTGATTGTGCTGAAAACCTTGGATTTTTTGTAACTGCAAAGAGGCCATGTGTGCTTGTAGGAGCTTCTTGGTGCTGGCATTTGTTCTGAATTAAAGAACAGAGTGTGTCTGACTTATAAGTTGAATGAGGGTGGTCTTGAAGTAGTGTTCATCACATTGCTTTGAAAATGCCCAAGATGGCATACCAGATCTGGAACTAGGGCCTACTTCTCCCCTTATGTCCAGTGACCCCTTTTCACTTGCATCACCAAAGAAATCAGCAGATTCCCCAGTCCCATAGTCAACATCATCATAAGCTCTAGGTGGCATAGCTGTGATGGCATCCTTAGCTCTTTGCATTGACTGGATGGTGTGCACTTAGTTCAGTATTCTTTCTACATGTTCATTGCCCTGTCCAGCCAAAATTTGATGTGCTGGAACGGGATGAGTAAATGCCCCGGCATCCAAAGAGATGGAACTTATAACAGCTTGATTATGCTGAGATGGTCTCTCAATGTCTGTATCATTGGCATTTATTGACTCACTAGCAATGATATTCACCCTTATTCCTCCTGTACCTGCATTTCTCTCAATTTCTCTCTCTTTTTGCATCAAGGGCTCCCCTTGGCTTCCGACCCTCACACCCTCACCTTCACCATCTAAGGAGGGACTCCTCTCACTCACTTTTACCAGTCCTGAAGAAATGGACTATAATTGTTCACTCTTTTTCTCTCCTTTTTTCTGGGAGCAACCAAGACTCTCACTCAAATCACTCCCTTCCCTCAGTCCTAAGAGTGATTGCACTACTAATAAGTCTTCTGCACTTGTAAGAATTGAAGAAATTTGAAGTTGTGCAGAGGCACCCGACGGATGATGAATATCCATCAGGTTAGTAGTATGGTTATCTGACGGATGACTACTGTTAGACTTATCCGTCGGGATATAATCACTACTCGACGGATGATGAATATCCATTGGGATTGTAGAAATGAAAGAGTTTGGAGTGGAGACTATTGTAGACTCTGTGCAGATTGATGAAAATTTTGGCACAGATGTCTCAACAGTCTCAGAAAGGAATGGTAAATGAGCCAACAAATCATCTAAAAGATGATGCTCACTTATTTGGATTTTTGGCTTCTCCAAGACAGTTAAAGATGGAGAATTTGGAAGTGATGTATTGATCATGTCAATATTAAATGAGTGTGTGGGAGAATTTTGTGTATCAGGTGCTTTAGTTATAAGAGATTTTGGTTGTGACTCCACATTTATTGGAGCCACATCAACCAGACTTTGAGAAGGTACAGTGACTGGGTCTTTAGCACCAGTTTGCACTAAGTGTGTCCCCTGTGCATCCCCAAGGGTTTTTGATTTCTTCTTTCTGGAATAGGTTTGGGGTGAGCTTGTGTCCCTTATCCTCTTGACCTGTGCTCTTGGCTGAGAGCTTTGTTCAATAGTCACATCCTTTTGGGAGGATGCAACTAGTAATGAGCTTAAATCCTTTTTAATCACTGCAGTTTGTTGAGAAATTGCAGTGTGGCTAGGCTTGAAAATACTCACCTCTCCAACCTTGTAATAACCCCAATTTTTGGAATTTTTGAAACCCTTATGAATAGTGATTTTGCTGATTATGCTGAATAAGAAAACTTTTCATACCACACTATGTAGGGGTTCTTTTATTATTATTCTGAGATCTTATTAGTACTCTATATGGTTTATAAGTGTATGTAAAGATCGTCAGAATCCAAATTCGAATACTTTGATTTTTCCCGAAAATCCACCAGATACCGAAAGAATTGAATATAAGGTAACAGGATAAAAAGGATTTAAATTCAAGAATAATAAGAGATGAGCATAAAGGGAATATAATGTATTGAGAAAGGTTAAGGAGACCCAAGTAATAAGATCCCGGGTATGATCCCTCAAACGATAAATGAAAACGAAAGTTAAGCGAACCGTATAACAGATCAGCGGTCATTAGCCAAGTAATTAGGAGCTAATCAAAGAGGTTAGTGATGATGATGTCATCACACCAACAAGAAGAGGACAAGTGTGGGAAGATGACATAGGAGGATGATATAAACATGACCAAAAGGGAAGGAATTGTTGGTTGATTTTAAGCCATTCATTTTTTAGCATGGTAAAAGGTAATTAACAAAACAAAAAGGGAAAGCAACCAAACAAGAAGCATTTCTTCTCCCCCCTCATTCTTTCTCTCGGCTCTTCCATGAAAAGCAAAGGAGAATTTTCAAAACTCAAGCTACACACCTTCAAAAATCAAGAGGTTTATTTCTTTAGCTTCCATAATTCATAACTTAGATGAGCCATAAGTTTAAGCTCAAGATTCCATGTTTAACATAGCTAATCAATTCATCAAAGTTCTTGGTGAATAGTATTTTCAAGAAACTAACTTTGTGTTTTCTTATGTTTTCTTCAAGATCCAAGCTTAGTAGAGATAGTTAGTGGTTATTTAAGGCTTCCTAAGTGATTCTCTACTCTCCAAGGAAGGTATAACCCCTCCAAACCCTAACTTTACTTTGATTATTAGGTTTGGTTTTTTTTGTTATAGTTCATGAGAGCATGATTCTTGTATGTTTAGAGTTTGGTTGGAATTATAATGATTTTGGGTTATAAATCTTGGTTGTTGGTTGATGAACCTTAAGTATAGTTAGTAGCTCTTGTTTGAGATTGAATAAGTTGGAAAAATCATGAGGTTATGGACTGAGTTAGTAAGGTTTGGATGAAGTTTGGTGGTATTTGTGGTTATGGGTTGATTTGTGGTTGATTTGTGGTTGATTGGAGTAGTTTAAACTTTGGTAATCGCGTAAACATAGCCGTCGTAATGCCCGATTTACTTTAGACTGTTTTTGTTCTTAACATCAGGACCCGTGAACTCACTGTTAGGTTTTGACCATTGCCATGATTAGATAGTTCATGTTACGAGCTTCGTTTTGATATGTGGTTCATTTGAATCCGATGTATGGTTTAGAAGAAACGACCATTTTAAGTAACGGCGCTTCGCGACCGAACCATTACCCCTCGCCTTACTTTGAAACCTTGGTTAAGGACCTTAAATGACTAATCGGGGTATGAAACAATTATGTAAAGTGGATTAGGTAGTTGGTAAGGTGCTCGCGAAAGAATCTCCTTAAAACTCTTAATGGTTAATTTATTAAAAATGGTGGAGCCCAGGGTACTCGAGCGACTTAAGAGAATCGTTGAGCGCAAAGCGAGCGTTAGAGTCTAATTGGTTAAAGTATAGATTCATAAGCGACTTTGGTTTAATTCTAACTTATATGTGGTTTATAGGTTACCAGACTCATCCCAGGACTTTTACCACCCCAAGTCGCTCAGGCAAGTTTTATACCCGTTATACTGTTGTTGTGATGTAAATATATGTATATGCATTATCTTGTGATAAGTGCATGATTGTTATTAGCAAATCTTGCGATATATTGGAGCATGTGATATGGTATATATGCATGTCTGTTTCGTAATCTTGATATCTAATTGTTGATTCAATTTCTTATAAGTTGCATAATACCTATGCTAGAGATAAGCAGTAGTTGCGTATACCCTTAGTATAGGGGACCCAAAGGTGAACATTTTTCTAAACCGGGAGTCGATGTTCCCGAGTATAATATATATATATATATATATATATATATATATTGATATAGTTTTCAAAACTATTAATCGAATAAGGTTTATTCGATAACTTTATTTTATTTAATGAATGTTATTCTGAATATTCATTCGAGGACTTATGACTCTGCTTACTTTATTTAATGAATATTATTTTGAATATTCATTCGAGGACTTAAGCCTCCATTTATTTTATTTAATGAATATTATTTTTAATATTCATTTGAGGACTTATGACTCCGCTTATTTATTAAATAATATTATTTATTTTATTAAAGAATAATGTTTCGATAATCAAACTTATTTTCGATTATTCAAATAAAGATCGTATTTTCGTATAAGTATATCTTTGGTTATTTATTATTCATTTCAAGTATAAGTTTTAAAACTTCTACATCAATTATTTTTATAAGGATTACCCTTTTGGGAATATTATTTAAATAATAATATTCAGATATTTTCTAATATATCGGGACTGATTTATTTCATTAAATCAACATTACTCCAAACATTCTTAAAAATGTTTTCGAGTCTTCAAAATGATTTTTAAAAGTTAGAGTGGATCCCAAAACTCATTTTTATATTTAAGATCTTCCTTTCGAAGGGGATTTAAATACTCGCTCAAAATCTTAGGGATCCGGCTCTGTGGTGTATTTTATATTCGCAACGAGGTTGCTGTTTTGAAAAAACAATTTGATTACTTGCCCAACGTTCGAGAAGTAAGTCCATCTAATTGAGTCGGCATTAGCGACAGGCCGGGGTACGGTCTATGAAGGTGTAGGAGGCTGGGTGACAGTCCATCCACGCGTGAGTGGCCGGGTAACGGTCTAGCGCGAGGTCCTAATGCGGCCAGGGTGATGACCGGCGAGGAATTCATCCATCTACAGTAGAAAAGGTTACTTATTGGTATCTTTGCCTGATCAGCAAGATATCGGGTTTATGCCAAAATTCTCTTCTTTCCAAATTCATTGGGTATTATAACTTTATTTATACTTTTCATAACAGAGGTTTTCAAGGAAAGTATGAGATATATATAGGTCTATATATATATCGGGACTAAATGAAGTATCTCATAACTTCATTCCTTTTGAATGATATTTCAAAGATTGAATCTATTCAAGTTTTATCTTGTAGTCTCATCTATGTGAAGAACTTTTGAAACTGATAACACCTTGAACGGTGGTAGTTCAAGTAGTATCCGGAAAAGATATAAGTATATTGGAGTATCTTGTAACTTCATCTTTTCAACTTATATATGGTTAATGATTATCTTATGCATGACAAAGATTTTCACAAAAACGTTGAGACAAGACTAGATATATGAGATCACCTTGCAACGATATTTTTATACAGTTATAAACTGGAACTCTGTGTATATTATACATGTCAGAGGATTTCAAAGATTATGAAAAGTATATATACTTATATACTGAATATTTTGCGACTTGGTCGCGTTAAGATATCAACTTGGTTCATTTCTTCTTGACCAAGACTTTCATGAGTACTATGAGGATGCTCATATATTGTTAATTATTATACATATTATTTTGGTGGGCTTGTTGCTCACCCTTGCTTTCTTCTTTCATCACACAACATCAGATAGACAAGATGAACAGGACCAAGCTCCCAATTCGCGAGCGGATAGGAAATGTTCCGCAGTTTCCTATAGGCGTTGATGTCGCTGTAGCTGTGGTAGGAACTACCAATAGGCTAGGCTTTCAACTTTTGATGTACCAGACTTATGTATCTTTATGAATTGTAATAATGGCAAAGAAATGTAAATTTATTCAGAATCCCTTTTAAGGTGTAATGGCATATAATTGTGGAATAAAATGACTCGTGTTATTTTTGGATATTCATCTCTGAGACTATAACTTGTGGTATGTGTGTTTATTGTGGGATCACAGTACGGAGTAGTTGGTTGTTTATTAAGATTGGGTGTTATTAAGGGAAATGGAACTCGTGACAACCCGGATCCCCGACCCCGGATTTGGGGGTGTTACCAAAATGGTATCAGAGCTAAGCGTTATAAACCTCGGAGATGATGTGACGTTAAAATAATAAGTTCACTAAGATAATAAGAACTCTTGCCAAGTTCATAGTCGGGCTACCTAACGTAGTACTGACAGTTAAAACCCTTATGGGAATCCTTATAAATATCGTGATAAAAGCGTAGTTCGCTATAGTATATGGTAGCGGGACTCTGAACCCTGAGGTTGAGGAGCAACCGCGCGATGATGTTTTATTACTAATTAGAGATCGGATTGTGGATCCGATAGAGCATCCTGACGCAGGACCGGATGATGTTCATATTAAGGATGTAGCGGTTGAGGATGTTGTCCAAGAAGGGATTGCTGCTGAGGAGGATCCCGTGGATGATCCTGACAAGAATGAATAAAGGACCACTGAGGAATTGATAACCATGGTTAGGGCAACTACCAGAGGTAGGATTAGCCGGTCACTACCGGAGGTTCGTTCAAGTTTGTAAAGATAGTAGCCCCTTTAACGCGGCTTACTCGTATGACTGAGAAGTTTGAATGGACAGAGAAATGTGAGAACAGCTTTTAAGAACTGAAGCAAAGATTGGTGACGGCCCCTATGTTGGCGTTGCCGGATGGAAAGGAGATGTTGTGATGTGTAGTGACGCTTCGCATAAGGAATTAGGGTGCTTCTTATACAGCACAACAAGGTAATCGCGTACGCGTCAAGATAATTAAGGGAATATAAAATTCGATATCCCCACCCATGAGCTTAGGCTCGTGGCAATAGTTTTGCCCTAAAGATTGGAGGCACTACTTGTATGGAGAGAAGTGCGAGATTTACACAAGCCATAAGTGCTCTAGTGCATTTTCACGCAGAAAGAGCTCAACATGCGCCAGAGGAGGTGGTTAGAGCTAATCAAGGATTACGATTATGAGATTCTTTATCATCCAGGGAAAGCCAAAATGGTGGATAATGCCCTTAGTATAAAGGAGAGACTCAAGATGAAAATATTTTTGGAAGAGTTGATAAGAGATTTTGAGAAAATGAAAATAGAAGTGAAGGTAACCGGAGCCGGTACTGAAACGCTGTTTGAGATTGCAATACAGCCTGAATTATCGAAAAAGATCATATTGTGCCAAGAAAAAGTGATGAATGAAGGCAGAAAGTCAATGACTGGAGAAGAGATTAATACCAAGAAAGATGATAAGGGAATAACGAGGTATTCCTACAGAATTTGGG
This sequence comes from Apium graveolens, assembly GCF_009905375.1. Taxonomy (NCBI): domain Eukaryota; kingdom Viridiplantae; phylum Streptophyta; class Magnoliopsida; order Apiales; family Apiaceae; genus Apium; species Apium graveolens. The sequence continues at coordinate 137,729,667 of NC_133648.1, read as the reverse complement.
TTCCAAATGTTTAAGAGCGTAAGGACTGGATCTTAGATGAAATCCATAGCTCGAGGAATAAGATTTTTGGCAAACCCCGAATGTGATAGTCAGGGAGGTTGGCATTAAGAAAGATGGAGCCCATAACATAATGAAGTGGAAAACAAGGATTTTAACGTATAAGATAACCTCGATTATGGGAGAAGGTTGGAACATTTCATACTGAGAAAATAGAAGTCGAACAAGATAGGGAGAATCAGGATGGTACTCCTATTGGGCAATTCATGGACCTGCCTAAACAGAACTTAGACTATTATCCCCAACCACCACCCTGAGGAAACAATGCGGTGAGAAATTCTTTCACGACCTTTAAGTCGCTAAGCTCTCAGAGTTCCAAAGAACAAGCTGACCCAGTCGAGTCAAGAGTTTGGCTAAAGGAAATATAGGAATCATTTGAGATTCTAAATGAGTTACGAATCACAAAAGACTATTTTTGTCACTTACCCTCCTAAGAGAGAGGCCACCCGCTGGTGAAAGTCCAAGGAAGGCACGGAGCCAGAGGTTACAATAAACTGATTAAAGTTCAGTCAATTGTTTTCAGGAAAGTACTTCCCAAGGTTATGGAGATAATATAAAAGCTTTAGAGCCAGAACAAAGGTGGACGAGTATGATGAATTATGAATCTAAGTTGTAAAAGTTGTCAAGATTCATTCTGAGGACACGAATCCAGAATGACGGGATGTTTGAAATCAATGCTTATGTTGTGTTGGTTCATGAAATAATGATAAGAGAAAGGAAAATAAAAAGAAACTGAAGTGGAAAGGAATATAAAGGCAATAGAGTTTGAGGAATGATAAGGAAGTTGGGTATGAGGAAACCCTAAAGACTCATAGCAATAGAAATATAAAAGTATGTAATCTTCAGAAGGAGGGTGATTCACCATGAGTTAAATTGATGGTTGAAGGCATAAGAGATACATATATTTTATCCCCTGTAAGTTGGGAGGATTCGAGGAAAACCTTGAGATAGTTCGAAGGATAAATAATGAGACGTGGATAAACTGAGGAGATAAGGAAGTAAGAAATTAGGAAAATTGGATGAAGGAAGTGACCTTCAAGAATGTGAAGTGTAAGACCGGTGGCTTGATACCCAGAAAGGGAGACGCCAGGTATGAGAGATATCCCAACATTGAGATGACTGTTGAGATAAACAACAAAAGTAAATATGGAATTATTAAGAAGAAGTTCACGTTGAACACGACCAATATCTTCCAGAACATCCTTGTTATCGTTACCAAATCAGGCAAGAAAAGTAGATAACCGTAGTTATCTTTTGGAGGCCATATTGATTGACCTCATTTTGAATACAGATGTTATTGTGAAATTAGGCATATACTATCGAGATGGGAATGATTGAATAAGACACCCTTATCAGGGATATATGACTTGATTTATCCATGGAAGGATGCATGTACCTTTTTAAAGGTGGAATTAAAGATAGAACATCGGTAACTTAAAATGAATCCTAGGGGAATGCATAAAGGTTGGCATTTCACCCTTAATAGGGATAGTATGAGTTTTGACAGTATGAATTGGAAAGGATTAAGGTAATAACAACCTTTAAGTATCAGTGGAGAAATTTTTCAGAAGTATATAGACAATGGTTCTAGTATTAGTAAAGGGTATTTTGATATGCCCTGTATTTAGGGAATACATGAGGAACGATTCAAGGATAACCATAGAGGTTTTACAAGGAGAAAGGTAATATTCAAAATTCTCAAGAATAGAAATTTTGATAAAGGAAATATGACGTAATAAAAATAATGCCAAGTGGGGCACATGTTAAACCATGAGAAAGTATAGATTGAACCCAACGAAGGTCAAGAATGGTGAAAACAAGAAGGACCCAAGATAAGAGACGTCCTAAGTATGATCGAGAGTCAGTCGTGACAATGATTAACCTCTAAAGACTGAGGCAATAACTTATGGAAAAATGGTGGTATTTTTTTTTACTCATCAGATTTTAAGGAAAATATCTGCACACAAGCAGTGATTGGAAATGAGGTAGAAAATTTAGTTGGAGATCGTTCAAATGACATTGATTGTAAGGATATTTTACTATCAGGAAAGGCCAAAGAGGTGGCCGACACTTTAAGTGTAAGAGAGCAATTATAGGCGCTCGTGCCAGAGGAATACAGTGATGATGGTTGAAGCCGTAAAGGTTGTATTATGGTTTGGAAGATTGACATTCCTTCTGATGACTATGCAATACCCAACCGTAATAGTAGTTGGTAAAGGTTTAATTCATGTAATCTCCATGAGCGGGCTATCTATCTTAGAAGGTCCTATCTTGAGAATAATCCAGGACCATGTTTCAAAAAGGACTAAACGAACCTTTGAGTTAAGTCTTCTATTGAAGGCATATGATTAAGAATGGTATTAACCTGCTATCGTTGCTTTGATTGAAACTCTTCTGCAATTTTATCTGCTTCATGTCATGAAAGTACGTCAGGATCTGGAGTGTTCTTCATGAATTATGAATGGTGATTGTGTTAACTCCTTAGAAGAATTTGATACGACGGGTATGGACTCCTTATGGTTAACTATTAAGATCCAAGGAAAACGAAAGACTACAGGAGGTCAGTTGTGGACCATAGTAATGCAACAATGATTCTGCGAGTAATGAGCCGATTACAGTCGTGAGAGTTGTATTGGAATGGATGTTGAGATTGAGTACCACTAATCGGGTCGTGGTGGTGTATAAGTTATCATTGATAGACTAATTAAGTAGATTATCTACCTATTGAATACTTATTCTTTCTTATCAATAGAGAGTCGTATTACTATACAAGGAAGGTTGCGGTGCAAGCATAGAATTCTAGTAACGATGATGTCTAGAATGAGATCCCAGATTCGATTTTCGATGTCGAGGGAGTTTTAAAGGTGATTGTGTATAAGCTCGAGGAAGAGCATGGGTCCATAGAATGATGGACGGAATAGCAAAAATATTTAAGCATGTGAAATGCGATACGATAATACTGGATATTGATACAGATATATATGTTTTGTTCTCCTATGACAAACCTCTATAGTTCAGAGGTAGATTCCAAGCCAGATATTTTGTGGCAGTATATTTTATATATATACAATTCTCTTTAATTCGTTCTTTTCTCTCCTTTTCATTTCATATAAGCTGAGAAGAACAACCCTTCCAGGAGGGGAGGTATTGCCGAATGACTATCTATCTGTGTGATAGAAACCTAGTAGGATACCATATGTTGTTTAATTGCTTGTCAAGTACTAAAGGTTGGCCACCTTCTGTACTAACTATGCAATAGAACAAGTGTTCATGATCATAATGATCTCTCAACAAATTCCTTTACTTCTATATGATTGATCAAACTTTGGAAAATAGAAACAGCTGAAAAAGGAGTAGTAAAGTTATGGTGGTATTCGGAATGGAAACATGTTCGTGATTCTAAGGTTGACATGGTTATTAAAAGGTTATAAAACTTTAGCGAGTAAAGGTATATCTAGAATAGTATTCTGTACGGAAGATAGTAACGCTTACGAACCAGAAAAGAAGGAGTATTGAGAAGCAAAAGCTATAATGCTAGAAGCTATGATGAGAGTCTGTGCAATAGACTTGAAAGAATTTGGAATGATCACTTAACGTGGATTGAGTTTTCTTACGATAATAGATCATATGTCATTATCGAGATGTCGCCTTATGAGATCCTTGAGGGAAGACAATGTCGATCTCCCTTATGTTAGGATGAAGTTGCAGAGCGCAAGATGCTCGGACCAGCAGTGGTCTAAAGGACCAGGGATATAATAGATCTAATCAGAAGACGGCTGGTAGTAGCCCAAGATGGACATGAAAAGTATGTTGGATTGACACGAAAGGACAAGGAATAGGAAGTAGGGGACCTAGTGCTGTTATAGGTATTCCCTTGGAAAAGATGGATGTGGTTCGGAAAGAAAGGAAAGCTAAGCCCACGAAGTGTTGGACCCTTGGAGATATTAAGACGTATTGGGAAGTTAGCATATGAGCTAGACCTACCCCCGAACCTGTAGCAAGTTCATAACATGTTCCACGTACCAATGTTAAGGAAGTGTAATTCGGATGCCAGACAAATAGGGGCGTATGAGCGCATAGACATGCAACCAAACGTAACCTATATGGAGCAACCAGGAAGGGTTATAGATCGAAAAGGAACAAGTGCTTAGGAGAAGGGTTATCAAACTAGTCAGTATTGTGGTAGAACCACAATGTGGGAAAATTAACTTGAGAATTAGAAAGTGCAAAGCTAAGAGAGTATCCCTATTCATTTTCTATCTGATTCCGGGACGGAATCCTTTTAAGGAGGGGAGACTGTAATAACCCCAATTTTTGGAATTTTTGAAACCCTTATGAATAGTGATTTTGCTGATTATGTTGAATAAGAAAACTTTTCATACCACACTATGTAGGGGTTCTTTTGTTGTTATTCTGAGATCTTATTAGTACTCTATATGGTATATAAGTGTATGTAAAGATCGTCAGAATCCAAATTCGAATACTTTGATTTTTCCCGAAAATCCACCAGATACCGAAAGAATTGAGTATAAGGTAACAGGATAAAAAGGATTTAAATTCAAGGATTATAAGAGAAGATCATAAAAGGAATATAATATATTGAGAAAGGTTAAGGAGACCCAAGTAATAAGATCCCGGGTATGATCCCTCAAACAATAAATGAAAACGAAAGTTAAGCGAACCGTATAACAGATCAGCGGTCATTAGCCAAGTAATTAGGAGCTAATCAAAGAGGTTAGTGATGATGATGTCATCACACCAACAAGAAGAGGACAAGTGTGGGAAGATGACATAGGAGGATGACATAAGCATGACCAAAAGGGAAGGAATTGTTGGTTGATTTTAAGCCATTCATTTTTTACCATGGTAAAAGGTAATTAACAAAACAAAAAGGGAAAGCAACTAAACAAGAAGCATATCTTCTCCCCCCTCATTCTTGCTCTCGGCTTTTCCATGAAAAGCAAAGGAGAATTTTCAAAACTCAAGCTACACACCTTCAAAAATCAAGAGGTTTGTTTCTTTAGCTTCCATAATTCATAACTTAGATGAGCCATAAGTTTAAGCTCAAGATTCCATGTTTAACATAGCTAATCAATTCATCAAAGTTCTTGGTGAATAGTGTTTTCAAGAAACTAACTTTGTGTTTTCTTATGTTTTCTTCAAGATCCAAGCTTAATAGAGATAGTTAGTGGTTATTTAAGGCTTCCAAAGTGATTCTCCACTCTCCAAGGAAGGTATAACCCCTCCAAACCCTAAATTTAATTTGATTATTAGGTTTGATTTTGTTTTTTATAGTTCATGAGAGCATGATTCTTGTATGTTTAGAGTTTGGTTGGAATTATAATGATTTTGGGTTATAAATCTTGGTTGTTGGTTGATGAACCTTAAGTATAGTTAGTAGCTCTTGTTTGAGATTGAATAAGTTGGAAAAATCATGAGGTTATGGACTGAGTTAGTAAGGTTTGGATGAATTTTGGTGGTATTTGTGGTTATGGGTTGATTTATGGTTGATTGGAGTAGTTTAAACTTTGGTAATCGCGTAAACATAGCCGTCGTAATGCCCGATTTACTTTAGACTGTTTTTGTTCTTAACATCAGGACCCGTGAACTCACTGTTAGGTTTTGACCATTGCCATTATTAGATAGTTCATGTTACGAGCTTCATTTTGATATGTGTTTCGTTTGAATCCGATGTACGGTTTAGGAGAAACGACTGTTTTAAGTAACGGCGCTTCGCGATCGAACCATTACCCCTCGCCTTACTTTGAAACCTTGGTTAAGGACCTTAAATGACTAATCGGGGTATGAAACAATTATGTAAAGTGGATTAGGTAGTTGGTAAGGTGCTCGCGAAAGAATCTCCTTAAAACTCTTAATGGTTAATTTATTAAAAATGGTGGAGCCGAGGGTACTCGAGCGACTTAAGAGAATCGTTGAGCGCAAAGCGAGCGTTAGAGTCTAATTGGTTAAAGTATAGATTCATAAGTGACTTTGGTTTAATTCTAACTTATATGTGGTTTATAGGTTACCAGACTCATCCCAGGACTTTTACCACCCCCAGTCGCTCAGGCAAGTTTTCTACCCGTTATACTGTTGTTGTGATGTAAATATATGTATATGCATTATCTTGTGATAAGTGCATGATTGTTATTAGCAAATCTTGCGATATATTGGAGCATGTGATATGGTATATATGCATGTCTGTTTCGTAATCTTGATATCTAATTGTTGATTCAATTGCTTATAAGTTGCATAATACCTATGCTAGAGATAAGCAGTAGTTGCGTATACCCTTAGTATAGGGGACCCAAAGGTGAACATTTTTCTAAACCGGGAGTCGATGTTCCCGAGTATAATATATGTATATATATATATATATTGATATAGTTTTCAAAACTATTAATCGAATAAGGTTTATTCGATAACTTTATTTTATTTAATGAATATTATTCTGAATATTCATTCGAGGACTTATGACTCCGCTTACTTTATTTAATGAATATTATTTTGAATATTCATTCGAGGACTTAAGACTCCGTTTATTTTATTTAATGAATATTATTTTGAATATTCATTTGAGGACTTATGACTCCGCTTATTTATTAAATAATATTCTTTATTTTATTAAAGAATAATGTTTCGATAATCAAACTTATTTTCGATTATTCAAATAAAGATCGTACTTTCGTATAAGTATATCTTTGGTTATTTATTATTCATTTCAAGTATAAGTTTTAAAACTTCTTCTTCAATTATTTTTATAAGGATTACCCTTTTGGGATTATTATTTAAATAATAATATTCAGATATTTTCTAATATATCGGGACTGATTTATTTCATTAAATCAACATTAATCCAAACATTCTTAAAAATGTTTTCGAGTCTTCAAAATGATTTTTAAAAGTTAGAGCGGATCCCAAAACTCATTTTTATATTTAAGATCTTCCTTTCGAAGGGGATTTAAATACTCGCTCAAAATCTTAGGGATCCGGCTCTGTGGTTTATTTTATATTCGCAACGAGGTTGCTGTTTTGAGAAAACAATTTGATTACTTGCCCAACGTTCGGGAAGTAAGTCCATCTAATTGAGTCGGCATAAGCGACAGGCCGGGGTACGGTCTATGAAGGTGTAAGAGGTTGGGTGACACTCCATCCACGCGTAAGTGGCCGGGTAACGTTCTAGCGCGTGGTCCTAATGCGGCCAGGGTGATGACCGGCGAGGAATTCATCCATCTACAGTAGAAAAGGTTACTTATTGGTATCTTTGCCTGATCAGCAAGATATCGGGTTTATGCCAAAATTCTCTTCTTTCCAAATTCATTGGGTATTATAACTCTGTTTATACTTTTCAGAACAGAGGTTTTCAAGGAAAGTATGAGATATATATAGGTCTATATATATATCGGGACTAAATGAAGTATCTCGTAACTTCATTCCTTTTGAATGATATTTCAAAGATTGAATTTATTCAAGTCTTATCTTGTAGTCTCATCTATGTGATGAACTTTTGAAACTGATGATACCTTGAACGGTGGTAGTTCAAGTAGTATCCGGAAAAGATATAAGTATATTGGAGTATCTTGTAACTTCATCTTTTCAACTTATATCTGGTTAATGATTATCTTATGCATGACAAAGATTTTCACAAAAACATTGAGACAAGGCTAGATATATTAGATCACCTTGCAACGACATTTTTATACAGTTATAAACTGGAACTCTGTGTATATTATACATGTCAGAGGATTTCAAAGATTATGAAAAGTATATATACTTATATACTGAATATTTTGCAACTTGGTCGCGTTAAGATATCAACTTGGTTCATTTCTTCTTGACCAAGACTTTCATGAGTACTATGAGGATGCTCATATATTGTTAATTATTATACATATTATTTCGGTGGGCTTGTTGCTCACCCTTGCTTTCTTCTTTCATCACACAACATCAGATAGACAAGATGAACAGGACCAAGCTCCCAATTCACGAGCGGATAGGAAACGTTCCGCAGTTTTCTATAGGCGTTGATGTCGTTGTAGCTGAGGTAGGAACTACCAATAGGCTAGGCTTTCAACTTTTGATGTACCAGACTTATGTATCTTTATGAATTGTAATAATGGCAAAGAAATGTAAATTTATTCAGAAACCCTTTTAAGGTGTAATAGCATATAATTATGGAATAAAATGACTCGTGTTATTTTTGGATATTCATCTCTGAGACTATAACTTGTGGTGTGTGTGTGTTTATTGTGGGGTCACGGTACGGAGTAGTTGGTTGTTTATTAAGATTGGGTGTTATTAAGGGAAATGGAACTCGTGACAACCCGGATCCCCGACCCCGGATTTGGGGGTGTTACAAACCTTATTCTTAGGGCTTCTTTAATTTTCACCCTGTCCCTCACCTTTCTTACCCTCCTTCACACTCCCCTCTTTAGGTTTAGTAGATTTTACAACTGATTTCTTTTGAAAGAAATCAGAGGGGGCTTTCTTAGCTTTGGATTTTAGAATTTTAGTTTTGGCAACTTGGGTAGGCATCTATTTGGTCATTGGCACAGATGCCATAGCTACACTAGAAGACAAAGAAATGTGTGAGGTTGGAAGAGTAGAGACAGTAGAAATTACCTCACTTACCTGAGGTCCCTCCATTACTGGAAAATAGTATAAAGGTACCTCCTTGTGATGATTTGCTCTATTAAGATCTACAATTATTCTTCTTTCTTGAACCTGACAATTCAGCTTGTTGGTTGGGTTCTCAATCACAATATTCTCAATAAGATGGTTAACAAGCATCATAAAAAATCTATCATAATAGACACTTTTACCTCTCTTATTAAGTTCTCATAACTTAAAGCCTAACTCAAACAAAACCAAGTCACTAATCTTACCAGAAAACACTTTAGTTACCACATCACACAAATAACTCAATTCTTTCTTAAGACCCAACCTTCTAATTTCACTTAACTTAGAGGTAGTGAGTGCATAGCCCATAGAGTTAAGCATGTTAACAATGTCAGTATCTGTGTGTAAAGCAGTTACACTATTATCAGGAATCCTAAGGCAGGCTTTGACAATATCACTATTTATGCAAAACTGTTTACCTTTTAGAGTGAAAGAGATGGTTTTGTCTATTGAGTTGTACACTGCAGTTGTCCACATCTCCTCTACAACCTCACAGTAAATGGTAGGTGATTCCAGCATGGCATAGTTGAGTTTACAGTTCTTCACAAAATCCATCATTTTGTGGTAATCACCAGACTATTGAATCTCCTTGTTTACTAAAGATGAAAAGTTGTTTTTCTCATAGATGTAACCGATTTGAGACATGATTTTCACTACAGGTGCCATTGCTAAATATTTGAAAGTTTGCAGAGAAAGAGAGTTTGCTTTTGAGAAGAAAGAAATTAGAGCAATTGAATCTTGAGAATGATAAAAGAATAGAATGAAAAAGAATTTAGCTTTTATACTATCTCATAGATAAACTGACAAAAAATAATAAAGTGAAATAAAGGACCAATAAAAATTGCCCAAAATAGCCGTTTAAAAATAAATCAACTGTAAAAATTCTGTCACTTATCCGTCGTGTCATGCTTACAAACTGTAAGTATACTCGATTGATAATATTCAGAGAATTAACGGCTAGGATTGAGACAATTTGACGGATGAAGATAAAATAGTTATCCGTCGAGTTATAAAATATTCCGAAAAAATAATTGATTTTTATTGACAAATTGTATTCTGACCGATGATCAAACTCGATGGATAATGATCATCCGTCGGGATGTAAATTTTGACTTAGCCAAAATTTCATCCAAAACAGAAAAATCAATTAAATTTCTGGCTACATTGCAACTTGCAAAAATATCCGAAATGATTCAAGAAAAATTTAGCATACCTAACTCACTTACCAACCTTGAAAAGGTGGATTCATCAAGTGTCTTGGTAAATATATCTGCAAACTACTTTTCACTTGGAACAAAATGCAGTTCCACAGTACCATTCATCACATGTTCCCTTATGAAGTGGTACTTGATGGTTATATGCTTTTGTTAGGTCACACACACTGTAGAGGGGGTGAATACAGTGTAAAATACAATCAAATCGAACTTTTAATATTTCAAGTAACAGAAAACAAACTTTATTGAAACAATAAACTCTGTTACAGTATGGAACTGTTACCTCTCAGTGATGAACAAATATCACGAGAGCTGCTAGGGTTACAATGAATAATCTCTTCGAATATGATAACACTTCTAGTATAAACCCTATGTCTGTGTTTATATACTACACAGTTACAAGATAATTGCTAATTGATATGGAATATAATTCTGCTTCCTAAAATATATCAATCAGATATCTTTTCTTCCAAGTATTCCATTCTTCATGGAACTCCTTCTTCATGCATATCTCTTCGTATGTTTATCTAGATCTTCTTTCCTTTAATCAGCTATTATCCTTATCTGAACATACTTCAGCACTTAAGTTCTGATATCCATCTTCTAATGATTATCTCCTGATAATATAAGTACCGATATCCTTAAGTCCTGACTTCCAGTAAGTACTGATTTATCATGTTTAAGTAAGATCTGAAAACTAAACATAAATCATATTAGCCATGACATTATCAAATATATCTAACAATCTCCCTCAACTTGTAAATTAGCATAATATACAAGTTTAACAGATATTTGATGATGTCAAAAACATTAAGTACAAATGCATGAGAATTAGACTAGATAACTACAACTAACAGTCCTTAAAGCTTTACCAATTTTTAACTTCTGATAAAAACTTCAGTCTGTACAAATATCAGAATTTAAGCAGTTGTAGATCTTGACTTGGCTTCACTTTCTGATCTCTCTGATGTCAGGAGTTGTTCTGAGATAGTTCTTCAACAAACATCTCTCAGCATATCTAAGTTCATCAATCATTCTCCTTTTAGCATCTTTAAGCTCTGCATTATCTTCACCAATTTGAAAGATTGCAGCCCTAGGATCATTAATCTTTGCTTTTCTTATATCCTGATCCAGTCTGATCAAATAAGCTTTATCAGACTCAAGATTGAATTCAACAGCCCTGTAACCCAGAAAGGTAGTTATAATTTTAGCAGTGTTGGGCTTCATTTCAACTATATCACCCTTGTGATCTCTGTACTTTGGAACATATGTGCTGTCAGACTTAACAGAATAAAGTCTTTTCTGTCTCTGAATCTGATCCTTCAAATAGTTTGCAGCACTTCCTGTCAATCTGTCATCCACTTGAAGTAAGAATAGTACATGCTCCAGTTCTTCAAAATACTTCAATGGAATGGCATTTTGCCTTATATGATAAACCCTACCATCTGTCATAAAGTACAACAAGATGTGTTCTTTCAAGTAGGTATGGTAAACCATTTGTACAGATTCCAGTTGATTCAATCTCTCAAGAGTTGCTCCAATACCTGGTTCACTCAATAAAGTTGGATCATTGGTAGTGTTCTATATTCTTCTTTCATCAGCACTTCCCAATCCAGTTTTATCTCTTGCTTCCTTTCCAGTAACTACTCTTGCTTCAAAACCACTTGCAGCAGTCTTTAGAGGTTGAGTCTGTTTTGCTTTAGTGAATCCTGGTAGGAGTTTCTTTGGTCTATCTTCTGATATCAAGTTAACTTGAGCTATGTCAGAGGTTGCTTCTTTGAAATATCAGAACTTACTGTCTCTTGACTCTGAACAACTTGAGCCATGTCAAAGGTTGTTTTAAGAACTTTTCTTGAAGTCAGAGCAAGATCATCCTTTTCATCAGTGATTTCTTCATTCTCAGGAGGCACATAAACCTTGATAGGTTCACCAACCTTTTATTTACCCTTAGATCTTGGATCTATCTGCGGTTGTGATTTAGCCAATGTTGCTTCAGTATATGTCCTTTCTTTTATCACAATGCCTTTGAGTTTTGGAAGTGTCTTTTTACCAGAAGCTTCAGATTTAGATGTGACTTTTTCTGATTTAAGTCTGGCTTCTTCTTCCATTAAACTCTCCAAGTCCATTCCTGGATTTTCCTGAAGAAATAAATGTCTTAACATTTCTTCATTAAGATCTAAAAGTTCATCAGAACTTATCCTTTTACCAGCATCAGAACTTGTCATGTGACTTATTTCAGCTTTTCTTGATGAGAAACCTCTACCTTGACTATGACCTCTACCCATTCCAGGGTTTCCTTGATCATCCTTTTCATCATCCTTCCCTTTCAGTGTCTTGTCAGTCTTGCATTTGGACTTAATTACTTTCTCCCCCTTTTTGGCATTAGCAGGTAGTAGAAGAGAGACAAGCAATTCCACTGAGGCTTGGATTTCAGTAAGTTGAGATTGCTGAGCAACTTGATTTTTCAGAATATCATCAATCTGAGCTTGTTGTGTTTCTTGAGTTTTTTCAATATAAGCAATCCTGTCAAAGGTAGGTTGGAAGAACTTTTTCTTATCAATCTTGTGAACTTGTTCTTGCTTCATTAGTTCTTCCCTTAAGAGATGTAACTCTGCATGAGTATTTGAATGAAGACCTTGTAAATGTTTAGTACTCAATGTAGTGACTCTAAGCTGTGTTTTGAAATCATCAGTATTTAACATCTCATCAGCTTTTGTCAATTGCTCAGCCAGATTCTGTGCAGAAGGAGCACAGGTGACTGAGTTTCATTCCTTAGTCCACTCCTGTCCTGCAGGAGTTTCACTCCAAGGTACTAGTGCTTCTCTTGTAACAAACTTCTTAACAAGTTCTGATTTAAGAACTGTTTGTTGAGGAGCATGTTCTGAAGGACCTGCTTCATCAGCTTCTGCTTGTAGAGCAGCATCACCAGTATCTCCAGCATTTGCAGCATCAGAACTTACAGAATCAGTATCTTCTGATAAAACAACAGTGTGAGTAACAATGGAGGCTTCAGCATCCTCTAATTGCTGATCTGGTTCTAAGTTCTGATCAACAACCATATCCTGATGCTCACCGAAATTCTGATCATCAGCATCTAGATGCAGAGAAGGTGTAGTAGATAACTCTGGAGTTTGAACAGCATCAGTAACAGGTGTTGTTGAAGGATTAGTTGTTGTTGGAGCTTCTAAGATAATTACTTCAGGCACAACCAAGGTCTGAATATCAATATCAGCACTTGTGCCTGGATCAACAGGAGATACAGATTTTTGAACAGGAGATATAGATGGTGTGGTGGCCTTTTCAGTAACAGCTTCCTGAGTTGGAGTTGATAGAGAAGTGGAGACTGGAGCAGATTCCTTTTCTTGTGAGATCAGAGATTCCTGATCCCCTTCCTTAGCTGCTGCTTCTTCATCATCTCAAACTGGCCTTTTTGCCCTCTGTTTCTTGTATCTCTTTGTAGATATGGATTCCTTGGGAGTTTCAGGAACAGTCATTCTTCTAAGCCTTTTGAGAATCCTAGATCCCCCAATTCCAGAATCCTTCTGAGAAGTCACTTTCTCAGCTTCTTTAACAACAGGTTCTGAAGAAGGAACCTGTTCCTCAGTATCAGATTCATCTCTCAAAGCAATCCTCCTTCTCTTTTGAGGTGTTTGAGGAACAGTCTTTGTCCTCTTAGGCTTAGAAGATGAAGGGTTCACAGGATGTTCTGAGGATGAGGGTTGAACTGTCTGTGAAGTTGAGAGATATGATCTAAGATATTTCCTTAGTGTAGGTTGAAGAGTATGGGTGGTAGGTGCTGATGGTTGTTGTGGTGTTTGGGAGGTTGTTGTTGATTGGACATCAGGATAAACAGATTTATAAGTATCAGGATCAGCATTTACTAAAATCTGTTTTACAGACTGAGGAATCTGTAAAGGTCTAACCACTGGTTTCTTAGTGTCAGCATTTACCAGGTCATTAAAGTATCGTTTTGCAACTTTAAAAGGTGGAGTTGAGGTACTAATTAGTTGAGGTTCATCAGTACAAAAAGTATATATAAGTTGACAGAATCTAGCAAAGTAGACAACATTCCTATCCTCTGTCATCCTATCCCCAATAAAACCAATTATAGCCGTTGTAAAATTAAAATGAGTTTGGTTTATAATGGCATACCCGATGTGCTGACTCATTATGGGGATGGCATCAAAATTCGAACACTTGTTCCCAAAAGCTTTAGTGATGCAGTCGAAGAAGAAGCTCCATTCCCTCCTGATATGAGCCCGTTTCAACTGCCCAAGCTTTGCCAAACTGTGTTCATATCCCAAACTGGCCATTAACTCCTGAAGAGCTGATTCCTCTGGAATTGAAAAAGTACATCCTTCTGGAAGATGTAGAGCCTTACGTATTGTACCAGGAGTGACTGCATATGAAGAATCACCCACTTCGAAAACAATACTAGGAGTACCATTTGGACCACCATTATCAAAGTTTCCAGTCCTCCAAAGTGTCAGAACTTGTTGACTTGAGAAGACGGAAGGTTGGGTCAACGCATACCCGATTTCACTATGTGCAAGAAGATCTTGCACAAAATGCAATTCAGATGGAGCTTCAGCATTATCAAGAATAGCAGCATAATTTTTTGGAACAAATTTAGCTCCATCAATGATTAAATCCTTTGGTGCCATGAAATTAATCGAGATGTGTAAGTGCTTGTTAGGTGTTTGATAGAATGTTTATATGAAAAACCAACGTTAGAAGAAGTAAGAGAGTAAAAGCAAATAGAGAGAAAAAGTGTGAAAGGAAATAAAAGATTAAATAAAATCCTCTCTCTGTCTTACTTATACCTTTAAAAAAAATGTAACCGTTGGACACCTGTCAGACATGCAGTAATAACGGATAGTTACTGGGCTCGAGAAAACAGTAATCATTACTTACCCACTTGCAGTTTTTCAAGGAAAAACCGTTCCACTTACCCAGTTATTCCATTAATCAAGGTGAAATAGTTTTAATTCAAAATTGAAACCGTTCCCACTTATTTAATTATTTATCACTGCAACATAAAAAAAATTCAAGTGAAAATGACCATAATAAATCAGATGAGCAAGTACTGATAAAATAAAATCAGAACTTATGTTAAAACAGAATTTATATGGTCATCAGAATATGAATATATATCAGGATTTATCATTGCATTACAAAATATCTCAGAGACAAGATCTTGAAACAAAAACAAATTTCATTAATATATCAAGAGAATACATTCATGAAATTTAAATTACATCAGAACTTGTACAAGATTTTCCTAAGCTGTTAAACCTAACGTCAACAGCCTTTGTCCTAGCTCAAGAAGCAGGGCAAGGCTGATGATGAAGAAAAATAGGAAGAAGAAAATAAATCATTTCTTCTTCCTACTCTCGACAAACAGAATAGCGAGTCGAATGATTCGCTCTTGCTGGCGGAGAGCTTCCAGCCTTTCCTCCTCCAATCGCTCCATATGGCGATGATAATCCATATAGAAGAACAGGAGGTGGGTGAGTACCTCCTGTGGAACGGAGTCCCATATCTCATCAGGAATGGCAGTAACGTGCCATTCCTGCTGCCAATCAGCACAGCTCAGCTCCATGTTGAAAGTTTCGTAGTTCAAAAACATATTGTATCTGACCATGGTGTTTTTGATATAAAAAGTATGAAGGTGAGTTTGTTAGAAAAGATTTGATGGGAACGCTGATGTGAAGTGGTTGCTTATATAGGCAAGAGAATGCCAGGAGACGTAAAGAAATTTAATGCTTACAGGTGGAATTAATTCTACCTCGTCTCCCCAGACTTGGAAAAAGAAAAACATTCATTGGAAAGAGAAAACATGGTTTAATGCGCACAAGAACAAGTAAAAGTTGACTGTTCAAGTACGAGTACCACTATCCCTAACCATAGTGACTATTAATCTTCCACTTCAACATATTCAGGTTTAAACTGAGACT
The DNA here is from genome assembly GCF_009905375.1 of Apium graveolens. NCBI lineage: Eukaryota > Viridiplantae > Streptophyta > Magnoliopsida > Apiales > Apiaceae > Apium > Apium graveolens. Next base: position 137,713,760 of record NC_133648.1, on the reverse strand, counting down.
GTTGTCAAATTTTATCCACAAATAAGTCAAGTAAAGAATCAGACGTGAATATCAGAACTTAGACTTATATCAGAACTTAACAGTCATCAGAACATAATCTCTTAACTTGAAAAATGAATGCCTATCTTAGTAAATCCTCACACAAATTCTGATTTATATTCTTCAGAACATAATCATCAGAACATGCAATCAAAACTTGTCCTCATAATTTGTGCAATGTGACACAATGATTGTTCATCTAAAACAACATAGATCACCATAGTGATTTTCATCATTCATATGGAGTGGTTAGTGTGTGCATTAAGCTAAATATCAGACAAAGAGTAAAGTCTGATTCACTTCAGTACATCTTAGAAATAAGGCATAACTAAAACTTTGCTAAAGAGCTGTCATTATCCTGAAACCAACTGTTGAATGAGTTCATGCTTGAGTCCACCTCAACTATTGTGTGCTAATTTTGTGCATCTTTTTAAATTCCTTTTTACAGTGGCTTCTCAGTGTAAGTGAGTCACGACTGTTTATCAGAATTTATGCTATTATCAGAGTATTTCTCCAGTAATCATAGAGTGTGAAAAGTCACCAAGAAAATATTTTATTTGCTTTTCTGATGCATATTACTTAATACCAGCAATGCACTTGGGTCTTCCCTTCCACATTTTTACTCTAGATCTCAAAGAAGTACCTGATTTTTAATCCTTGTTTCGTTTTTTTTTAATAAGTGAGGTTTATCAGCACTTAGTTCATTCAACAGGTTTACTAGCATCAGAACTTAACAGATGAGCAGCATTATTCTAGTTTGTGACTTAGTAATAAGATAGACAAAGTAAACTCAACTAAGCTCAATTATCAGAATTTGCTTGTGTCAATAAATTTCCATAGAAATAATTACTTCTTACATGGGATCCCTTGTTTATTAAAGACTACTAGGTCAGCATCTAGCACAGTTATCCTCATAGGATTGAATAGTTACCTAAACAGACATATCACTATCAGAGTTTAGAAACATTGATCAGACAACAGTCAGTACTTAAACATATTTTTTATTTATGCACAGAATACACAAAGAGATTGAATTCTGTAAATACTGATCATAAAGTCTGATGCAACAAAACAAAATTAAGCAGATTTAGAGAAAAAACCTGAAACCATTCCAAGTTCATTTACCAATCTTGTAAAAGTAGCTTCACACAATGGTTTTGTAAAGATATCTGCTAGTTGTTGATCTGTTAGAACAAAGTGCAATTCCACTGTACCTTCATCTACATGTTCCCTGATGAAGTGGTACCTGATGCTGATGTGCTTTGTCATAGAGTGTTGAACTGGATTACCTGTCATAGCAATAGCACTTTGATTATCACAGTAAATAGGGATTTTGAAATATGTTAACCCATAATCCAGTAACTGATTCTTCATCCAAAGAATCTGTGCACAACAACTTCCTGCAGCAATATATTCTGCTTCTGCAGTTGATGTGGAAATTGACTTTTGTTTCTTGCTAAACCAAGAAACCAATCTGCCTCCAAGAAATTGGCAGCTTCCACTTGTGCTTTTCCTGTCAATTTTGTAACCTGCAAAATCTGCATCTGAGTAACCTATTACTTTAAAATCTGATTCTCTGGGATACCATAATCCCAGATCAGCTGTTCCCTTAAGATATTTAAAAATTCTTTTCACAACTGTTAAGTGAGGTTCTCTTGGATCTGCTTGAAATCTTGCACAAAGACAGGTAGCATACATGATATCAGGTCTACTAGCAGTTAGATAGAGTAGAGAGCCAATCATACCTCTGTAATCAGTAATATCTACTGATTTACCAGTATCCTTATCCAGTTTTGTTGCAGTGGCCATGGGAGTGGATGCACTTGAACAATCTTGCATTCCAAATTTCTTCAACAAGTTTCTGGTGTACTTAGTTTGACAAATAAAAGTGCCTTCTTCATTTTGCTTGACTTGAAGGCCCAGAAAATAGCTAAGTTTCCCCATCATACTCATCTGATACCTCGACTGCATCAGTTTGGCAAACTTCTTGCAAAGTCTGTCATTTGTAGACCCAAAAATGATATCATCAACATAAATCTGGACCAAAAGTAAGTCCTTTCCATGGTTGAGGTAGAACAGTGTTTTGTCTATTGTTCCTCTGTTGAATCCACTTTCCAAAAGAAACTGAGCTAAAGTCTCATACCATGCTCTAGGAGCTTGCTTAAGTCCATAAAGTGCTTTATCAAGCCTGTAGACATAATCTGGATGTTTGGAATCTACAAAGTCTGGAGGTTGTTCAACATATACTTCCTCCTCCAATTCTCCATTGAGAAAAGCACTTTTCACATCCATTTGAAAGACAGTAAACTTTTTGTGAGCAGCATAAGCCAAAAATATCCTTATGGCTTCTAACTTAGCAACTGGTGCAAATGTTTCATTATAATCAATTCCCTCTTATTGAGAATATCCTTTTGCAACCAGCCTTGCCTTATTCCTTGTAATTATGCCATCACTGTCAGTTTTGTTTCTGAACACCCACTTTGTACCAACAACAGATCTATTATTTGGTCTTGGCACTAGGGTCCAGACTTTGTTTCTTTCAAATTCATTTAACTCTTCCTGCATTGCTTGCACCCAATCAGCATCTTGAAGAGCTTCTTCCACTTTCTTTGGCTCAGTCTGAGAGAGAAAAGAATTGTAAAGACATTCGTTTGAAGTACCTGTTCTAGTTCTGACACCTGCATCAGGATTTCCAATTATCAAATCAGGTGTATGTGATTTAGTCCACTTCCTTGCAGATGGAAGGTTTTCTCTAGAACTGGATGCTCCCCCATGATCCATGTTGTCTTCATTTTCATTTTCTGATGCTCCCCCTGAAACTATGCTCTCTGAGTTGGATTCTTCAGAATTTAGATTTTCAGAACTATCAGAACTTGGCTTGTCAGAACTTGAAGAGCCAGATGTATGTTCTGATGCTTCTTGAGATGTGGTATGTTCTTGAGTATGCTCCCCCTGCATAGGTGCATCTTCCTTTGGCGTAGTCACCACAGTTTCAATAACATCAGTTTAATCCATCAGAGTTTACAGTATCAGGATTTAGACTATCAGGATTTTCAGTATCAGAACTTGAGTCTTCATTTTCAAATCTCAGCTGATCATGATCAATAAAATCTTCAAGACCAGTAATATTCTTGTCATCAAAAGAAACATTGATAGATTCCATGACCACTCTTGTTCTCAAATTATAGACTCTGAAGGCTTTTGTGAAAAGTGGATATCCAACAAAGATTCCTTCATCAGCTTTTAAATCAAATTTAGATAGCTGTTCAGGATGAGTCTTGAGAACAAAACACTTGCATCCAAATACATGAAAGTACTTCAGATTTGGCTTCTTTTTCTTCACCATCTCATATGGTGTTTTTCCTTGCTTGTTAATGAGTGTTGCATTTTGAGTAAAACAAGCAGTCTGCACAGCTTCAGCCCAGAAATAGGTTGGAAGCTTTGCTTCTTCAAGCATTGTACGTGCGGCTTCAATGAGAGTTCTATTCTTCCTTTCAACAACTCCATTTTGCTGTGGAGTTCCAGGAGCAGAAAATTCCTGCTTAATTCCATGGTTTTTGCAGAACTCTTCCATTATCAAATTCTTGAACTCAGTGCCATTATCACTCCTTATGGTTTTCACAGATCTTTGACCAATTTATCCAGATGTTTGACATGATCAATCAAGATAGATGCAGTTTCACTTTTTGTGTGCAAGAAATACACCCATGTGTATCTGGTGAACTCATCCATTATGACCAACGCATATTTCTTCTTTGCAATAGACATGACATTCACTGGACCAAATAGATCAACATGTAGTAGATGATAAGGCTCAAGAATTGATGATTCAGTCTTGCTCTTGAATTAAGATTTTCTTTGTTTGGCCTTCTGACAAGAATCACAAAGGCCATCAGGAGCAAATACTGACTTTGGCAGTCCTCTCACAAGATCTTTCTTGACTAGTTCATTTATATTGTTGAAATTTAAATGAGAGAGTTTCTTGTGCCAATTCCAGCTTTCTTCAATTGATGCTCTACTCATCAGACAGATTGCAGAACCATCAGTACTTGTTGAAAGCTTAGCTTCATAAATGTTACCACGCCTGTATCATTTTAGAACAACTTTGCCTTTGGATTTACTCACAACTTCACAGTGTTCTTCAAAGAAATCAACATGATAACCTCTGTCACAGATTTGACTTATACTCAGCAGATTGTGTTTAAGTCCTGAGACCAGAGCTACTTCTTTAATGATGACATTCCCAAGATTGATATTGCCACATCCCAATATTTTTCCAATGTTGCCATCTCCATAAGAAACACTTGGGCTAGCTTTCTCCATAAAGTCTGATAGCAGGGCTTTATTTCCAGTCATATGTCCTGAACATCCACTGTCCAGAACTAGAATATTTTTCCTGTTGCCCTGCAATCACAAAGACCACTAATTATTAGTTTTAAGGTCCCAGACTTGTTTGGATCCTTTGGCCTTATCAAGTTTGTTAACATTTGCAGCGGATTTAGCATCAGAGTTTATGTTAACATTTTTCTTATTAGAACTTACACTATCAGACTTTGAATCAGAATTTACACAAGAAGGAACAATGGAAACTTTCTTCAAAGAAGGTTTTAATTGATAATAATCATAGTACAAACTATGATATTCCTTACAAGTATAAATGGAATGCCATAAACTACCACAATGAAAACAAGGATTTTGTGGTTTATATCTAACAGACTGACTCTTAACTCCTGATTTTGAAGGTAAAGAGTTTATGTTCTTATTCTTCCTGCAAAAAGAAGCCAGATGGTTAGAACTTCCACAGTTATGACATGTTTTCCTAGGAGCATCAGGAACAGGTTTATAATCATTTCTTTTATTCACACCTTCCTTTCCATTCCTATTTTTCGTAGGTGATTTTACCTTGTTTGCATTCTTAACATCTTTCAGCTTATGCTTAAGCTGCTTCTTAGTCATTAAGCCTATGTTTACTTCAGCTGTCTTTTCCTGTTTTAGTTTGTCAGAAGTTAATCCCTCTTTAACTTCTGATTTATCATTATCAGACTTTACAGTTACAAACTTAACAGGTTTTAACTTTGGCTTTTGCTTAACAACAGGCTTAATTTTTACAGTTCCTTTATCATTCTTATCCTCTCCATAACCTAAGCCCTCTTTCCAATTTTCACTACTTAGCAAATTTTGAGTTGTTCTGCCAGAGTTAGTCCAAGTCCTGATTATCTTTCCTTTTCTAACTCAGTTTTTAGAGATTCATTCATTTTTAGCACTTCATCCCTAACATAAAATGCATCATCTTTATCCTTCTGAGTTTGATGGAACATAACTAACTCTTTTTCTAAGAAATCATTTCTTTTCTTAAAAGCAAGATTTTCAGAAGTTAATCTTTCACATGTTAAAGTTTGATCTCTATAACTAACAAACATGGTTTTAAGATATCTTCTCAACTCATTAATATCATCAGTATGAAAAGCATAAGTAATCTGAGGTACCTTTGTTTCAGCAGCTTCAGAACTGCTCTCAGCACTTTCTTCATCAGCATTTGCCATCAAAACATAGTTCTCCTCACTTTCAGAGTCTGAGGTGTCTGTCCAGCTTTTCTTCTTTGTGACCAGAGCCTTGCCTTTGTCACCCTTCACTTTCTTGCAATCAGGAGATATGTGGCCTTTCTCACCACAGTTATAGCATTTGACATTGGTATAATCTCCTCTATCAGACTTTCCTCCTCTGCCCTCAGATCTTCTGAAATTCTTTTTATCAGAACTTGTGCCTTTTCTGGAAAACTTCTTTCCCTTCCTGAACTTCCTGTATGCTATCTTTGTGATCCCTTTCACCATAAGAGCACACAGCTTCATCATCTCCTCATCAGCATCAGTCTCAGGCAAGCTTTCAGAATCTGAGTCATCGTCACTTTCAGAACTTGATGACTCGGTATTAGACTTTGTGAAAAGAGCTTTACCCTTGTCTTTTCTTGAGGTAGCTGCCTTGGGGGATTCTTCTTCAGCCTTAAGAGCAACTGTCCTTGACTTTCCTCCTTTCCTCTTGCTTTTTTGTTCCATCTCAAGTTCATGAGTCTTGAGCATTCCATAAATTTCATCAAGAGTTGTTTCATCAAGACTGTAGTTGTCTCTTATTGTTGTTGCCTTCAAATCCCAACATTCAGGAAGAGCTAACAGGAATTTAAGGTTTGAATCTTCAAGATCATACTCCTTATTAACCAGTGACAGATCGTTCAAGAGTTTGACAAATCTATCATATAAATCAGTCAATGATTCATTAGCCTTTGAGTCAAAGTGTTTATACTCTTGAGTGAGTATTATCTTCCTGTTCTTCTTAATTGTATCAGTTCCCTGACACCTTGTTTCCGGAGCATCCCATATCTCCTTAGCAGTCTTGCAGTTAATTACCCTGTTTGACATTACATTATCAATGGCACTATGCAGTAAGTGTCGTACCTTAGCATCCTTAGCAATTGATGTGATATCTTCAGCAGTATAATCACTCTTCTCATTTTGGTACGGTCTTTGCTGCTTCACCTGCAACTGCAACAGCGAGCTTGGTTGGTTTGTGAGGTCCTTCCTTGATTCTATCAAGATATTCTGGATCTGTAGCTTCCAGAAACATGGTCATCCTCACCTTCCATATGGCATATTCAGATGGTCTCAGTATGGGAACTCAGATGGTTTCATACCGACTTTGAATTTGTATCTTTGGAGGTTCTTCAGTTTTGGTAGGCTTAGTTGTAGTTTCTGTGTCAGACATGATTGTGTTTGGATCTTTAACTGTATGTGCGTTAACAGATAGGCTCTGATACCACTTGTTAGGTCACACACACTGTAGAGGGGTGAATACAGTGTAAAATACAATCAAATCGAACTTTTAATATTTCAAGTAACAGAAAACAAACTTTATTGAAACAATAAACTCTGTTACAGTATGGAACTGTTACCTCTCAGTGATGAACAAATATCATGAGAGCTGCTAGGGTTACAATGAATAATCTCTTCGAATATGATAACACTTCTAGTGTAAACCATATGTCTGTGTTTATATACTACACAGTTACAAGATAATCGCTAATTGATATGGAATATAATTCTGCTTCCTAAAATATATCAATCAGATATCTTTTCTTCCAAGTATTCCATTCTTCATGGAACTCCTTCTTCATGCATATCTCTTCTTATGTTTATCTAGATCTTCTTTCCTTTAATCAGCTATTATCCTTATCTGAACATACTTCAGCACTTAAGTTTTGATATCCATCTTCTGATGATTATCTCCTGATAATATAAGTACTGATATCCTTAAGTCCTGACTTCCAGTAAGTACTGATTTATCCTGTTTAAGTAAGATCTGAAAACTAAACATAAATCATATTAGCCATGACATTATCAAATATATCTAACAGCTTTGTTCTTGAATGTTGTACTGGATTTTCAGTGATAGAAATTGCACTTGTGTTATCACAGAAAATAGGAATCATATCCACTTATAGACCATAATCCAACAATTGGTTTTCATCCACAAAATTTGTGCACATCAGTTGTAGAAGTAGAAACTGAATTTTGCTTTTTACTGAACCAGGACATAAGCTTGTTCCCTAGAAATTGACAGGTTCCAGTTATACTTTTTCTGTCTATTTTACAACCTGCATAATCTGCATCTGAATAACCAATTAGATCAAAACCAGAATCTCTAGGGTACCAAATACCAAGTTTTGGTGTTCCCTTGAGATATCTGAAAATTCTCTTAATAGCTACTAAATGAGATTCTCTAGGATCAGCCTGAAATCTAGCACAAAGACAAGTAGCAAACATTATATATGTCCTACTTGCTGTTAAGTACAGAAGTGAGCCAACCATGCCCCTATAGCTTGAAATATCCACAGACTTTTCAGTAGTGTTTAATTTAAGCTTAGTTGCAGTGGCTATGGGAGTTTTTGTAGATGTGCAATCCATTAGTTCAAACTTCTTTAAAAGATCATGAATGTATTTAGTTTGACTAATGAATATTCCATCACTAACTTGCTTAACTTGCAAACCAAGAAAGTAAGTTAGTTCTCCCATCATGCTAATTTCAGTCCATAAAGTGCTTTCAAAAGATAGTAGACATGATTTAGGAAATTTGGATCTTCAAAACCAGGAGGCTGACTAACATAGACTTCCTCCTCTAAATCTCCATTTAGAAAAGAACTTTTGACATCTATTTGATAGACTTTGAAATTGGCATGAGCTGCATAGGCCAAGAAAATTCTGAAGGCTTCAAGTATTGCTACAGGAGCAAATGTTTCATCAAAATCTATTCCTTCTTGTTGACAATAGCCCTTAGCAACCAATCTAGCTTTGTTCCTTACTACTATGCCATTTTCATCCATCTTGTTTCTGAATACCCGTTTGGTGTCAATTGGATTCTTTCATTTAGGCTTGGGTACCAGCTTCCATACTTGATTCCTTTCAAATTGGTTTAGCTCCTCCTGCATAGCTAAAATCCAATCAGGATCCAACAAAGTTTCTTCTACCTTCTTTGGTTCTTACTTAGATAGAAAGCTGCTATATAGACATTCTTCTTGAGTTGCTCTCCTTGTTTGAACTCTAGAAGACACATCACCAATGATGAGCTCAAAGGGATGTTCTTTTGTCCATTTTCTTTGTTGAGGTAGGTTAGCTCTAGATGAAGAGGTCCCATAGTTGTCTTGATATGTGACTGAGTTTTGATTATTAGAAACTCCCCCTGAGTTTGTGAAACTTTGATTTGAGAAAGGAGAATTTTCTGCAAGTGATATATTCTGACTTTCAGCTTCTTTTGATGACCCGCCGGATGGTGCACTTTGAGTTCTGACGGATGAGGCCGATTGTCTCCCGACGGATAAAGCAGATTGTCTCCCGACGGATGAAGCATTTTCCAACTCGACAGATGTTGAATTTTGTACTTCATTTGTAGTAGATTTTTCTGCATTATCCTTTGCCATTGTTTCCTGATCACTTTCATCATCACTATCATCACTAACCATCTCCACATTATCAATTTTGAGGCTTTTATGAGAATCTTCATCTTGCAGTCCTTCAATATTTTTATCATCAAACACAACATGTTTTGATTCCATAACAATGTTGGTTCTCAGATTGTAGACTCTATATGATTTTTCCACAGTATATCCAACAAAAATTACTTCATTTGCTTTAGCATCAAACTTCCCATGTTGATCAGTTTGATTTCTCAAGATATAACATTTGTAGCCAAAGATATGAAGAAAATTTAGAGTTGGTTTCTTGTTCTTGAACAATTGATATGGTGTCATGCACTTTGCTTGATTCACCAAAGAAATATTCTGAGTGGAGCAGGCAGTGTTCACAGCTTCAACCCAGAAGTATGTTGGTAACTTTGATTCTTCAAGCATTGTCCTTGCAGCTTCAATAAGAGATCTATTTTTCCTTTCTACCACTTCATTTTGTTGTGGGGTTCTTGCTGCAGAAAACTCATGCATTATTTCATTATCTTCATAAAATGATCTTATCACAGAATTCTTGAACTCAGTTCCATTGTCACTCCTGATTCTTCTTACTTTGAAATCAGGATGATTGTTGACTTGCCTTATGTGATTGATGATGATTTCACTAGCCTCATCTTTAGACTTTGGGAAATAGGTCCCAGAGAACTTTGAGAAATCATCTACAATTACTAGGAAAAATCTTTTCCTTGAGATGGACAACATGTGGCGCCCCAAAATCCGGGGTCAGGAATCTCGGAGGCCACGCCATCGAAACTATTACAACCACACCACTCACACTACAATATATAAATACTCACGCTACACGACCCCACACTTATCACACACACACTTACAGGTTATTGTCTTGGAAATGAGCCATTCATAACTAGAGTAATTTCAACCATCAAGTGATAATTATTTCAACCCAAAAGTGATTTAGTCTTATCGGGGAGTTCCTTTAAGTAAGGCTAGTCCTCCTGCCAAATATATGTTTCTTGTTTATTACCTTACATAAGTCATACTTATAAATAAGCCGAACTAAAAACAGCTGAAAACTAATCCAGCTTATTCGGACTACCTGTGGTACAGCACCAAACAATCTACGGAACAGCTGGCCATTTCCTACCCGTTTCCTGGTTGTGGTTCTCATGGCAGGCATCTTGATTCACTGTTATTTTGTGTCAATTTAAGAAAAACAAGTGTGAGCTATAATGCCTAGCATAATAATGTACATTATGAAAATGACTGTATGATAACTTATGTAAAATATCATATATGATAATTATATTTTATTCAAAAATAGTTTTCCTTAGTGATACACACCTTCTTATGAAAACAATTATTTTAAGGGATTTTAATATCCTTTGAATACCTTAATAGTAATCCCAGCACCTAGGTTTGGGTTACGGTATTGCATCACAATTCTAATTGGAAGAATAAGGACATTCGTTGGAGCCACCGCATACAATGATCAGTCGTACTGTGATAAAAGTAACCTTTTCTACTAGTAGAAGGATGACACCTTCGTATCCCGGTTATCACCATTTCCGCATACGGGCTATGTATCCTCATTTCGGGTATACACACACTTCGCAGGTCCTTAGGTACATATTGTACCATCTCCTACGGTACCAGTAGTCTATCCAATACACGAAGTACTTGGATCCTACCCCTCCCTTGTCCTTTAGGAAATCCTATCATATCTCTAGAACTCGAACCACATCGTAGTTTCCCCCAAGCGTTTTGCTTGTTGATAGGTATTGCTTTCTATATATATATATATATATATATATATATATATATACTTCCGAAGATTTCGGAGGAAGTACTATGGATGTGAGTTGACCGTTGTCAACAGATAATTAAATAAGGGGGGAAAGGTTCTCCTTGAAACTATATTCAAAATACTAAATAAGTCGGGATAATATTCTCCGACGATCTGAAATTATTCAAATGATCTTCGAAATCAGAAAGTAGTTTAAATCCGGTTCCATGATTTTTAAATCAATGATAACCCTTTAATAATTAATAAATAATTAAATGATATTCGATAAATAATTAAACCTCGAATGAGTTTACTCTCTAAAAAAATATTTAAAATAATCTTCCTCAACTAGTTTATGTCTACGTAGTTAATAATCTTTAATGATTAATTAAGTTTAAAATAAATAGTTGTTGGGGTATACTACTCCCATGATAAAAAAAAAGGTACATAATATTTATTATTCGAACAATAAAATATAGTTGAGGGACTATGATCGTTAGGAAATCGTTTTAATAAAAGTTCGAGGTATTCTTAATGTCTCGTAACTGGACGTTAAGTCCCTTTAAAAAGTACTACTATGGACTTATAACCATCCTATAATATCACCGGAATGATTCCCGGGTTTTTATCTTAAATCCCGACCGACTCTCGGTCTTATATAATATGTCACGCTTATAGCGGAATAAACATTTCACAATATATACTTATCGTACAACATCGCAACATTATGCGAAAATCAACAACTACGTATCATAGCAAGCATGGTATTTATGCAATGATAGTAAAACAATCCTTTCACAACACAACAGTAAAATGGAGTTGGGTTCGCAAACTTGCCTGGGTATCTCGAGGTGGAGGATGCTCTAGCTTCCGCTCAGAAATCTATAACCATAAACACAATTCATTTTGTTAGGTCCCGTTCTAATTTACGGCGACTCGCACTCATGTGCTACTTATTATGCACCCTCTCAACTTATACTACCCTTATTATTCCTTTAAGTCATTATTCACATTATGGACGCTTTATTTTTCTAAGTATCTTAGGTTCATTCTTAATATCGCCGTGGGCTCCGCTTATGGATTCTACGGTTTCTAATCGCGCGGTCTCGGCTCCGATATTTTTATAAAATTGAGAAATCATTATTTCCACTTGAATTTTTATGGATTTTAGGAAACTCAATATGTTACTCTCTGTAAAAATTTCATGATTTATGTACACTTTAAGTCGATTCTTTATATTTTCAAAGTTCGTAGTCCGTAGCAGTTTTTGTCGCGTAAATCACTTTTAGTAAAACGACCATAACTTTTGATCCGTAAATCGGAATCAAGAGATTCAAGCGCCTAAATGATCCTTATAACATTTTATATAATAATCCAGGGTTATTTTTCAAGAAACTACAGTTTACAACTTCAGGAGTTTCTGCAGAAACTTAAAGTTACGATTTGTTGGTTTTAACGGAGTTACGTTTACGATCGGGGTTTCGTTTACGCCCTAACTCTTAACACAACCAATAACAATCATCATTTCATCATCAACACACAAACTCCTCTCAAGAACATCATGTTATTGAGGCAACAACAATCAACCTTAAATCTACTTAACTTAAATATCAAGATTTCAACAATACCACTTCTTAAACTGGGTTTACTACCACATACTAAATGGATCTAAAAATGAATCTTAAATAAAGTTGGGCCAAAGATTTTTACCTTTATTGAAAGCTTGAGATGTATTCTTGAGGATGGTGGAGTCTTGGAAGTGCTTGGTATGATTTTTGGAACCTAAAATCACCATTGAAATCAAGAAACCAAAGAGAGGTTATTATTCATACTACTCACTAGTGACTTTTTTTATTTTATTTCACCCATCAAACCTTGATAAAAAGAGATAAAAGAATTTTCTTACCTTATTTTAATTTCTAGGAAGCTTGGGAATTAATGGGATGATTTTACCATGGCTAGAACTTGAGTTTTGATTTTGGATTTCTTCTTTTTTCTTCAAGGGTCGAATGGAAGCAATGTGAGGGGGGGTATTTATGCTTGCTTCTCTTGGTTGCTTCTCTTGGTTGCTTCTAGGAAATGGGGTGTGATATTTTCCACTTGATTTTTATTCTCCTAGGTTGAATCCTAGGTTTATTGTTGTTGCAAATCTTGGGGACAAAATCCAAGTAGCTTGCTAAGTTACAAGCTAACTACATGGGTTAGCTTACTTAGCACACTATTTTGCTAGCTAGCTTGATCATCCTATGGTTAGCTTACTATTTGATAAAGTAACCATGATTACTTTCCTACCATGTTTTAGTTAGTGCGTTACGTTTATTTAATCGTTTACGCTTTCGCTCGGTTGCTTAAATGTTTTCGTAATACTTACTCGTAAATGATTCGCGACGTAATTCCTTTCGTATTTATTCCTTATATTTTGAATTATCATACTTGAATATAAATCCATAAGGTTTTAATCTTGTAATTATATTATGATTCCCGTAATCCTCGGTGAGTAGTAAATACGGTCATTTTTCAAAGTTCATTTTCTTCGAAAATTAATAGCGTTTACATACACTCATTTGGTACATATAATCGAAATATCAACTTCGAAACTCATTTTCTAATGTACTACATAGTGTGGGCTCAAAAGTTTTTCCCGTCCGTCAGGGTTACTATTCATTAAACATTTTATAAGGTGTCAAAAATTTGAGTTATTACAGTCTTCCCCTCTAACAAGGATACCGTCCCGGAATCAATTAGAAAATAAGTGGGGATATCTATTCCTCATTGTGTCTTCAAGTTCCCAAGTTGACTCTTCGACATTTTGATTTCTCCATAGATCCTAACCAGCTTCACAGTCTTGTTCCTCAGCACTTGTTCTTTTTGGTCCATTATCCTTACTGGCTGCTCGATGTAGGTCAGGTCTGGTTGTAAATCTACCTGCTCGTATTCTATTACATGTCATGCATCTGCATGGTACTTCCTTAACATGGACACGTACAACACGTTGTACAGTTGTTGCAAATTAGGAGGCAAGGTGAGCTCGTAAGCTAGAGGTCCTATTCTCCTCAAAATTTCAAAGGGTCCTATGAATCTGGGACTCAGCTTCCCTTTCTTCCCAAATCTCATCACTCCTTTCCACGGGGATACCTTCAATAGCATTGAATCTCCTACTTCATATTCCCTATCCTTCCTGGTCTGGTCGGCGTACTTCTTTTATCTATCCTGGGTTGCTACCAGTCTTTTCCTGATAAGTCCTACAATTTCCATGGTCTGCTGGACTAACTCTGGTTCTAATATCTTGTGTTCTCCAACTTCGTCCCAACACAGGGGAGAGCGACATCTTCTTCCATAAAAAGCTTCATACGGGGGCATTCCTATGCTAGCGTGATAGCTATTGTTGTAAGCAAATTCGATCAGGGGTAAGTGGTCATCTCAATTTCCTTTGAAATCAATGGCACACACTCGTAGCATATCTTCTGGGGTCTGAATAGTCCTTTCGCTTTGTCCATCAGTCTGGGGGTGGTAAGCGGTACTCATGTTTAGTCAGGTACCTACGCATTCCTGGAAGCTTCTCCAAAATTGGGAATTAAACCTTGGGTCTCTATCTGACATTATAGCTACCGAAACGCCGTGTCTAACTACAATTTCCTTCAAGTAAATATCCACCAACTTGTCTACGGTGTATCTTTCGTTGATTGGTAGGAAGTATGCGGACTTGGTCAATCTATCTATGATAACTCATATGGCATCGTGATTGGTCTTTGTCCTTGGTAAGCCTGTCACAAAATCCATGGCCATATGCTCCCATTTCCATTCCGGAATTTCCAGGGGCCGTAATAGTCCCCTAGGTCACTGATGTTTAGCCTTCACTCTCTGGCATGTCAAGCATTTACTGACCCGCTCTACTACTTCTCTCTTCATGTTAGGCCACCAATAATATTCCTTAAGGTCACGGTACATTTTTGTACTTCCTGGGTGGATTGAATATCTAGAGATGTGCCCTTCGTGCAGAAGCTCATCCTTTAACTCTTGCACATTTGGAATCCAAATTCGGGACGCATACCTCATGATCCCTTTCTCGTCCTTCTCGCATTTCACTTCTTCACCAGTCAATGTTCCTCTTTCTTCACTCATCTTCTTTTCCTGACATACTCGCATCTTTTCAGTTAGCTCTGGCACTAGCTTAATCTCAAATAATCCTTCCGTTCCCTTACCGGTCATTCTCACATCAATTTCCATCTTCTCAAATTCTTTAATTAACTCCTTCAACGTCATTATCATCTTGAGTCTTTCCTTCCTACTAAGGGCGTCATCCACCACATTGGCTTTACCCGGCTGATACAAAATTTCACAGTCGTAGTCTTTTATCAACTCTAACCATCTTCTCTGTCTCATGTTCAGTTCATTTTGAGTGAAAATATATTTGAGGCTTTTATGGTCAGTGTAGATCTCACATTTCTCACCGTACAGGTAGTGTCTCCAAATTTTTAGGGCAAACACTATGGCTGATAATTCTAGATCATGCGTAGGGTATCTGCTCTCATATTCCTTCAATTGTCGAATGGCATACGCTATAACTTTGCCATGCTGCATCTGTACAAATCCTAATCCTTTAAGCGATGTGTCACTATATATCACAAACTCTCCATTTCCATCGGGAAGAGCGAGCACTGGTGCGGACACCAGCCTCATTTTCAGCTCTTGAAAACTTTCCTCATATTTCTCTGTCCATACAAACTTTTCTGTCTTCCGGGTAAGTCTAGTCAGTGGACCGGCTATCTTAACAAAATCTTGCACGAACCTTCGGTAATATCCTGCTAAACCCATAAAACTCCTAACCTCTGTTGGGGTAGTTGGTCTTTCCCAATTGGATACCGCCTCTATTTTGGCAGGGTCAACTAAAACTCCTTTGCTACTCACTACATGTCCTAAAAACTGAACTTCTCTCAACCAAAACTCGCACTTTGAGAACTTGGCATATAATTTCTCATTCCTCAATATTTCTAAGACTATCCTCAAATGTTCTGCATGTTCTTGCTCTGTCTTTGAGTAGATCAGAATATCATCTATAAAAACTATCACACATATATCCAGGTACTTTTTGAACACTCTGTTCATCAAATCCATAAAGGTTGTGGGTGCATTGATTAACCCAAACGACATGACTAAGAACTCATAGTGCCAATACCTAGTGCAAAAAACAGTCTTCGGTATATCTTCCGGTTTGATTTTCAACTGGTGATATCCTGTTCTCAAATCTATTTTGGAAAAATGTACAGCTCCCTGGAGTTGGTCGAATAGGTCATCAATTCTGGGGAGAGGGTACATATTCTTAATAGTTAGCTTATTCAACTCTCGATAGTCTATGCATAATCTCATACTGCCGTCATTTTTCTTTACGAACAGTACTAGCGCTCCCCATGGCAACACACTGGGTCTTATCATTCCATTATCTAATAACTCTTACAGTTGAGAAGCTAGTTCCTTCATCTCAACTGGGGCTAGCCTATATGAGGCCTTGGATACTGGTGCCGTTCCTGGTGCTAATTCTATAGCGAACTCTATTTCTCGGTCAAATGGCAACCCTAGTAAGTTCTCTGGAAATACATCCTCGAATTCGTTTACTACGGGTATGTCTTGTATATTAGGGACTTCCTTTTTGGTATCTACCACATAAGCCAAATAGGCCTCGTTACCTTTCGATAACAATCTTTTTGCCTGTAGCATGGTTAGAAATTTATGGTTATGTCGTTGACCTTTAAACACTTCTTCTTTTTCATTCTGCACTCTTATCTTTACTCTCTTCTGTACACAATCTATTTGCGCTCCGTTACTGGATAACCAATCCATTCCTAAGATTACATCAAATTCTCCTAATGCGAATGGGATTAGGTCAACCTCCAAAACTTTCCCTTCTAATTTCAACTTGCACTTAGGGTGTAATTGATTTACATAAATTATTTCTTTGTTTGCTATTTCCACTTGTAATATCTCATGTAAGGGTATGGCATTAAGTTTTAACTTTTTAGCAAAATCTTGAGATATAAAATATTTGGTTGCTCCAGAGTCAAATAGGACATTTGCATGTTCGGAATTTAACAAAAGAGTACCTGCTATCACATAAGTGTTTCAAACAGCATCCTGAACAGTCATGTTGAAGGTCCTAGTAGCTGGGGGTCGGTTGGACGCAGCTCTGCTCATACCTGAGACTTGGGGCTTCATTATCGGGCAATCCTTCCTCATATGTCCTACTTTCCCACATTGGAAGCATGTCTTGCTATATTGGGGATAGTTGTTGGCAAAGTGTCCGGGTTGGTCGCACCTGTAATAATTCAGAGGGGCTCTTGCCTGGTTGCATATCCCAAGGTGTCTTCTCTTATAGGTCTGGCACTCTGGTATTGGGGTGCGGGGTTGGTTATGAAATGTTTCCCTAGATTGTCCACCACCCTGGCCAACAATCTCGCATAGGGCCTTTCTGAATCCGGGGCCTCGCGTAGTTTGAGACACCGCTCCCCTGAATAACCTGCTTGGAAGGCTCCTGTTCCCGGTTCCTATTCCTTGGCTTCCTATCTTCCTTTTCCTATTTTCCTTTTCCTTCAAACTCTGCTCACTGCCAGCTTCAACAATCGAGGCTTTCTACACTAAGGTGGCATAGTCTGTCAGCTCTAACACTGCCACTCGGTTTTGGATCCATTATTTCAGACCAAGCTGAAACCTTCGCGCTTTCTTCTCTTCGGTATTCACAAATTTAGGCACAAATCTGGACAACTCAGTAAATTTGGCCTCATATTCTGCTACAGTCATCTTATCCTGTTTCAACTCCAGAAACTTAATCTCCATCTGGGTCTCCATAAACCTAGGGAAATACTTGTCTAAGAACAATCGGGTAAATCTATCCCATGGGATCACAGCATCGGTCTCTAGGTTTCATTTGGACTCCCACCAGTAGTTAGCTTCTCCTTTCAGCATTTAAGATACGAAAATGGTCTTGTGTCATTCCTCAACACTTAGTATCTCGAAGGACTTTTCTATCTCTTTGAGCCAGGCCCATGCTTCCACAGGGTCGGCAGATCCTAGAAATTCTGGGGGTTTGAGAGATTTGAAGGTCCTAAAGGCAGTAGCTGGAGTCTGTTGGGAAGCATGTGGTTGTGGTAGAATAGGTTGTTGGTTCAGATTTGCTCTTAGCAGTTCCATAAATTCATTCATGGGGTTTCCTCCCTGATGGGTATCTCAGCCTCTTCTTCTACATATTCTTTCTCATCATATTCATTATAGTCTAAGTCCTCCTCACTATCTTCATTTACTACAGGGTCATGTTCATTCCGTTGTTGGTTAACAGATTCTGCAGGCTATGCTCTGGTTCCTCTTATATGGGGTGGCATTATTCTGATGATGAAATTTGGTCAACATAGACATCGGTTAAAAATCGATGTCTATGTAAAAAATGTATGATGTCTTCGCGACTGATGTTAAATGTAATTTTTCATAGACATCGGTTTTTACCCGATGTCTAAGACAGACTTTCACAACGGTTCTGGAAAACTTCTGATGTCAAATATCAGATTAGACATCGATTATATATATGTAACTGTTGTTAAAAGCCTCTTTTAACATCATTTTCTTTAATATAACCAATGTTAATTTCAAAAATAGACATCGGTTGTTTATTCTAGAATTGATGTTATTGCTCTATACTGATATCCCTATATTAACATAGAATATTAGACCATGCATTAACTACGATACTGAAAAAAACTTAATTCTCAAAACTCAACCAATACATATATATTATTAACCAATTGAATTCAAGATCAACAAATTCTCAAAGTGTACAACTAATCTCCAATACGTCTATCATTCTAAAAAAACTATTCCCGTGATAAGTACAACTAATCTCAATGTATAAAATCAACCATACTCCTAGTACTAAGCCAGCCCCTTTGATGCTGGCTAGTCTTCTTGTTCTTCATGTTCTTGACCAATGATAATAAATTTTAACCTTTTCACCCCATCCAATCTTGAGATCTTTAAAACCTATGAATGAGTTAAACAAAAGAAGGTAACATATAAGTTACTAATGTCCCTTAAAACTAGCAGAGAGGACTTATATGATTAAACACCTAAATTATCACATTATTGAAAATTAAAAATTAAACAACATAGGAACATGGTTGCTCTACCACTGCAATTAGAAGCAGGAACACCAGTCTAGCAAGTCCATGCCAATATTCACAGTACCAAATACATCATCAGCTAGATAAAATAAAAAGTTTAGCATCCTTGCAAATCTTGGTTATTTTTGGAAGGGGAAAAACAACTGACATAATGTCACTAATTCTGCTTCAAATTAGCTAGATAAGCCTCCAATGATCAAAATAAATACCCATATAAAAGAAAATAGTGAATTAAAAAGAATAAAAGAACATATGTCCCTCAGAGATCAAGCAGGTACAGTGAGACATGGTGTCCTTTCTGTTCATTGCGTTAATGTTCAGACCACGTCCTCATTTATATGTCCAGCAGTCCAGATACTAATCAATGAACCAAAAAGTGGTGTGTTCCCAATTAATTATAGAAAAAACTTTATATAATCGACCAGTATCTGAGGTAAATATGGCTGTATTCTGTGCATTATATTATAATCGATGATCTTTCTCAACCCTAAATCATATTTTTAGCCCTGTCCATATTTTAAATCTGGTCGGGAAAGCCCTGACTAGATTTAAACCAACCCACCTTAATCTTACTTACACGACAGAGAATATATATCATGGTCATTTATCTATTGAATCATAAAGATAAATGTATATGTATTGTAAGTGATAGTACCTTCACAACGCGATTAGGCGTCATCAGAGGAAGACCAAGTTCTGAAAGTTTTTTAGTACCCCAACTTTCAAACCAATGCAGACCAGCACATTCCTCTAACATGTGAATAACAGCAGACTGGGTTATAATATTCTCGATCTTTCCTACCCCAAGATCAACCACGGGAACACTCTTCATTCTGTATTTTGATAGCAGCAGAAGCAAAGTCAAAAATGAGTTTGAAGACTGCAAAGCAAGAAAGGGTGCCCAACGAAATGACCCTGACATATCCCGGACATGCGTAGTTGGAGATTTAGTAAAGTAGGATACAAATGGGAAAAGAGTGATTTACATTACACTGAGGTATATATAGAAGTTTAAAAAACCTTGGCATTCTTGTAAAATTCAGAGTTATATCTTGGAGAAGACATTCCAAAAGCTGCTCTTGCAATGGCATGGCTCATAGCTGGCTCTGATTCAGGTATAAAATCAGTGTATGCTGATCCATCCTTGTTTTCTAACTGCAAGAGATTGGAAATATAACTCATGTACACTAGATTTATCTATAGTAATGAAGGAAAGATAGAATTCTATTGTTGAAAACAATTTCTTTAATTATTTATATCATCAAATGGAAGACTAAGTTAGAGATAGAACTTGTGCTTCCTGCAGTACTAATTAGCAACCACCGGTAACTATCTATCTCCTATAAATTATATCAGTAATCAATTAGTCAAAAGATTCGAGTTTGTTACCCTGTGATCACCAATTATGAAAACAAGATGTAAACTTGAAACAGAGGGATTAAATATAAAGCTATTTACAAAGATACGGATAAACATGTTTTGACTGATAGAAATGTACATAGTCTGATTGTACTTGTCAATTATGTAGTTACAAACCTGATGTAGAATCCATACAATAATACCAGCAAACTCTATGATACCGAGATATCTATCAATCCAAGTAGCATTCTCCGGCGCATCAACATCCACAACGGACATTAAACCTATTGTAAATTTTTACTTAACTTGGGTGTTAATCCCAATCATTTTCATAATCATTTACACTTTTCTGGATGCACCACTACAACATCATCATTAGTAAATATCTACTCTAGACACATTCTCGGACCATTGTCAGCGAACTTGTAGCTACTGATGAAATATTTTCTTTATCTTTTCAAATGCCAGGATAGGTGGTGATATTTACTCCTGAGTGAACATAACGATAATTAGGTACAACATAGTGCACTTTATTAAAACTAAACACCTAGTCTGTCAAAAAAAATTCCATACTACAATGTAGTATCATATTTATCGAGAACTGTTGTCAAATAGCTACACCTTTCACTTCCTATGCAAACTGTTGTCAAATAGCTGCACCTTTCACTTTCGATGCAAAACTGGTAAATTCAAATTGGTTGCAATTTTCCTAAGCAAATATTTGGCAAAAGCATGAAAACAATAATGTAGCTGAAATCTTACCTATTGTGCTCTACCCTAATTAAAAAAACAATAGATGCAACATTAGTAGTTCATCCATAAGAGAGCATACTCAAAATTGACAAGTTATCGCTAAAATAACATTTACTACTACCAAGCCGACAAGGCAACAATAACAATATGACTCAAACACTTGACAGCAAGGTGGACTAGCATCTAACCTGTAGAAATTCCATGAACAAGTAGTATGCTTGCTTTATATTCACCTTTTTCATAGAAATCATATGTCGTATTCTAGTTAACGATAAGTGAATCACGAACACTCTGTGTAGTAGCAAAATATGCTACTTGGATTAATAAAAACATTTATAAAGCAAAAAAAAACAACAAAGGAATATTAATATTAAAGAATATTAATATTAACAAAAACAAAGATACATAATCGCATGTATCGAGAATAAAAATGACATAAAAAAGACTTGTAATTAAGAAAGAGCATTAAAACCCTTTGATTACTTTATAAACATAGAGATTCACAAACAACAAGAGTAACTCATGAATACTGATATTTGCTTCAAAAACATGAAAATACCATGAGTCTAGAAGATTTGAGATGGGTAGTGATGTTTCAAAACCTGTTGAACAACCCATTAAAAAGTAAGTACACAGAAAACCCAATCTTGATAAAGAAAACAAAACACAATTGAACAAACTAATCCAAGCCGCGTCGAGAAATTAGGGTTTCACACAACAGGAATTTGATTAATTGAAGATTTACAATTTAGGGTTTAACTGGAATCCTAATTACTTGCAATATGAGATGATGATATAAATTAGGGTTTTAACAATGGAACTATGGTAAGAGAGATAGAGAGATGAAAGAGAACGAGAAAGAGAGAGTGGAAGAGAGAGAGACATATGAGAGAGAATGAGAATGAGAGAGAACGAGAAAGAGAGAGATGAGAAAGAGAGAGAGATACGGGAGAGGAAGAGAGCTGGGAGAGAGTGCTGGGGAAATAATTTGGAAATAAAGGGGGGAATCATTTTTGTTGTTAAGGGGGAAACATTTTTAAGATAATGGGGAAAGGAAGTATACACGTGTTTTTTTTTAATTTTTTAAAATTAATCATTAACAACGGTTGTAGATTCAAACCGATGTCTAAAAAAATTTGACAACGGTTATTCTATAAACCGATGTCTAATTTACGTTTTTCATTTTTCTAAAATTACTATCGACAACGGTTATTTTATCGACCGATGTCTAATTCACGCAGTAACATCGTTTTAAAAATAACTGATGTCTAAAAGAACTTTAACATCGGTCGTCTAAGCAACCGATGTCTAAGGACCGATGTCTATTGACAGAATTCTGGTAGTGATTAACTCCTCCGATGTCATTATCATCTTGAGTCTTTCCTTCCTACTAAGGGCGTCATCCACCACATTGGCTTTACCCGGCTGATATAAAATTTCACAGTCGTAGTCTTTTATCAACTCTAACCATCTCCTCTGTCTCATGTTCAGTTCCTTTTGAGTGAAAATATATTTGAGGCTTTTATGGTCAGTGTAGATCTCACATTTCTCACCGTACAGGTAGTGTCTCCAAATTTTTAGGGCAAACACTATGGCTACTAATTCTAGATCATGCGTAGGTTATCTGCTCTCATATTCCTTCAATTGTCGAATGGCATACGCTATAACTTTGCTGTGCTGCATCAGTACACATCCTAATCCTTTAAGCGATGTGTCGCTATATATCACAAACTCTCCCTTTCCATCGGGAAGAGCGAGCACTGGTGCGGACACCAGCCTCCTTTTCAGCTCTTGAAAACTTTCCTCACATTTCTCTGTTCATACAAACTTTTCTGTCTTCCGGGTAAGTCTAGTCAGTGGACCGGCTATCTTAACAAAATCTTGCACGAACCTTCGGTAATATCCTGCTAAACCCACAAAACTCCTAACCTCTATTGGGGTAGTTGGTCTTTCCCAATTGGATACCCCCTCTATTTTGGCAGGGTCAACTAAAACCCCTTTGCTACTCACTACATGTCCTAAAAACTGAACTTCTCTCAACCAAAACTCGCACTTTGAGAACTTGGCATATAATTTCTCATTCCTCAATATTTCTAAGACTATCCTCAAATATTCTGCATGTTCTTGCTCTGTCTTTGAGTAGATCAGAATATCATTTATACAAACTATCACACATATATCCAGGTACTTTTTGAACATTCTGTTCATCAAATCCGTAAAGGTTGTGGGTGCATTGGTTAACCCAAACGACATGACTAAGAACTCATAGTGCCCATACCTAGTGCGAAAAGCAGTCTTCGGTATATCTTCTGGTTTGATTTTCAACTGGTGATATCCTGTTCTCAAATCTATTTTGGAAAAATGTACAGATCCCTTGAGTTGGTCGAATAGGTCATCAATTATGGCGAGAGGGTACATGTTCTTAATAGTTAGCTTATTCAGCTCTCGATAGTCTATGTATAATCTCATATTGTCATCCTTTTTCTTTACGAACAGTACTGGCGCTCCCCATGGCGACACATTGGGTCTTATCATTCCATTATCTAATAACTCTTGCAGTTGAGAAGCTAGTTCCTTCATCTCAACTGGGGCTAGCCTATATGGGGCCTTGGATACTGGTGCCATTCCTGGTGCTAATTCTATAGAGAACTCTATTTCTCGGTCAGGTGGCAACCCTGGTAAGTTCTCTGGATATACATCCTCAAATTCGTTTACTACGGGTAAAACCTGTAATTAGGGACTTCCTTTTTGATATCTACCACATAAGCCAAATAGGCCTTGTTACCTTTCTTTAACAATTTTTTTGCCTGTAGCATGGTTAGAAATTTCTGGTTCTGTCGTTGACCTTTAAACACTTCTTCTTTTTCATTCTGCACTCTTATCTTTACTCTCTTCTGTTCACAATCTATTTGCGCTCCGTTACTGGATAACCAATCCATTCCTAAGATTACATCAAATTCTCCTAACACGAATGGGATTAGGTCAACCTCGAAGACCTTCCCTTCAAATTTCAACTTGCACTTAGGGTGTACTTGATTTATAGGAATTATTTCTTTGTTTGCTATTTCCACTTGTAATATCTCACGTAAGGGTATGGCATTAAGTTTTAACTTTTTAGCAAAATCTTGAGATATAAAAGATTTGGTTGCTCCAGAGTCAAATAGGACATTTGCATGTTCGGAATTTAACAAAAGGGTACCTGCTATCACATCAGTGTTTCGAACAGCATCCTGAACAGTCATGTTGAAGGTCCTAACAGCTGGGGTTCGGTTGGACGCAGCTCTGCTCATACCTGAGACTTGGGGCTTCATTATCGGGCATTCCTTCCTCATATGTCCTACTTTCCCACATTGGAAGCATGTCTTGCTATATTGGGGATAGTTATTGGCAAGGTGTCTGGGTTGGTCGCACCTGTAACATTTCAGAGGGGCTCTTGCCTGGTTGTATATCCCAAGGTGTCTTCTCTTATAGGTTTGGCACTCTGGTATTGGGGTGCGGGGTTGGCTATGAAAAGTTGCCCTAGATTGTCCGCCACCCTGGCAAACACTCTCGCTTGGGGCCTTTCTGAATCCGGGGCCTCGCGCAGGTTGAGACACCGCTCCCCTGACTAACCTGCTTGGAAGGCTCCGGTTCCTATTCCTTGGCTTCCTATCTTCCTTTTCCCATTTTCCTTTTCCTTCACACTCTGCTCAGTGCCAGCTTCAACAATCAAGGCTTTCTATACTAAGTTAGCATAGTCTGTCAGCTCTAACACTGCCACTCAGTTTTGGATCCATTATTTCAGACCAAGCTGAAACCTTTGCGCTTTCTTCTCTTCGGTATTCACAAATTCAGGCACAAATCTTGACAACTCAGTAAATTTGGCCTCAGATTCTGCTACAGTCATATTATCCTGTTTCAACTCCAGAAACTTAATCTCCATCCGGGTCTCCATAAACCTAGGGAAATACTTGTCTAAGAACAATCGGGTAAATCTATCCCATGGGATCACAGCATTGGTCTCTAGGTTTCGTTTGGACTCCCACCAGTAGTTAGCTTCTCCTTTCAGCATGTAAGATGCGAAAATGGTCTTGTGTCGTTCCTCAACACTTAGTATCTCTAAGGACTTTTCTATCTCTTTGAGCCAGGCCCGTGCTTCCACGGGGTCGGCAGATCCTAGAAACTCTGGGGGTTTGAGAGATTTGAAGGCCCTAAAGGCAGTAGCTGCAGTCTGTTGGGTAGCGTGTGGCTGTGGTGGAATAGGCTGCTGGTTCAGATTTGCTCTTAGCAATTCCATAAATTCATTCATAGGGTTTCCTCCCTGATGGGTATCCTCAGCCTCTTCTTCTACATATTCTTCCTCATCGTATTCATTATAGTCTAAGTCCTCCTCACTATCTTCATTTACTACAGGGTCATGTTCATTCCGTTGTTGGTTAACAGATTCTGCGGGCTATGCCCTGGTTCCTCTTCTATGGGGTGGCATTGTTCTGATAATGAAATTTGGTCAAAATAGTTGTAATTATGATAGTTGGATTATTTTATTCATATGTAAGCATGTCATTTATTATCTAGCATGTTTTTATAAAGTGCAATATTATGGACATCAATTTCTTAATAACTGCTTAGATATATATTTCATAAGGTCTCCCACTTATATCTGGGGGATGAAACAACTAGCTGAGTTCATACATGCCTGATTACAATACATTACTACATGTCCTGAATACTGAAATGAAAATACATAAGCCGTGTACCCTGAAGGGCTAGGAACGCTATCTATTACTAGATATCCTATCAAAATTGGTGACAAGTCACCCAGCCTTCTTCAAGGTCCATATCTAGTCATTATCACTGCGCGTGAGGTCACGCACCCTCCTCATCGCTCCTGCCAACATCAGCTCTATATCAACTACCGGGATGTATCCTTCAATCGCTGTCATCCTCATCTGAACCCTGGTACGGAACTCGATCCCATCGATCTCTCTGCGGGCTATGGCTGGGGAAGTAGCTCTGAAATCCCCTGGGTATCCTAGTCGGGTAGCTCTCTCAGCTGTCAGTGCCTGACGTAACTCCACAATACGAGCAGATGCCGCAGTGATCTCAGCGTTAAGCTGAGCCACTATCCATTCGTGTACAGCTACATGTATGGTCGTCGGTGGTGGTAGAGGTAAATCTGGGTCGCTAGAGGGTATGTCATAAACCTCATGGATCCGTGCATGTATCCCCTCCTCCTCATCATCATCAGTATAGGGCATAGGGCTTTGAATCCCTGGGGGTGGTGTAGGAGAGCGAATAGTCGGGTGAGGGTACATCTTTACATCCCTCCAGCCTATGCCAACTCCCTGAGTCATCTCAATGCTATTAGCTATGGGGACAGGAAGGTCAGCCTCCTCCTCTAGGACATCCTCAGTAGGGTCATCATCTGAATCATCAATGGGTGGGCTCTCTAGCTCGGGAGTAGGGTCACCCTCAGGAACCATGATATCATCAACAGGGTCAATCTCCCTTCTAGGCTCCACTGGTACCTGACACAATAGGCAAGGTGTTACTAACTTAGAGTCGGAATTCCCTTGAGGGTAAAACTGTCAAGACTCCCCGTGTAGCCCGATGATGAACTCGAGTTGAGTTCTAATTGATTATTTTATTATTCATATGTCTACGTATTTTATGTTCTATCGTTTCCAGGATTTGATAACCTAAGGCTCTGATACCATTTCTGTGGCGCCCCAAAATCCGGGGTCAGGAATCTCAGAGGCCACGCCATCTAAACTATTACAACCACACCACTCATACTATAATATATAAATACTCATGCTTCACGACCCCACACTTATCACACACACACACTTACAGGTTATTGTCTTGGAAACGAGCCATTCATAACTAGAGTAATTTCAACCATCAAGTGATAATTATTACAACCCAAAAGTGATTTAGTCTTACCGGGGAGTAACCTTTAAGTAAGGCTAGTCCTTCGGCCAAATATACGTTTCTTGTTTATTACCTTACATAAGTCATACTTATAAATAAGCCGAACTAAAAACAGCTGAAAACTAATCCAGCTTATTCGGACTACCTGTGGTACAGCACCAAACAATCTACGGAACAGCTGGCCATTTCCTACCCGTTTTTTGGCTGTGGTTCTCATGGCAGGCATCTTGATTCACTGTTGTGTTGTGTCAATTTAAGAAAAACAAGTGTGAGCTATAATGCCCAGCATAATAATGTACAGTGTGAAAATGACTGTATGATAACTTATGTAAAACATCATATATGATAATTATGTTTTATTCGAAAATAGTTTTCCTTGGTGATACACACCTTCTTATGTAAACAATTCTTTTAAGAGATTTTAATATCCTGTGAATACCTTAATAGTAATCCCAGCACCTAGGCTTGGGTTACGGTATTGCATCACAATTCCAATTGGAAGAATTAGGACATTCGTTGGAGCCACCGCATACGATGATCAGTCGTATTGCGATAAAAGTAACCTTTTCTACTAGTAGAAGGACGACACCTTCGCATCCCAGTTATCACCCTTGTCGCATACGGGCTATGTGTCCTCATTTCGGGTATACACACACTTCGCAGGTCCTTAGGTACATATTATACCATCTTCTACGGTACCAGTAGTCTATCCAATACACGAAGTACTTGGATCCTACCCCTCCCTTGTCCTTTAGGAAATCTTATCATATCTCGAGAACTCAAACCACGTCGAAGTTTCCCCCAAGCGTTTTGCTTGTTGATAGGCATAGCTTTACTTTATATATATAAATATGTACTTCCGAAGATTTCGGAGGAAGTACTAGGGATGTGAGTTGACCGTTGTCAACAGATAATTAAATAAGGGGGAAAAGTTTCTCCTTGAAACTGTATGTAAAATACTAAATAAGTCGGGATAATATTTTCCGACGATCTGAAATTATTCGAATGATCTTCGAAATCAGAAAGTAGTTTAAATCCGGTTCCATGATTTTTAAATCAATGATAACCCTTTAATAATTAATAAATAATTAAATGATATTCGATAAATAATTAAACCTCAAATGAGTTTACTCTATAAAAGAATATTTAAAATAATCTTCCTCAACTAGTTTATGTCTACGTAGTTAATAATCTTTAATGATTAATCAGGTTTGAATTAAATAATTGTTGGGGTATACTACTCCCATGATAAAAGAATAGGTACATAATATTTATTATTTGAATAATAAAATATAGTTGAGGGAATATGATCGTTAGGAAATCGTTTTAATAAAAGTTCGAGGTATTTTTAATGTCTCGTAAGTGGACGTTGAGTCCCTTTAAAACGTACTACTATGGACTTATAACCGTCCTATAATATCACCGGAATGATTCCCGGGGTTTTATCTTAAATCCCGACCGACTCTCAGTCTTACAAAATATGTCACGCTTATAGCGGAATAAACATTTCACGATATATACTTATCATACAACATTGCTACATTATCCGAAAATTCAACAACTACGTATCATGGCAAGTATGGTATTTATGCGATGATAGTAAAACAATTCTTTCACAATACAACAGTAAAATGGAGTTGGGTTTGCAAACTTTCCTGGGTATCTCGAGGTGGAGGATGCTCTAGGTTCCGCTCGGAAATCTATAACCATAAACACAATTCATTTCGTTAGGTCCCGTTCTAATTTACGGCGACTCGCACTCATGTACTACTTATTATGCACCCTCTCAACTTATACTACCCTTATTATTCCTTTAAGTCATTATTCACATTATGGTCGCTTTATTTTTCTAAGTATCTTAGGTTCATCCTTATTATCGCCGTTGGCTCCGCTTATGGATTCTACGGTTTCTAATCGCGCGGTCTCGGCTCCGATATTTTTATAAAATTGAGAAATCATAATTTCCACTTGAAATTTTTATGGAAGTTAGGAAACTCCATATGTTACTCTCTGTAAAAATGTCATGATTTATGAAAACTTTTAAGTCGATCCTTTATATTTTCAAAGTTCGTAGTCCGTAGCAGTTTTTGTCGCGTAAATCACTTTTAGTAAAACGGCCATAACTTTTGATCCGTAAATCGGAATCAAGCGATTCAAGCGCCTAAACAATACTTATAACATTTTCTATCATAACCAAGGGTTATTTATCAAGAAACTACAGTTTAAAAATTCAGGACTTTCTGCAGAAACTTAAAGTTACGATTTGTTAGTTTTAACGGAGTTACGTTTATGATCGGGGTTTCGTTTACGCCCTAACTCTTAGCACAACCACCAACAATCATCATTTCATCATCAACACATAAACTCCTCTCAAGAACATCATGTTATTGAGGCAACAACAATCAACCTTAAATCTACTTAACTTAAACATCAAGATTTCAACAATACCACTTCTTAAACTAGGTTTACTACCACATACTAAATGGATCTAAAAAAGAATCTTAAATAAAGTTTGGCCAAAGATTTTTACCTTTCTTGAAATATTGAGATGTGTTCTTGAGGATGGTGGAGGCTTGGAAGTGCTTGGTATGATTTTTGGAACCTAAAACCACCATTGAAATCACGAAACCAAAGAGAGGTTACTATTCATACTAGGTTGCTTCTCTTGGTTGCTTCTCTTGGTTGCTTCTCTTGATTGCTTCTCTTGGTTGCTTCTAGGAAATGGGATGTGATATCTTCCACTTGATTTTTATTCTCCTAGGTCGAATTCTAGGTTTATTCTTGTTGCAAATCTTGGGGACAAAATCCAAGTAGCTTGCTAGGTTACAAGCTAACTACATGGGTTAGCTTCCTTAGCACACTATTTTGCTAGCTAGCTTGATCATCCTATGGTTAGCTTACTATTTGATAAAGTAACCATGGTTAATTTCCTACCATGGTTTAGTTAGTGTGTTACGTTTATTTAATCATTTACGCGTTCGCTCGGTTGCTTAAATGTTTTCATAATACTTACTCGTAAATGATTCGCGACGTAATTCCTTTCGTATTTATTCCTTATATTTTGAATTATCATACTTGAATATAAATCCGTAGGGGGATAATCTTGTAATTATATTGTGATTCCCGTAATCCTTGGTGAGTCGTAAATACGGTCGTTTTTCAAAGTTCATTTTCTTTTAAAACTAATAGCGTTTACATACACTTATTTGGTACGTATAATCGAAATATCAACTCTGAAACTCATTTTCTCATGTACTACATAGTGTGGGCTCAAAAGTTTTTCCCGTCTGTTAGGGTTACTATTCATTAAACGTTTTACAAGGTCTCAAAAATTCGAGTTATTACACAACACATTGTGTCACACCCCAAATTTAACAAAAGAAACTATACGAATAATCACAATAGTTATCAAAAGGAAATAAATACATCTGAGTCCAAGATCTTACAGTTTAGGGTTTGGAACAGCCCAACACTATTAACTATTACAACCTGATTTCAAAACCGAGTCCTCACACAAAATGATCACTATACTACCTGAGCTCGAACATACGAACGGCATCACAACTCTTACGGGCGGTCTGCTTGAATCTAACCATATCTGCTAGCTGAAATATCAGGGTGAAAGCAAGTAGTGAGCCAAATGCTCAACAAGTGCTATATAATACATAAACAAGAATGAAAGAATAACCATGAAAATGAAAGATCCAATAATATAGTAACAAGAGATAAACTTTCAGGGTGATGGCATCATTTATTTGTAACAAACAATTAAAAACCATTTCTTTATCAAAAACCATTTCTTTATCAAAAACCATTTCTTTATCAAAAACCATTTTATGACGCTACGGATTATAGCCGGTGATCATCCACGAAGTAATCCCGAACCTCGTTGGGTTCTAGAACATTAATGGGATCCCTAGGCAACTTTTAATCCTATAAATTAAGAGCGTAAAGGACTTGTGTCTTAATCCAGATCCACTATTTAAAGAAAACATTCATCCCCCTTTGGGACTGAAAATCCACTTTTAACTTTTCATTTTAAAAACTGATGCCAAGTGACGGTTAAATTCTTAAACAGTGAACATCTTTATCAGGGGTTCTAGATCAACTTTGAATCATATGGAATAGGTTAAATCAATTTTAAGGCCATGATCAACTAAACTGATATCTTATCAACGGGTATTGCAAATTTTCTATTCCCAAGAAATCTGACCACGGAACAAAAGGGTATTAACCAAATAATCAGGATTACATTGAGTTCATGACATTAACTCAGGGTGCAAGAACTAAAGTTGTTAGTTGTAACTATATAGGGTTGGCTTTAGATAGATCAGCAATTTAATATTTAAATAGATTACAATATTAACCAAGATTTGTAAGGACTTGGTAATGAAGTTTAACAGGGTTATTGAAAAAAAACCTGGGTCAAACTAGGTTTAATGTAGTGGTTCCAGATAAGACATAGGTATTAAAATATAAAGGAGGTAAGCATCAATTCAAAGTATAACAGGGTAGCAAGGTTTAGGGGTAAGAATAGAGTTATCAAGCAATCATGAACAATGTTAAGGAATAACTGACTTTTAGGTGTCAAGATAAGGTTACTGAGTATAACTTATACAGGGTTCAACATCAAAATTACCTTGTTCATGATATGAGTTTTGAGTTACTTGCATAGCAATCTTCAAGTAAAGTTAAACTACTTGCATTAGATACTTTAGGGTTCGTGGCACTTGAATATAATACGAAAGATAGAATTGAAAACACTTGGATCATGTATATATGTATATCAAGGTGATTTAGAATACTTGCATCATATATAAAAGCTGGGTTAGCACACACTTGCAGTGTAAACAAAAAGGTAGGTTGAAACACTTGCCTTGAGAAAGGCTGGACTTGACTGGCAGGTAGGAGCAACTGGGAGCTTTACTCGACTTTAATAGCAAGTTTACCCTCGTCTCGTGAGCCTACAAAAAATAATAATAACCTCATTATAATATATTCTCACCAACTCAACCTAATTATAAACTAAAATTCAGCACATTGACATTTAGGCCTATATACACATACATGCTTACAATTACCTTATAAGCATAATAGTTCACATAGCCACATATGCTCACATAACACATTTAAGTACATAATAATATATCAACACAATATATTGTATCATTAAGCTTGGATGATCTCACTCCACTTACTCAAGTCACTTAGTTATGCTAAACTAGTCAAAACTCCTAATATTGACCTCATAACTCGAAGTGCCTTTCCTAAACCATCAAGTTCCTAATGACCCTTACCTAGGCCCTACACTCTATTGACCTCATACTATCTTACAACTATGATAGTCAACCTAAGCCTCACTCATAAGTGCTCTAAAACTAAATGTTAAGTGAATGTGCTCATTATAATGATTTCAGGATGACATCAATGGTTTCTTGAGTACAGTTGACACCCATACACCTCAATTTTACCTCCCAAACTTCTACACTAGACTCTACTGATCATAAGGTAACTCCCAAACTTGGTGTGACTCAAAGGCCTAGCTTGGGCCTCCCTAGGCCTAAGTTTAAAGTCTATGGTTCCCCTTTTTTCTAGAAAGAAAAGTGTAGTGTTTTACACTAACTTGTGACACATGATTCTAACTCAATTCCTACGAAATATGGCTGGAAAAACACCTATAACGCTCCCTCTAACTAGGGCCAACCAAGTCCTAGTGAGGGCCTACCCATGACATGGTCAAAACTCCTCATTTCTAGGTTGCAGTCAAACTGTCCCCTGTGGGACAGATTTAGCATTTTCACTCATCCACCTAACTAAACAACCTACATACCTCTAATTAACATCTAAAATCTGAAATATAATCCTATTACTAGCTTCTGGTGGCTTGGGACTCAAAGTGCATTACAATGACAAGGTCATATCTCACCCTAAACCTCATGATACCAAACTGAAAATATGCAGAATCTAATGTACCCTTTCCACCATGTTTCCCACTTGACAAGCCAATCCAAACATCAACCAAAACCCAAACTAAACCTCAACCAAGGAAACCTACTGAAATAACACTCCCACACACAATATTGGCTTAGTGGAGATCACCCTTACCTAAAGTGCAATATAGCAAAATAAGAGTCAAAATAATACACTAATTTCAAGTCATCACAATTTCGAGAATAACAACTCAAATCCTCCATATATATACGAATCAAAATCACATAACAAAGAGCACAAATCGTAGTTAATATCTTAACTCAACTGAAATTAGAGTTTATTAACAAAAATCAATCCAAATGATCAAGAACTCTCGAAAATCATGAGTTGAACCTATACATGCATGTTCTCGAACTTACAAGCCAAAAACAATATGGTTTCCATATAAATTTCATCATAGAATCAACATGCAAGCCTAGCATTAGCTATTAGGTCACACAACACTGTAGAAGGGGGTTGAATACAGTGTTATTACAATCAAATCGATCTTGAACACAAGTAACAGTAAACAGATATATTCAATATAATAAACTTTGTTACAATGGAACTGTTCTCTCTCAATGATGAACAAATATCACTAAGAGCTATTAGGTTACAATGTATAATGTATCTCGATAATGATAACACATATAGTGTAAACCTATGTGTGTGTTTATATACTACACAGTTACAAGATAACTTCTAATTAATATGGAATATAATTCTGTCTCCTAAAATATATCAATCAGATATCTTATACAAGTCTTCCGGTCTTTTAATTCAAATGCATAAAGAATTTAAGTATATAACTAACTACAACTTATAGTCCTTGTAGCTTTTACCAACCTCACTGAGTCAATGTGAATCCATAATGATTCTTAACAAAGTGTGACATCAGCGTTTCTTCTTTAATCCTCGGGACCTGAGAGAGTGTAGTCTTGACTTGCTTCATCTCTTCATTTTGACTCCCAATCTAATAGATTGCAGTCCTTAAAGCAGAGATATGGTTTCTTTCTAAACCATTGTCCAGTCTTATTACCTTAGGATGAGAAGAGTCTTCATTGTAGCATAGACATTTCTCTTTTATTATTACCTCAAGCTTAGCAGAATCCTTCTTCATAGGAATTTCACTTCCATCATCTTCAACAATACATGGAATGAATTATATAAATCTTGAACCAGAAATTCTTGCTTTATCTCTGATGGTCTTCAATATGAAGTTTGACCATCTCCTGGTAATATTAGACTTTACCTCTAAAAGGTAATGAAAGAATTGAAGTTCATTCAGAGTTTTATTCAGTACATCTGATTCTGACATCTAATATGTCCTTCCATCTTCAAGAGATAGAATCAAATTTTCTTTGATGTTATGCTTATCATGAGTATCCAGTACCACTTGAACAGAGATAAACTTGTTAAGGTGTTTCTAAGTAACATCTTCAAGAGGTTTGTCAGTTATTAAAAATGGATCTCTTGTAGCAACTTCAAGTACTGTTTTGATTTTAGCTTCATCAGAACCTAGTCCAGCCCTGTTTCTTGGTTCTCTAGCATTTAACCCAATAGACATGAAATCAGACAGCAATTGGCTTTTCTTTGGATCTGATGCTTTGACATTTTTCCACAGAAGTTTCTTTTTATCAGCTACTTCCATTTTGTCTAAATCAACTTGAGCACTGTCATAGGTTGACTTCTTGACTTTATCAGAACTTGTTGCTTTTGCTTGTTGTTCTTCACTTTGAAAAACTTGAGCTTTGTCAGAGGTTGTCTTTAATTCTTCAGAAATCTTCTTTCTTTTCAGAGTTTGAACATCTTCTTCAGTCAGAGTATCATCATCATGAATTGTAGTCTGATAGACAGGAACTATCACAACTGAAGATATTTTCCTCTTTTGAAACTTTGTAGGTTCATCAACCTTTTCCTTTCCTTTCCATTTAAGATTAATCTCATATTGTGATCTTGTTTTGGTCTTTGATGCCTCAGAAATTGTCTTCTCTTTGATCATAATGCTTTTCTCCTTAGGCCTTGGAGGTTTCTTTATAAAAGAAGCTTTTGACTTTAGATTTGTCTTTTCAGCTTTAAATCTAGCTTCTTCATACTTGAGATTATCTAAATCCATTCCTGGATTATGTTTCAGAAACAATCTTCTAGCAATTTCTTCATCAAGTGTTTGAATCTTGGGATCCTTGTAGTAGACAGTAGTCTGCTTTCCCTTGAGCTTCAGAGTTTGCATGAACTTTTGAGCATCTTGACTTCCACCTTGTATCAGAGCATCAGGCTTTGTCAGACTTTGCTCATCATAATTTGATCTCAGATTTTGAATTTCAGTACTTGCTATCAGATTTTCAGTTTGAGCAGCTTCAGAACTTGTCTTCTTTTGAGTAGAAGATTTACTTGTATCAGAGTTTAGTTTCATTTTGCTGCTTTGTTTACTCTTAACTTGACCTCTACCCTGACTAGGGTTTCCCTGGTCATCAGTTTCATTATCTGTCTTTTTCAGTATTTGACCATCTGAGCATTTGGACTTAACTATCTTCTCCCCTTTTTTTTGGCATCATCTGATAATAGGAGTGAGAAAAGAAGTTCTATTGAAGTTTGAATTTCATCCAATTGAGCCTGTTGAGAAGCTTGATTTGCCAGAGCCTCAGTAATTTGGGCTTGTTGCTTCTCTTGAGCTTTCTCAATTGCTTCTACTTTCTCAGAAATAGGTTGGATAAACCTCTTTTTGTCAAGCTTGGTCTCCATTTCTAGCTTGTCAGCTTTTTCTAGAAGCTTATCAACCTTTTCTTGAGTTGCACAATGTAGACCTTGAAGATGCTTGGTAGAGAGAGCAGTGATCTTGAGCTGTGTCTTGAAATCAGAATTTGACAATAACTCATCAGCTTTTGACACATGCTCTATCAGAATGTTAGAGCTTGGAATGAAATCAGAATCATTCCACTTCTTGGTCCACTCAACTCCCCTGCGAGTATCCTCCCAAGGTATAGGTGCATCCTGCTCAATAAACTTCTTTACCAGTGCTTCCTTTCCCAGAATGGGAGCTGGAGTCTCAACAGAAACACTTTCTTCAGAACTTGAAGAAGATTCATTATGTTCTGACAGAACAACAGTGTGTGAGGCAACTGGAGAATCAGGAATTACCTCATCTACTGTAGGAATTTCAGCATGCTTTGGAGAAACAGGTGGAGTTGGTATCTCAACATTTAAGATTGGAGATTGAACTGGAGATTGCTGAGCTTCTGTAGAAGCTTCCAAATACATAATAGTTGGAATGTGCATCCTAGTGATATCAATTTCAGGACTTAATCCTGAATCTTCAATTGTAATGTCTTCATGAAGAGGAGAGACTGGAGGTGTAATCACTGTATCGGGAATAATGTCTTGGTCTTTAGCTGGAGGTGGCAGAGATTCAATTATAATTGGCTCTTTTGAGATCAGAGATTCCTGATCCTCTTCCTCAGCTTCTGTAGTATCTTCATATGGAGATTTAGCATTATACCTCTTTGCCCTCATTTTCTTCAATCTCCTTGCCAATTAAGGAGTTGTTGTTGCATCATCAGAACTTACAGATTTCCTGTTCAAAGTATCAGAACTTTGAGCTACAGTTTCTTTCTGAGAAGTAATATTCTCAGCTTCAACTGTCACGGGTTCTGAAGCATGAACCCGTGCTTCCTCTTCAAATGTAACTTAGGATATGTCGATTCAAATTCAACAATTGTTTATTAAATCAGCACAATTTATTAGTAACCACAACTTTAATCAAAACATTCATCAAGAAATACAGTTTAAGTGCATGAAGTAAAGATTAATAGGTTTTAATGATAACATTCATATTCACAAAATACGAAATAAACAAAGATTAAATCTTGCAATCAAAAGAAATTTCATTAAAATATCCAAAGTGTACATTCATGAAATTTATAGATTACATGCAAAAGATTACAAGATAATCCTAGTCTAAGATAGTGAACATCAACAGCCTTAGTCTAAGAAGAAAAGCTATCAATTAGTTCCTCCTGCTATTGACAAAAAGCACTACAAGACGGATGATTCGTTCTTGCTGAAGAAGAACCTCTCTCCGTTCTTCTTCCAAGCGATTAAGATGGAGTTGATAGTCCATATGAAAGAACAAGAGATTCATCCGAACCTCTTGTGGAATCATGTTCCATATCTCAGTAGGAATGGCAGTGATGTGCCATTCCTGTTCCCAGTTACCATAGCTAAACTCGACATTGAAGGTGTCATAGTTCATGAACATGTTGACAAGAACCATTTTGATGAAGGAAGAAAATGATGAAGATTAACAGAAAGAGAGAATGATATTCTATGAGAATAGACGATGATTTGTTTGAGATGAGATGTCGGTTAAATAACCAAAGGAATATCAAGGGACTAGAGTACTGATTAATAGTTATGTGTAAAATTAATGATGCCTCGTCTCCCTAGACTAATGTGTAATAAGAATAGTCAGTAAAAATGAAAGCAGGAGTTAATGGGCACGAGAAATAAGTAATAATTATTGTGCACATGCAGTTTTTCAATACAAACACATTTATCACTAACCCAAATGACTATGACTGTTTTTATCTCACCTAATTATATTCTGATTAAATATGATTGTTTCTGTTTTTACCACAAATAAGTCAAGTAAAGAATAATGCCACGTAAGCATCAAAGATTCCATCAGGATTTAATATCAGAACTTTAACTTATATCAGATTTTAACAGTCATCAGAATATGACTTATCAACTCAAAAAGTGAATATCTTTTTCTGTGATTCTTCATACAAATACTGACTTGATTCTTCAGAGTTTAATCATCAGAACTTTCATCAGAACTTATCCTCAGAATTTATGCAAATGACACTTAACTGTTTGTCAAAAATAACTTAATAACCACAGTAATTTTCATCATTCATATGGACTGATAGTGTGTGCATTAGCAAAATATCATATAAAGATTAAAGTCTGATAAACTTCAGTAAATCTTAGAAATAAGGCATAACTAAGAAAAGTGCTTAAAATCTATCATCAATCATGAAGTCTACTATAGAACAAATTTATGCAAAAGTCCACCACAACTGTTTGTGCTCATTTTATGCATCTTTTGAAATTCCTTTTTATAGTGGCTTCTCAGTATAAGTGAGTCACAACTGTTTATCAGAATTTATGCTATTATCAGAGTATTTCTCCAGTAATCAGAGAATGTGAAAAGTCACCAAGAAAAATTTATTTGTTTTTCTAATGCATATTACTTAATACCAGCAATGCACTTGGGTCTTCCCTTCCACATTATTTTCTCTAGATCTCAAAGGAGTACCTGACTTTTATTATTCTTTTCTTTTCTTCAGATAAGTGAGGCTTATCAGCATGTGGTTCATCCTTAAGGTTTACTGACATAAGAATTTGACAGATAAGAAACAAGAATCTAGTTTGTGACTTAGTAATAAGATACATAAAGTAAATTTGACTAAGCTCAAAATCAGGAATTTGCTTGTGTTAATGAGTTTCCACATAAACAACTAATTCAAACATGGGATTTCTAGTATGTTAAAGACTACTATGTCAGCATCTAGCATGTGTATCCTTATCGGATTGAATAGTCACTAAACATTCAAATCACTGTGAGAGTATAAAGATCCATATTAGATAACAATCAGCATTTAATGTATTTCAATTTAACCCAGATTATATGAAGATAAAACAATATGTAAACACTGATCATAAAGTCTGATGCATGAGAACAAAAACTAAGCAGATTTAGAGAAAGAACCTGAAACCATTCCAAGTTCATTTACCAGTCTTGTGAAAGTAGCTTCACATAGTGGTTTTGTGAAAATATCTGCTAATTGTTGATCTGTTGGAACAAAATGCAATTCCACTGTACCTTCCATCACATTTTCCCTTATGAAATGGTACCTAATGCTGATGTGTTTTGTCATTGAGTGTTGAACTGGATTACATGTCATAGCAATAGCACTTTGATTATCACAAAAAATAGAGATTTTGGAAAATTCTAACCCATAATCCAGTAATTGATTCTTCATCCAAAGAATCTGTGCACAACAGCTTCCTGCAGTAATATATTCTGCTTCTACAGTTGATGTGGAAATTGATTTCTGTTTCTTGCTTAACCAAGAAACTAATATGCCTCCAAGAAATTGGCAGCTTCCACTTGTGCTTTTCCTGTCTATTTTGCATCTTGCAAAATCTGCATCTGAGTAACCTATTAGCTTAAAATCTGATTCTCTAGGATACCACAATCCTAGATCAGCTGTACCCTTAAGGTACTTGAAAAAAAAATTCACAACTATTAGATGAGGTTCTCTTGGATCAGCCTGAAATCTTGCACAAAGACAGGTAGCAAACATGATATCAGGTCTACTTGCAGTTAAATAGAGTAAAGAGCCAATCATACCTCTGTAGTTAGTAATATCTACTAATGAACCAGTATCTTTATCTAACTTGGTTGCAGTGGCCATGGGAGTGGATGTTGTTGAAATGCCTTGCATTCCAAACTTCTTAAGTAAATTTCTGGTGTACTTGGATTGACAGATAAAAGTACCTTCTTCATTTTGCTTGACTTGAAGGCCCAGAAAATAACTAATTTCTCCCATCATACTCATTTGATATCTTGACTGCATTAGCTTTGCAAACCTTTCACAGAGTTTGGAATTTGTAGAACCAAATATGATATCATCAACATATATCTGTACCAAAAGTAAGTCCTTTCCATGGATGAGGTAGAACAGTGTTTTATCAATTGTACCTCTGTGAAATCCACTTTCCAGAAGGAATTGAGCTAAAGTCTCATACCATACTCTTGGAGCTTGCTTAAAGCCATAAAGTGCTTTGTCAAGCCTGTAGACATGATTTGGAAATTTTGAATCTACAAAGCCTAGAGGTGTCAACATACACCTTTTCTTCCAATTCTCCATTGAGAAAAGCACTTTTTACATCCATTTGAAAGACTTTAAACTTTTTGTGAGCAGTATAAGCCAAAAAGATTCTAATGGCTTCCAATCTAGCAACTGGTGCAAATGTTTCATCATAATCAATACCCTCCTGTTAAGAGTAACCCTTAGCAACCAGCCTTGCTTTGTTTCTTGTAATTATGCCATCACTGTCAGTTTTGTTTTTGAACACCCACTTTGTGCCAATAACTGAAGAGCTTATTCCACTTTCTTTGGTTCAGTCTGAGATAGAAAAGAATGATAGAGACATCCATTTGATGTTGTTGTTCTAGTTCTGACACATGTTTCAGGATCTCCAATAATTAAGTCAGGTGTATGTGATTTGGTCCACTTCCTTGCAGATGGAA
This sequence comes from Apium graveolens, assembly GCF_009905375.1. Taxonomy (NCBI): domain Eukaryota; kingdom Viridiplantae; phylum Streptophyta; class Magnoliopsida; order Apiales; family Apiaceae; genus Apium; species Apium graveolens. The sequence goes on along the minus strand of NC_133648.1, from coordinate 137,673,495 downwards.
GTTGATTTCTAGAACTGGATTATCCCCCATGATCCATGCTATCTCCATCAGCATTTTCTGATGCTCCCCCTGTAGTTATGCTCTCTGAGACTTCAGAATTTGAGTTGGATCCTTCAGGCCTTGAAGTATCAGAGTTTCCAGAATTATCAGAATTTGGCTCATCAGAACTTGATGAATCAGAACTTGAAGAGCCAGAGATGGATTCTGATGCTTCTTGAGAGTCTTGAGTTGTGGTAGGATCTTCAGCTTGCTCCCCCTGGACAGGTGCATTTTCCTTTGGAGTTGTTGCCACAGTTTTAATGACATCAGAACTTACAGGATCAAAGTATACGTCATCAGAATTTACAGAATCAGAATTTAAGTCTTCATTTTCAAATCTCAGCTGATCGTGATCATTGAAATCTTCAAGTCCAGTAATCTTCTTATCATCAAAAGATACATTGATAGATTCTATGACAACCCTTGTTCTTAAATTATAGACTCTGAAGGCTTTGTGGAAAGTGGATATCCAACAAGAATTCCTTCATCAGCTTTTAGATCAAATTTTGACAGCTGTTCAGGATGAGTCTTAAGAACAAAACACTTACATCCAAATACATTAAATTATTTCAGATTTGGCTTCTTTTTCTTCACCATCTCATAAGGTGTTTTTCCATGCTTGTTTATGAGTGTAGCAATCTGTATAAAACAAGTAGTCTGCACAGCTTCATCCCAAAAGTAGGTTGGTAGCTTTGCTTCATCAAGCATAGTTCGTGCAGCTTCAATGAGAGTCCTGTTCTTTCTTTCTACAACTCCATTTTGCTGTGGAGTTCCAGGTGCAGAAAATTCCTGTTTGATTACATGCTCTTTGCAGTACTCTTCCATGATTGAATTCTTGAACTCAGTGCCATTATCACTTCTTATATTTTAACATAATCTTTGACCAACTTATCCAGCTGTCTGACATGATCAGTTAGAGTAGATGCAGTTTCATTCTTCTTGTGCAAGAAATACACCCAAGTGTATCTTGTGTACTCATCTACTATAACCATAGCATATTTCTTTTTTGCAATAGACATGACATTGACTGGACCAAATAGATCAACATGAAGTAGGTGATAAGGCTCAAGAATTGAGGATTCAGTTTTACTCTTGAAAGAAGATTTTCTTTGTTTTTCCTTTTGACATGAATCACAAAGGCCATCAGGAGCAAATACTGATTTTGAAAATCCTCTCATAAGATCTTTCTTTACAAGCTCATTTATGTTGTTGAAATTTAAATGAGAGAGTCGTTTATGCCAATTCCAGCTTTCTTCAATTGATGCTCTACTCAACAGACAGATTGCAGAACCATCAGTACTTGTTGAAAGTCTTGCTTCATAAATGTTATCATGCATGTAACCTTTCAGAACCACTTTTCCTATAGAATTGCTTACAACTTCACAGTGTTCTTCAAAGAAATCCACAAGATAACATCTGTCACAGATTTGACTCACACTCAGCAGATTGTGTTTAAGTCCCGAGACAAGATCTACTGATTCAATGATGACATTCCCAAGATTGATATTGCCATATCCCAGAGTTTTTCCCATGTTGCCATCTCCATAAGAAACTTCTGGGTCAGCTTTCTCCATAAAGTCTGATAGCAGGGCTTTATTTCCAGTCATATGTCCTGAACATCCACTGTCCGGCACTAGGATATTTTTCATGTTGCCCTGCAATCACAAAGACTACTAATAATTAGTTTTAAGGACCCAAACTTGCTTGGATCCTTTGGCCTTTTAAGTTTGTTAGCATTTGCAGCGGATTTAATATCAGAGTTTATGCTAATATGCTGTTTATCAGAACTTATATCAGACTTTGCATCATATTTTACACTAGAAGGAATTAAAGTAACTTTCTTCAAAGAAGGTTTTATTTGATAATAATCATAGAACAAACTATGATATTCCTTACAAGTATAAATGGAATGCCATAAATTACCACAATAAAAAAAAATTGTGGCTTAAACCTAATAGACTGACTCTTAATTCCTGATTAGAAGGTAAAGAGTTTATATTCTTATTCTTCCTACAAAAAGAAGGAAGATGGTTAGAGTTTCCACAGTTATAGCATTTCTTTCTAGGAGTATTAGGAATAGGCATATAATTATTGCTTTTTTTCACACCTTCATTACCATTCCTATTTTTCCTAGCTGCCTTTACCTTATTGACATTACTGATTTCTTTTAGCTTATGCTTAAGCTGCTTCTTTGTCATTAAGCCTATGTTAACTTCAGTTGGTTTATCTTGTTATAATTTGTCAGAAGTTGACTTTTCCTTAACTTCTGCTACAGACTCTTTCATCTTTTCAAAATCAGACTTTACAGTTTTAGCTATAAACTTAACAGGATTCACCTTTGGCTTAGCAGTCTGTTTAACAACAATTGGCTCAATTTGTTCAGTTCCTTTTTCACTTTTATCATCTCTATAACCTAAGCCCTCTTTCCAGTTTCCACTATTTAATAAATTCTGAGTTGTTCTGCCAGAGTTAGTCCAAGTCCTGATAATCTCTTTTTCTTTTTCTAACTTAGTTTTCAGAGATTCATTCAATTTTAGCACTTCATCTCTAACATAAAAAGCATCATCTCTTTATTTCTGAGTTTGATGGAACATAACTAACTCTTTCTCTAAATAATCATTCCTTTTCTTATAAACAAGATTTTCAGAAGTTAATCTTTCACATATTAAAGTTTGATCTCTGTAACTAATAAACATGGTTTTAAGATATAATCTCAACTCAGTAATATCATCAGTATGAAAAGCATAAGTTGTTTGAGGTACCTTTAGTTCATCAGTTTCAGGGCTGCCATCAGTATTTACCATCAAAGCATAATTCACCTCATCATCAGAATCTGAAGAGTCTGTCCAGCTTTTCTTCTTTATGACAAGTGCCTTGCCTTTGTCACTCTTTCCTTTCTTGCAGTCAGGAGATATGTGGCCTCTTTCACCACAATTATAGCATTTATTGTCTTCTCTGTCAGACTTTGCACTTTTGCCTTCAGACTTTTTGAACCCTTTCTTATCAGCACTTACAGCTTTCCTAGAAAACTTCTTTCCCTTTCTGAATTTCCTGTAGGCTATCTTTGTGATACCCTTCACCATAAGAGCACACAATTTCATCATCTCTGCATCAACATCCATTTCAGGTAAGCTTTTAGTTTCTGAATCATCATCATCAGAATATGATGACTCTGAATCAGACTTTATGATGAGAGCCTTTTCTTTGCCCTTCTTTGAGACAGCAACTTTAGGAGATTCCTCCTCAGCCTTAAGAGCAATTATCCTTGACTTTCTCCCATGTCTCTTGCTCCTTTGATCCATCTCAAGTTCATAAGTCTTGAGCATACCATAGATTTCATCAAGAGTAGTTTCTTCAATAGCATAGTTGTCTCTTATGGTAGTAGACTTCAAATCCCAATTTTTAGGAAGAGCTAAAAGGAATTTCAGATTTGAATCTTCAAGATCATATTCCTTGTCCACCAGTGACAGATCATTCAAGAGTTTGACAAACCTGTCATATAATTCAGTTAAGGACTCACCAGTTTTTGAGTCAAAGTGCTCATACTCTTGAGTGAGTATAGTCCTCCTGTTCTTCTTGATTCCATCAGTTCCCTGACATCTTGTCTCCAAAGCATCCCATATCTCCTTTGTAGTTTTGCAATTAATTACCCTGTTTGACATGACATTATCAATGGCACTATGCAGCAAATGCCTTACCCTTGCATCCTTGGCAATAGATGAGATGTCTTCAGTTGTGTACTCACCTTTCTCCTTTGGTATGGTCTTTGCTGGTTGATCTACAACTACAACAGAGGGCCTGGTTGGCTTATGTGGTCCTTCATTAATTCTATCAAGGTATTCTGGATTTGTAGCTTCCAGAAACATAGCCATTTTCACTTTCCATATGGGATACTCGGAAGGTCTCAGTATGGGAACCCTAATAGTCACATATTGACTGTGGGTTTGAGTCTTTTGAGTTTCTTCAGTTTTGGTGGGCTTGGTTGGAGTTTGTGCTTCTTCAGACATGATTGTGTGGATCTTTACTGTATGTGTGTTAACAGATAAGCTCTGATACCACTTGTTAGGTCACACAACACTGTAGAAGGGGGTTGAGTACAGTGTTATTATAATCAAATCGATCTTGAACACAAGTAACAATAAACAGATATATTCAAGATAATAAACTCTGTTACAATGGAACTGTTTTCTCTCAGTGATGAACAAATATCACTAAGAGCTGCTAGGTTACAATGTATAATGTATATCGATAATGATAACACATATAGTGTAAACCTATGTCTGTGTTTATATACTACACAGTTACAAGATAACTTCTAATTGATATGAAATATAATTCTATCTCCTAAGATATATCAATCAGATATCTTATACAAGTTTTCCAGTCTTCTAATTCATTCCATGCATATCTTCTTTTGTTTTAGTCTTGATCTTCTACTTTAAATCAGCTTCCTTCCTTAACTGTAAGTCCTTCTGTACTTAAGTTCTGACATGACCTTAAGTTCTGATCTTATGTTCCAACTTCCAGTAAGTACTGATTCCAGTAAGTACTGATATTTCCTGTTTCTTAAGATCTGAAAATTAAACATGAAACATATTAGACATGACATCTCAAATATATCTAACATTAGCCATAACTAATATGATCACTTAGCATGCAAATAGTTTTATCAAGTTTTTATTTCCAAATCCATGTTATTATCACATAAACATACAAAAATCAAACAAAGCAACAAGAACACCATCCATTCGGCTCCTAACAAGTCATGGTCTAATGGATTAGGGTGAAAACAACATTTGCACAAGTGTGACACACCCATGTCTAGCCATTCTCAACCCCATGTTAATATATCACATGGTGAAAACCTTAGATTCACAAGAATCAAAGGTGTTCACTTTGAGTTTAACAAAACACTACCATGCAAGATTAAAACATAGATTTTTCATCATAAACTCTTTGGATTATAAATGAACAATATATGGGAAGTGGGATTACTTAATGGAGGGTGGATGTTTGAATGAAAAATGAAGGAGAATGTGGGATGGGGGCTTTGGCCGAGAGAGGGAGAAGAGGGGAGAGAGTGGAGTGGAGTGAAGTGAGAATGAGGTGAGGTTGAGTGTTTTTACTAGCTTTTGGTTATTCAAATAATAATATTCAAAGGTATGTAGTAAGTGGAGTTAAATTTTACTATTCTATCCTTCTTCCACTACTAGCGAGATTTGCATGCAAGGTTATTTATGTACTTTGGCTAGTGAAGTAGTAGTTAGTGGGGTTGGAATTTCCATGTTTGCCCTTATCTTGTGTTGGAAGTAAAATGCATGCATGGGCAACTAAGTAAATTGAAAATTAAAAATTAACTAATCTATATAAAACAATTTCTATAAATATAAATACACTTCCATAAATCACAAAATATATATCATAAAATAGCTTATGATTTTAGAAATTTAATGATATAAAATTTGAAAATTTTTTTGTTAAAAGATTTTTAAAAATCAATTTTTCATATAGAATGAAATACTTTTGATTATCATTTAAAATGCTAAATAATAAGATCTTCCTTTATAAACTAATACATTAAACACTTAGTTTATGGGCACTCAACATATAGATCACCCATATTTATAATTCCACACAATTTAAATCTCAAATATAAACACATAATTATAAATAAGATTTAGAAATACCGATCGTAACACCCTCTCCCCCTTAAAGGATTATGTCCTCAGAATCCAGGAGAATAAGTGAGGATACCAGATACGCATATCCGACTCTAGTTCCCATGTTGACTCTTCAACCCTGGGATTTCTCCAAAGTACTCTTACCAACTTGACCAACTTATTTCTAAGACTCTTTTCTTGCCAGTCGAGTATTTTGACAGGTTGCTCCACAAATGACAGGTCTGCCTGAATCTCTATAGGTTCATACTTTATCACATGGTTGACATCAGGGTTGTACTTCTTAAGCAATGACACATGAAACACATTATGCACATGCTGATACTGAGGCGGCAAAGCTAATTCATAGTCCACCTTCCCTACTTGACTCAAAATTTCAAAAGGACCAATATATCTAGGCGCTAACTTCCCTTTCTTGCCAAATCTAGACAATCCTTTCCTCGGTGATACCTTCAATAATACGGGTTCACCTATTTGGAATCTGATATCCTTACGTGCTGGGTCCGCGTACTTTCTTTGCCTATCTTGAGCAGCAAGTAATCTCTTCTGAATCAATTTGACTGTCTCATGCATTTGTTGTACCAATTCCGGGCCTAGAATCCTTCCTTCTCCCACTTCATCCCAACTAGTTGGTGATCTGCACTTCCGTCCATATAAAGCTTCGAATGGTGGCATGCCAATACTGGAGTGATAGCTGTTGTTATAGGAAAATTCTACCAATGGCAGGTGGTCATCCCAACTTCCCGCAAAATCAATCGCACAACTGCGCAACATGTCTTCAATTATTTGAATTGTCCTTTCGCTTTGTCCATTAGTCTGCGGATGATACGCCGTATTCATGTTTAACTTTGTGCCAAGACTTTCTTGAAATTGCTTCCACAATCTTGAGTTAAATCGTGGATCTCTGTCCGGAACTATCGATACAGGCACGCCATGTCGTAAGACGATTCCACGTACATACAGATGGACCAATCTGTTCAATGAAGACTTCTCATTAATTGGAAGAAAATGTTCTGACTTCATAAGGCGATCAACTATAACCCATATAGCGTCATGTTCGGATTTCGTTCGTGGTAATCCTACTATAAAGTCCATGGAAATGTTTTCCCAATTCCATTCTGGAATCTTTAAGGGATGAATTAATCTGCTTGGTCTTTGATGTTCTGCCTTCACTTTCTGACAAGTATAGCATTCGCAACCCATTTTGTGACTTCCCGCTTCATATTTGCCCACCAAAAGTTCTGCTTCAAGTCCTGGTACATCTTGGTGCTTCCTGGATGGATTGAAAATCTAGAATTGTGAGCTTTTTGTAATATCTCATTCTTCAATTCAGTCACATGAGGAATCGAAATTCTTGAGGAAAACCTTAGTATACCTTGCTCATCCCTTTGTGTATGATAAGTGGCATTTTATACCACTTAGAACGTCTTAAAATGGCTTAAATTGGTGTCTTGAAATCAAGTATTTTATGTATTTGATGCGTTTTTCTAGTGTTTATGCATTTCAGGGTATTAGTTGCATTTCGGGGGAGGAATCATCAAGAATAAGCCTTGGCATGTGTTCACCATTGCGAGAGGAAAGGAATGGGCAGATTACGGCGAAGAAACGGAGCAAACCTGGATTTTTTCCAGTAGAGGCCCGCGCGCCCGCGCAGCAATGCTGAGCGGCCGCGCAGCAACCTGCGCGCCCGCGCTGCTATGCTGAGCGGCCGCGCAGGGTCGGGGAAAAAGATAAATTATTTTAGACTTCTACTTCTGTTTGGCTTCCAACTTCTATGTAATCTGAGTTTTATGGGACTATTATATAGGTAGATTTGAGACGTTTTCACAGAGAGTATTAAAGGGGATTATGTTTTAGATTGTGTTTTATGCAAGAAGCGAAGGAGATAAGGAAGAAGACCGATTTAGCACACCGCAACGAAGAGGAAGCATATTTTCTTGTGATTCTTGTTTCGTTGTAACGTTGGATGCTAGTTTTCTTGCTTTGATTTATTTACTCTTGTGACGTACTCTGTTTTAATATAATTAGTTTAGTTATTATTTTCTTGTGTTTGTTTGTCATGATTTCATATGAACCCATGATGGCGATAAGTTCTATTATGGGCTAATCGTGATCATGGGGTTGCAACGGATTTATTATGGAATTCTTTAGTTAATTGTTTAATACTTTAGTGTGTGATGATTGCTTGATATCTAGTATTGGTTGTGCGTATTCGTCTTATGTGCGTCGCGAACATATAAGATAGGGTGTTAATCTCTTGTGAAGCGACGGTGGATCTTGAGATTTAGAACTTGCCATGCTAGCATAGGTTCATGTACGTTGAGCATGATTAGTGGGTAACTCTAACAGTTTTATTTGCCCTATGTAATCAAAAAAGGAATAACTTGTGCTTAAATCGTTGTGTTGTCAATTTCTGTAGACATATAGGAACTCAACATAATTGATGACTATTCAACTTCTATCTTAATTGTGGATGCTTGGTAGAATGGTATTAGTACAATGAAAGTTGGCTTTTATCAGTTTCGTGTTATTCGATTAATATCATCACTGTCACATGCTAAAGGTAATAACAATGGCTATAGAAGGAAGTAATAATGAAGTTGTGATCTCATGAGTGTTTTATTATTGATAAATTGAAGTGTTAGTTAAGTGGTTAATTAAGTAGTTAATTATAGTTAATATTTAATCAACAATTTTAAGTGTTATTATCTTAACATTGAAAAGTAATCATACATTGGTGAGTGAGTTTAATTAGACAATAATTTAGTCTGAGTCTCTGAGGGAACGAACTAGAAAATATTCTATATTACTTGCGAACGCGTATACTTGCGTGAATATTAGTGCGTGTTTTCGCCCTAACAAGTTTTTGGCGCCGCTGCCGGGGACTCGGCGTATTTGTTTAGTTTATGTACTTACCATCATTGGTCATTAGGACTCAGTGATTAGGACGTAGTAGTTACTTATTTTTTCTGGTTGTGTTTCAGGTAATTTAGCAAGCGTTTATGCAAACTCGTTCTCGTGCTCGCAAGAGGACTTTAGATACAGCTGAGGAGACAGACGAAGTTCTTGATATTCCGGAGAAGTTAGATTTTGAGGATTCGGATTCCGGAACTGAGCAGAAAGAACCAGTAAACATGGGAGATCGTATTGTTCAAGCTGATCCAGCTCTTATGGATTTTTCTCGGCCTAAAATTGATGACATTCAGTCAAGCATCCTTCATCCGGCTATTCAAGCTAACACCTTTGAAATCAAGCCGGGCACTATTCAGATGGTGCATAATTCTGTTTCTTTTGGAGGAGCGGCAACTGAAGACCCCAACATGCACATAAGGAATTTTGTCGAGATCTGCAGCACTTTTAAGTATAATGGCGTGACTGATGAGGCTATCAAGTTGAGGCTTTTCCCATTCTCACTAAGGGACAAGGCTAAAGACTGGTTACATTCTGAACCAGCTGGGTCCATCACTACGTGGCAAGATCTTGCGCAAAAGTTTCTGGTGAAGTTTTATCCGATGGCAAAGACTGCTGCTATGAGGAGTGCTCTTACTCAGTTTGCGCAGCAACCTACAGAATCTATGTGCGAGGCTTGGGAACGCTACAAGGAAATGTTGAGAAAATGTCCACATCATGGAATGCCGGATTGGATGGTGATCACTGGTTTCTATAATGGTTTGGGGGCCCAATCTCGGCCCATGCTCGATGCAGCAGCTGGAGGAGCCTTATGGGCTAAAAGCTATACTGAGGCGTATAATCTTATAGAGACGATGGCTGCAAATGAGCATCAAAACCCAACTCAGAGGATGACGTCAGGCAAGGTAGCAGGTATTTTGGAAGTTGATGCAGCCACCGCTATTGCAGCCCAGCTCCAAGCGCTATCAATGAAGGTTGATTCTCTGGCTACGTATGGAGTTAATCAAATAGCTATGGTTTGTGAGCTTTGTGCAGGTTCTCATGCTACGGATCAGTGTTCTCTTGTAAACGAATCTATTCAGTATGTGAATAATTATCAGTGACAACAGCAGCCTGTGCCAGCGACCTATCATCCTAATAACAGAAATCATCCAAATTTCAGCTGGGGGAATAATCAGAATGCTATTCAGCCACCATATCAGCAAGGAGTGAGTAAACAGTTTAACCCACCTGGATTCTAGCAACCATAGCAGTATGCTACAAGGCAATCATATCCTCAACAGGGAAGTACAGCTGCACCCACTAGTGCTGATTTTGAGGAACTTAAGTTGTTGTGCAAGAGTCAGGCGGTTTCTATCAAGACCTTGGAAAATCAAATCGGTCAATTAGCCAATGCAGTGCTCAATCGTCAACCTGGCACTCTTCCCAGTGACACGGAAGTACCAGGAAGGAAGGAAGCTAAAGAGAAAGTCAAGGCTATTACCTTAAGGTCTAGAAAAGTGGCTGATGCTGAAAAGGTAAAGGAAGTCGAAGCTGAAGTTAGAGATGAAGAATCTAAGCAAAAGGAGAAAGCGGCGGAACCAAGGAAGACTACTGTTGAACACACTCTGCCTGAGGCTAATACAGGGGAGAAACAGCTCTATCCTCCACCACCTTTTCCTAAGAGATTGCAGCAACAAAAGCTGGATAGACAGTTCGGGAAGTTTCTGGAGGTGTTCAAGAAACTTCACATCAATATACCTTTCGCTGAGGCTCTGGAACAAATGCCTAGTTATGTGAAGTTTATGAAGACTATTCTTGCAAGGAAGGTGAAACTGGATGACCTTGAAACCGTTGCTCTCACAGAAGAATGCAGCGCTGTTCTGCAACAAAAGTTACCACCAAAACTGAAAGATCCAGGAAGCTTCACCATTCCTTGCATAATTGGCAATCTGACGTTTGACAAGTGCCTTTGTGATTTGGGAGCAAGCATTAATCTGATACCGTTGTCGATCTTTAAAAAACTGGATCTGCCTGATCCAAAACCCACGTACATATCACTACAATTGGCTGACCATTCCATTACTTACCCAAGGGGCATAGTTGAGGATGTGCTCGTCAAAGTGGATAAGCTCTTCTTTCCAGCAGATTTTGTTATTCTGGATTTTGAGGAAGATAAGAAGATTCCCATAATCTTGGGAAGGCCTTTCTTGGCTACTGGCCGTACCTTGATAGATGTGCAAAAAGGTGAACTTACTATGCGGGTCCAAGATCCAGATGTGACCTTCAACGTATTCAAGGCAATGAAATTCCCTACAGAAGATAAGGAGTGCTTAAAAGTGGATGTGATTGATTCTACGGTTACTTCGGAACTCGATCACATGCTAATGTCTGATGCATTGGAAAAGGCCTTAGTGGGGGATTTTGACAGCGATGATGAAGATAGCAACGAGCAATTACAATATCTGAACGCTTCTCCCTGGAAGCGAAAGCTGGACATACCATTTGAATCTCTTGGTACTTCTGACCTCAAGAACGCTGAAGGGAAGCTCAAACCATCAATAGAGGAAGCACATACCTTGGAGCTCAAGCCATTACCTGAACACTTGAGGTATGCTTTTTTAGGTGATTCATCTACGTTACCTGTTATTATTTCATCTGACCTTTCAGGTAGTGAGGAAGACAAGCTCTTAAGGATTTTGAGAGAATTCAAATCGGCTATAGGATGGACCATAGCAGACATCAAGGGGATAAGTCCTTCATTTTGTATGCATAAAATTCTGCTAGAGGAAGGTAGTAAGCCAACTGTGGAACAGCAGCGAAGACTGAATCCCATCATGAAGGAGGTGGTAAAGAAAGAAATTCTGAAATGGCTAGATGCAGGCATCATTTATCCTATTTCTGACAGCTCATGGGTGAGCCCCGTACAATGTGTACCTAAGAAGGGAGGTATCACTGTGGTCGCAAATGAAAAGAATGAGCTCATCCCTACTCGAACAGTTACAGGATGGAGAGTATGCATGGATTATAGAAAATTGAACAAAGCCACAAGGAAGGATCACTTCCCTCTTCCATTTATTGATCAGATGCTTGACAGATTGGCGGGACATGAGTATTTTTGTCTTCTGGATGGTTATTCCGGGTATAATCAGATTTGTATTGCACCAGAGGATCAGGAAAAGACTACCTTCACTTGTCCATTTGGCACATTTGCTTTTCGCAGAGTTTCGTTTGGGTTATGTGGCGCACCGGCCACCTTTCAGAGATGTATGATGGCTATATTCTCTGACATTATTGGAAATAACGTCGAAGTGTTCATGGATGACTTCTCCGTCTTTGGACACTCATATGATGAATGTTTGAATAATCTGCGCGCCGTACTCAAAAGATGCGTGGAAACTAATTTGGTGCTTAATTGGGAGAAATGTCATTTTATGGTGCGTGAAGGCATTATCCTTGGGCATAAGGTCTCTAGCAAAGGTCTGGAGGTGGACAAGGCCAAGGTGGGAGTCATTGAAAATCTTCCCCCACCTAATTCTGTGAAAGGAATCCGTAGTTTTCTTGGTCATGCGGGTTTTTATCGGCGATTCATCAAGGACTTTTCAAAGATATCTAAGTCGTTGTGCAATTTGCTTGAGAAAGATGTGCCTTTCAAATTTGATGATGACTGTTTGGCAGCATTCGAGACTCTCAAGGAGAGTTTGATCACGGCACCAGTCATTACAGCACCAGATTGGACAGAACCATTTGAGATGATGTGTGATGCGAGTGATTATGCGGTAGGTGCAGTTCTGGGACAGCGCAAGAAAAATCTCTTCCATGTGGTCTACTATGCGAGTAAGACTTTAAACGGTGCCCAATTGAACTACACCACTACTGAGAAGGAGCTTTTGGCTATAGTCTTTGGCTTTGAGAAATTTCAATCTTATCTGCTTGGTACTAAAGTAACAGTATTCACTGATCATGCAGCTATTCGCTATCTGGTTTCTAAGAAGGATTCGAAGCCGAGACTCATTCGTTGGGTGCTTTTACTTCAGGAATTTGAGTTAGAGATCAAAGATAGAAAAGGTACTGAGAATCAAGTAGCTGACCATCTCTCTAGGTTGGAGAATCCCGATTCTACTTCACAAGATAGGACGTTAATCAATGAATCTTTTCTGGATGAGCAGTTGTTTGCAATTCAGGAGGAAGAACCATGGTTTGCAGATATTGTAAACTATCTCGTCAGCAACATAATGCCTCCTAATTTAACATCCGCCCAAAAGAAGAAGTTTCTGTATGAGGTGAAGTGGTATATATGGGATGAACCATATTTGTTTAGACAGGGAGCTGACCAGATCATCAGGAGATGTATCCCGTTCTGTGAGACGGAGGGGATATTACGAGACTGCCATTCCACGGTTTATGGGGGACACTATGGAGGTGAGAAGACGGCAGCTCGTATTCTGCAAGCAGGTTTTTTCTGGCCTACTTTGTTCAAGGATGCTCATCAGTTTGTTTTAAGGTGTGATCGTTGCCAAAGAGTGGGAAATTTGTCAAGGAAGGATGAAATGCCATTAAATATGATGCTTGAAGTCGAGGTCTTTGATGTGTGGGGAATCGATTTCATGGGGCCTTTTATCGTGTCTTGCAATAATCAGTACATCTTGCTGGCAGTCGATTATGTCTCAAAATGGGTCGAAGTTAAAGCTTTACCGACAAATGATGCAAAGGCAGTGCTAAATTTTCTTCATAAGCAAATTTTCACAAGGTTTGGAACACCTCGGGTAATCATAAGTGATGAAGGATCACATTTTTGCAACCGTAAGTTCACTTCTATGATGCAGCGTTATAATGTGAATCATCGAGTAGCTAATGCCTATCATCCGCAAACAAATGGTCAAGCGGAAGTGTCTAACAGAGAGATAAAGCGTATTCTAGAGAAGGTTGTTTGTCCGTCAAGGAAGGATTGGTCTTTAAAGCTCGATGAAGCTGTTTGGGCTTACAGAACAGCATACAAAACTCCACTTGGGATGTCACCGTTTCAGTTGGTGTACGCAAAGGGATGTCATCTACCTGCGGAGCTTGAGCATAAGGCCTACTGGGCATTGAAGAAGTTGAACCTGGATTTAGATGCAGCTGGTAAGAAAAGAATGCTTCAGCTTAATGAACTGGATGAATTTCGACTTCAAGCGTACGAAAATAACAAAATGTATAAGGAAAAGGTGAAGAGGTGGCACGATAGGAAGCTACATCCAAAGTTATTTGTGCCAGGGCAACAAGTTCTCTTATTCAACTCTCGGCTCCGACTTTTTCCTGGGAAGTTGAAATCAAGGTGGTCTGGACCTTTTATTGTCAAAACTGTGTTTCCACATGGAGCGGTGGAAATTTTTGAGAATGATTCGGACCAAGCATTCAAGGTTAACGGTCAGCGGTTGAAGCACTAGTATGGGGACATGGCAAACCGAGAGGTGGTTAGTGCCATTTTGTTGACTACTTGAGAAAGGTACGAAACGTCAAGCTAATGACGAAAAAGAAGCGCTGCGTGGGAGGCAACCCATGAATTATTGTTACAGGAACCCTTAGAAGTTAATAACCTATCCAAAAACACAAAAAAATCAGAAAACAGGGGCTGAAAAAAAAAATCCAGAGACCCTCTGCGCGCCCGCGCAGCTATGCTGAGCGGCCGCGCAGGGGTCGAGTTCCAGAAAATTTTTTACAGTTCAGAAAAAAAAAAAAAAAAAACAAAAACACAAAAACAGTTTTAGCCCATAAACCCACGAATTGTTCCCACTACCCCATCATTTTATCCCTTAATTCCCAAACCCTAATCTAATCCACACCCTATATATACATACACCTATCCTACATATCTCCCACAAAACTTCCTACACTTAAACCCTCTCACAAACATCAAAAATCAGTTCTTACACACTTTTATTCACGAATCAATGGCACCCAAGAGAGCACGCACTATTGACAGCAGCAGCACAGTTCCTACTGCTGATTCATCGAGGGGTACTGCTGCAAGGCCTCGGTTAACTGACAGAGCTGCGGAGGAGGAGTACACTAGGCTGTTGGGGAAGCCGATTCTGAAGGAGAGGGGGTTTTTACCATCAGGGAGGGATGGTGAGTTGTTGCCCATGATTGCAGAGAAGGGGTGGATAGCTTTTTGTGAGTCACCCGAAGCAGTACCGATGAGCGTTGTTCGCGAGTCCTACGAGAACGCGAAGGCTGAAAAGAATGGGTTTTCTGTGGTCCATGGGCTGACGGTTGATTATCATCCTGCGGCGATTCGCCGTGTGATTGGACAGCAAGAGAGGAAGCCCGAGGAGGAGAACTGGAATGAAAAGACTGCTGAGGATTTTGACTTGGATTTGATTTGTGCGACTCTCTGTCGACCGGGCACAGTTTGGACCCGCAGTCCAGGCAATAATGAGTATCGTCACTTTCCGGCGATCGCCATGAACAGGTATGCCCGTGCATGGAATGCATTTATATGTGCTAATATTTTGCCTTCTTCACATGCACACGAGGTCACAGTTGAGAGAGCACAGTTGTTGTGGGGAATTCTGCATGATGAGTACTATGTGGACCTTGGTGAGTTTATCTACCAAGGAATTCTGAAGTTTTTGAGGCGAGCAAAGCATATGAACATCCCTTATGCATCCACGGTTACGATGCTATGCCGAGCAGTGGGAGTGAACTGGCCGGCTCATGAGCAGTTGCAGTTGCCAGCAGCTCCGATTAATTCTGGCACTCTGAATGGGATGCAGGAGTGGACCGGTGGTGAGCCTGAGGAGCATGGGCTGGGTTATCGTCTTCCAGGAGGGCGTCCAGCACGAGGTGCTACTATGGCTAGGCCAAGGCGTGGTGAGGCTGGTTCTTCGAGAGCTCAGGAGGGTGCTGGGATGGTTGATGCCCATTATAGGAGGCTTTCACGGCGGATGGATGCCATGCATGAGACACAGAGCAGGTTTGCTCAGGAACTCACCCTTGCGTTAGGGACTGCTTTTCGAGGCCTTGGAGCTGATATCCAGTGGCCAGTTTTTGGTGAGGACTCTGCATACCCGCCGCCTGATACTCCACCCACTGAGGGTGATGATGATGATGACTCCGAGTAGGTATACCCTGTGTTCCTTTCTACTACTTTCACTGAAGACAGTGAAGATTTTTAGTTTGGGGGTGGTAGTTAAGGAATATTGTGTGTGTGTCATTTAGTTGCATATTCATGATAGTTTAGTTCATATAGTTGCATAATTTATGCCATTTAGTTTTTTTTTATGAATGTCATGTAGCTCATGCATTTACCATGATCCCTTTTGCAATAAGTTATCGACTGAATTGTGATATTGATGCGAGTGTAGTGATAGCATTAAAGTGATATTAAGTTGTGTAGGTTGATATGCATGCTAGAAACAATTGTAAGTCCACTAAGTCTTAAAGAATGCGTAAGGGCTAGATTATTGTTATGATTTGGTTGTTTTCAAGGTCAATCTACTTATTATGCTTAGAATTCGATTATAGGTTCTTAGTGATAAAGACATGAAAAAAAAGAAAAAAATTTGGAGAAAAAAATATGGAAGTTGTTGCTAGTTGTGGCTAGGCGTCAAATGGCTAGTAACCGGCTCGCATATGTTGCGAGTAGTCTAGGGTTGAGCAAGATGGAGCGAAATGCACTTGCTCAGAAGTTATTAAAAAAAAAATTGCATAATTGATCAAGAGTGGGCTCTTTGGTATTCGAGTTATTAAGTTCTTAGGGGACTTTGTGCCTAGCGACCTAAGGCTTTTAGAGTCTGGGATCTGCTAACCTAACGCTCGTTACATGGATATCATTGTAAAAGTCTTTTGTGGACCTCACTCATTGCACGGTCAAATAAGCATTTGAGTTGTAAATAAAAAAGCACGATTCCGTAGTAAGCTCCAGAGTTCTTGTAGTGTTGTATATCACTTTGTGCCTGGAATTTTTATTCTTTGTATAATCGTAGGATTGCCTTGAGGATAGTCTAGTCATAGTAATTGGTCTAGTTCCGAAGCATCTCTGTTAAGCATTTGCACACACCACGTTTCTGGCTGTATGTCCGTTTGCATGAGTTTATTGATCTTTAGTTGTCTAACTGCATTCGTTGAGATGTGACAATTTGGTTGGTTAATTGTAGTAAGGGGGATCGTTGCATTTTCATATAGATTGCATTCATGCATATTTTTATTTGTTTTTGAGTCTGTGACGCTTGAGGACAAGCATCGATTTAAGTTTGGGGGTGTGATAAGTGGCATTTTATACCACTTAGAACGTCTTAAAATGGCTTAAATTGGTGTCTTGAATCAAGTATTTTATGTATTTGATGCGTTTTTCTAGTGTTTATGCATTTTAGGATATTAGTTGCATTTCGGGGGGGAATCATCAAGAATAAGCCTTGGCATGTGTTCACCATTGCGAGAGGAAAGGAATGGGCAGATTACGGCGAAGAAACGGAGCAAACCTGGATTTTTTCCAGTAGAGGCCTGCGCGCCCGCGCAGCAATGCTGAGCGGCCGCGCAGCAACCTGCGCGCCCGCGCAGCTATGCTGAGCGGCCGCGCAGGGTCGGGGAAAAAGATAAATTATTTTAGACTTCTACTTCTGTTTGGCTTCCAACTTCTATGTAATCTGAGTTTTATGGGACTATTATATAGGTAGATTTGAGACGTTTTCACAGAGAGTATTAAAGGGGATTATGTTTTAGATTGTGTTTTACGCAAGAAGCGAATGAGATAAGGAAGAAGACCGATTTAGCACACCGCAACGAAGAGGAAGCATATTTTCTTGTGATTCTTGTTTCGTTGTAACGTTGGATGCTAGTTTTCTTGCTTTGACTTATTTACTCTTGTGACGTACTCTGTTTTAATATAATTAGTTTAGTTATTATTTTCTTGTGTTTGTTTGTCATGATTTCATATGAACCCATGATGGCGATAAGTTCTATTATGGGCTAATCGTGATCATGGGGTTGCAACGGATTTATTATGGAATTCTTTAGTTAATTGTTTAATACTTTAGTGTGTGATGATTGCTTGATATCTAGTATTGGTTGTGCGTATTCGTCTTACGTGCGTCGCGAACATATAAGATAGGGTGTTAATCTCTTGTGAAGCGACGGTGGATCTTGAGATTTAGAACTTGCCATGCTAGCATAGGTTCATGTACGTTGAGCATGATTAGTGGGTAACTCTAACAGTTTTATTTGCCCTATGTAATCAAAAAAGGAATAACTTGTGCTTAAATTATTGTGTTGTCAATTTCTGTAGACATATAGGAACTCAACATAATTGATGACTATTCAACTTCTATCTTAATTGTGGATGCCTGGTAGAATGGTATTAGTACAATGAAAGTTGGCTTTTATCAGTTTCGTGTTATTCGATTAATATCATCACTGTCACATGCTAAAGGTAATAACAATGGCTATAGAAGGAAGTAATAATGAAGTTGTGATCTCATGAGTGTTTTATTATTGATAAATTGAAGTGTTAGTTAAGTGGTTAATTAAGTAGTTAATTATAGTTAATATTTAATCAACAATTTTAAGTGTTATTATCTTAACATTGAGAAGTAATCATACATTGGTGAGTGAGTTTAATTAGACAATAATTTAGTCTGAGTCTCTGAGGGAACGAACTAGAAAATATTCTATATTACTTGCGAACGCGTATACTTGCGTGAATATTAGTGCGTGTTTTCGCCCTAACAGTGTACAAATCTCTTCTCCGGTCAGTTGATTATTCTCCTGTTTCATCACTTCTTCCTAACCTTTCTTTATCTTTTCCAACAATGTTGGCTGAAAAGTCATAGTATGACAAATCTCTTCAACTTTTCCGCAACCACAAATTTCTAATTCAAATCTCTTAATTTCTTCAGATAATTCCTTTGGTATTGCTACCATATTCAACCTCTCCTTCCTACTCAAAGCATCAGCTACCACATTCTCCTTTCCCAGATGATAATTTATTGAGCAATCATAGTCCTTAATCAATTCCAACCATCTCCTTTGCCTCATGTTGAGCTCCTTCTGAGTGAAAATATACTTTAAACTCTTGTGATCCGTGTAGATCTCACACCTTTCTCCGTAAAGGTAATGTCTCCAAATCTTTAGTACAAATATGATAGTTGCTAATTCCAAGTCATGTGTAGGATACTTCAATTCATGTGGTTTTAGCTGTCTTGATGCATACGCAATCACCTTGTTGTGTTGCATTAGCACAAAACCCAGACCTTTATATGAAGCATCACTAAAAATCACAAAGTCTCCTTGATTGTCTGGTAATACTAACACCGGAGTTGTAACCAACCTCTGTTTCAATTCTTGAAAACTATCTTCACATTCTGCATTCCATTCAATTTTTTTATTCTTCCTAGTCAACTTAGTCAATGGCGTGGCAATTTTCGAGAAATCTTTAACAAATCTTCTATAATATCCTGCCAATCCTAGAAAACTTCGCACTTCCGTAGGTGTCTTTGGTCTCTCTCAACTCATAATTGCCTCAATCTTTGTCGGATCCACTTTAACTCCTTCACTTCCAATAACATGTCCCAAAAATTGAACCTCCTTTAACCAGAACTAACATTTAGAAAACTTGGCATACAACTTCTCTTATCGGAGTATATCCAATGTTATCCATAGATGTTGCATATGTTCTTCTTCTGACTTTGAATATATAAGAATATCATCAATGAATACCACTACAAACTTGTCCAAATACTTTATAAATACCCGGTTCATCAGATCCATAAAATGTTGCAGGGGCATTAGTCAACCCAAAAGGCATCACTAAGAATTCATAATTTCCGTATCTTGTCCTGAATGCTATCTTTGGGATGTCGTCTGATTTGATCTTCAATTGATGGTATCCTAATCTTAAATCAATCTTTGAAAAGCACTTAGCTCCTTTCAGCTGATCAAATAAATCATCTATCCTTGGTAGCGGGTAACGGTTCTTAATCGTCATCTTATTCAACTCCCGATAGTCTATACATAACCTCATGCTTCCATCTTTCTTCTTTACAAACAGAACAGGTGCTCCCCATGGCGACGTACTTGGCCGTATCACTCCTTTCTCCAACAATTCTTGTAGCTGGCTTGCCAACTCTTTCATTTCTGCTGGTGCCATCCTATAAGGTGCCTTCAAAACTGGTTCCGTGCTTGGAGCAAGGTTGATCTCAAACTCAATTTGTCGATCTAGCGTTAAACCTGGTAGTTCATCTGGAAACACATCTGGAAATTCGTTGACTACGGGAATATCTTTTATGCTGGGGCTCTCTCTTTCTGAATCTACTATATAGGCTAGGAACGATTCGCAACCTTTCCAAAGCAATTTCTTAGCCTAGACGATTGTAAGAAACAGTCGCTCTTGCCTCTGACCCTTAAATACCACTTTCTCTCCACTCTCCGTCTTTAAATACACTTTCTTAGATTTATAATTTATCTTAGCATTATTCTTTCCTAACCAATCCATGCCTAAGATTATATCAAACTCCCCTAACTTGAAAAGTATCAAGTCTGCTGAAAATTTATGTCCCGAGATATCAATCTCACACTTAGGACAAAATTGACTCATAGTAATCTTCTCTTGATTCTCAATTACCACATCTATTACCTCGTTCATAGTCATTTTATCATATTGAAGTTTATCAACAAAAGTTTCTGATATAAAAGATCTCGTAGCTCCAGAATCAATCAATACATTAGCTTCAACATTATTCATTAAAAGTTTACCTGCTATCACCTCAAAATTCTGAACAGCGTCCTTCATCTTTAAATCAAATGTCCTTGATATTGCTTATGGAGTTGTTGTAGATGGTGGAGGTAGTTCCAATACCTCAGCTGGCATGTTTGCACTAGTACTTGCCACATTCATCAAAGTCTTGACTGGTCCAGTTGACTTGCATTCCCTAGCTATATGTCCAGTCTTTCCACACTTATAGCATGTAACTCCCAGCTTCGGTACCTTACACTCATTAGCCAAGTGTCCCTTCTGGTTGCATCTATAGCATGTCATGTTCAGCTTATTACACATTCCTGGGTGTCTTTTTCCAGAATGCTTGCACTCTGATCTCTGAAATCTATTTTCTCTAACTTGCCCTTGGCTTGCCTGGTTGTTCCCCTTAGGATCTTGTCTCTTATTCAAATTTCCCTTCTTCTGAAAATTTCCACCTTTGTGGAATCCAATCCTTTTCACACTCCTTTCTTGTAAGCTTCCAGCTTCAAACTTCTCTCCATAAAATGGAACCTTTCTCTTCTTGCTATCCTTTTCTTTCCTTGACTGCATCCCATTACTGTAAGAACCCTGATTTTTGTAATATTTTAAAACTTCTGTGAATAGTAACTTGAGCTGATTAAGTAATACGTATGGGGATCATCATAAAATAAATAGTGGAATTTTTAGAATCCGAGATCATATTCTTGTTTATCGAGGAAAATAAGTGAATGTAAAAGCCGACGGAATTCGAAGATTCACGATTATACTACGTGTTTTCGTATCCGTAAAGAATGGCGTAGAACCGGGAATACTACGTGAAATAAATAATATATCAAGGTGTTTCTATGATCAAGGGAAGGAATGGAATTGGTTATAGGATTATAAGCGATAAAAGAAATCGCTACGAAACAAGTCGTTATACGTGGAAACTATCGGAATGGAACGACGATTGCGTTTACGATAAATAAACGAATGAGAAATTAAATCCCATGCAAGTTGGACATGTATAACCAAATCCTAACTAGTAGTTAGGAGTGTAACTAGATGATTAGAAGTTAACTAGAATAGTTAGTGGAATAGTGTTGAATAGTGATGGGAAACAAACAAGTACACAAGCCATACTTCTCCCTTTTCTCACTTCACCACAATCAAACCAACCCATACCTTTTCCAAATTATTGTCAAATCTGCTGCATACATCCCATATATTCATTATACACTCCCACACTTTAGCCACAAAAGAAAACAACCCCTTTTCCCTCACTTAAAGCTCTCCCATTTTTCATTCCAGCAGTTCGGATTTTCTGAGCAAGGGAGAAAGAAAAATTCATAACTCAAAATATACTCATTTAAATATCATGAAATTTTTACCATAGCTTCTCTAGATCATGGGTAAGCTTCGTATCCAATTTAAGCCTCAAATTATTTTTTTTCCATTTTATAAAAATGTTTGAATGAGGTGCTGAAAGGTAACTCCGAAATTCTAACTTGTTTCTTGGTTTTGTTTCCTAAGGATCTAACCCTTCTAAGTGTTTTCTAAGCAAACCAAGCCTCAATAATCCTAGCACTAACCTTCCTAGTGTCCAAGAAGGTATAACTTTCAACCCTTTAAGGTTTTATGGTTGGATTTAAGAGTTATGTTTGTTGTAGTGTTAAGATCCAAAGGATTATATTTATTTGAGTTTGTATTGATTATGTTCTTGCTAAAGGTTTGAGATGTTGAGTTGTAATCCATGTATGTGGTACTAGATAGAGCATATAAGGTATATGGGGGTGGATCTTGAGAAGTACTTGTATTTATGATGGCTATAGGTAGTGATTGTGTTAAGATCAAGTAGTAGAAATTGAGTTTGGGCATTCTTGCACTTGATCTGTTTTCTGCAGGACATTCGGCCATGAAAATGGTTAAAATTTGAAACCCACTGGCCATGACTAGATAGATCTTTTTTTTTAGTTTCTATAAATGTGTAGATCATCATGAGGAGATTTACGGTTTAGGGGTTATGATCGTTTTAGTGTAAAATATTTCTGCGATTAGCCAACTGCACTTAAGTCCACTTGCATGGTGATTTTGAAGGACTTAAAATAATTTCGAGATTCTGGAAAAATTATGAAAAATGGATATGACAGTAGAGAAGACTGTCCAAAAAGAATTTTGAGAAAATATTAATTTTTCGATTTTATAAAAATATTTTGGTAAAACAAGCGCAAGAGAAAAACGCATAAAAACCTAGTTTTGACGCGCGTTTTCTCACGTTCGAGCTTAAAACTCGAAATGGACTTTCTAAAGCGAACGATCGATTTCAAAACTCGACCATGTTATAAAGTGAGAGTATAAGTGTTGAGAATGTGATGATCGGAGATTCGTTATACTTGAATAGTTGCGAAAGTTGCTTAATAAAAGCGAGACGTTAATCGCGTACTAACTTAAACCGTTGGTTCTTGTTTATAGATCGCCAACCAAACACCAGAGATCATACCACTTCGATTACTCGAGGCAAGTTTTCGAAACCCTATCTCATACTATCCATGCTATATATATACTGTTGTGATATTGATTCCATGATTTACAGTTCAAATATATATGTCTGCCTATGATATCAATGCATACGAATTATGCGATTGTTTACGAAAACAAATTTCGTTTTACACGAGTATGAGAAATTAAAACGTATTTCAAATATAATATATGATAATGGGAGTCAGGGATATTTTAATAACCATTTAATTCCGGAGAGAGCCGGACGCGAAAGATTTCTATTTCGATAAACAAAGTACGTTCGCGTAATATATATATCAAGCGAACGATTGAGATTTTGACTTAAACTTCGAGAAATATTGGTTTATTCATTTAAGGGACACCCTTACTTGTTTGATTATTTTATAAAGCGATACTTAAGGGATTATTAAATATCCAGAAAGTATTTAAAAATATACTGAATAGTTTATAAATCATTTCACGTTATTTAATAAAGATTTAACTATTCAAAGAGCAATTATAGGATACCAAATCCTGTTTTGATTATTTGATTAAGGTGTCTCCATTCGTTGGACCTAATTCAGAAATATTTTGTATTTAAGGTTTTTATTAATTCATTGAACCTTAATTAGAAATACTTTGTACTTAAGATTTTATCAATTCATTGAACCTTATACAGAGATGTTTTATTTATAAGATTTTATCAATTCATTGAATCCCTCTTAAATTATTATGAGACCTTAGATATTTAATATCTTCGGACTTCTAAAAACTTATTTAAAAATAGACATAGTTCCCAAAGGTACTTTCTAAATTATTCAAAACTCTTGAAAGAGATTAATCATTTGAAACGTATCAAAACCTTAGGGAACTTAGTCTAGAAGCATAAGAGTTTTGCTTCCTCATTCAATAAAGAACAAGTGAGTAATATATGTGTCACCCTACTATAGATAGGGATTTGAAAATGATTTTAAATTCAAAACTCCGACAACTCCCAAAGATCAATTGAGTTAAAAGTGATGAATAAATCATCTTATTTAAAGGTCAACTTTTAACGACCTATTTCTTCGAAAAAGGATTTTGAGCAAAAGATATAATTGTCTTGGGACTGGAATGTGGCCTGCCCGGCACGGAGTGGTATCGGGCAGTGACCAGGCGTGGAGTGGCGCATTATGCAAGCGCGGAGTGGCGCATTGTACGGTTATATGGTCTATGTGACCACTGACTTTCGGACTTGCACGACAATGGGAAACCACCGTGTAGTGTCTTGATGAGCCCAAGGGCGGCTAGGTTTGTATTCCTTCTACTAGTATAGAAAATTTCATATTCGGCTGATCACCGATACGTGGTTTATTCCAATATAGTCCCTTTCTTCCATTTTGGAAAAACTGTTGTGAAATATACAACAGAGAGCCGATAAGGCTGAGTTTTAAACAAGGATATTGATGATTATATATCAAATCCATTTGAGAAATCTGCCAATAAGGCTGAGTTTTAAATTGGGATGTTGATGAATATATATCACACCCATTTGAGAATCTTGGTTCGAGTAACATCTTGAGATTTTGAAATAAAATGAGTACGAGTATAAAATAATTTTGAGAAAGAGATGAATACAAGTATCCAGTGGATATACTATTGTAGTTGATTTTGAGAATATTATAAATTTAATAAGCATATAAACTTTCAGAATGCTTTGGAGATACAAAGTATAATTATTGGTTTTATTTATCCTTACATACTTAATTATGGGGATATATACCTTGTTGAGCTATAATGCTCACCCTTGCTTTTATATATCATATCACAACAGACTACCAGCATGGATCAGACCAGGACTGCTGTCCGTAGGAGGGTAAGGAACGCTCGTGAGTTCTGTAGGCTTTTTGTGCGCCAGCCCCGTCAGGTAGATATTTGATACTGTTTCCAAGCATATAACCTGTGTGTGTGAGTTTGAATAAAAGGTCGAGTAATATTGTGAAAGAGAATTATTTAATTAATAAGTGATCGTAACGACCCGAATTCACGACCTTGGATTTGGGGGTGTTACAATTATTCTCAATCAGAGCAGCTTTCTGTATTACTCTAGCATAAGTATCAAGCTCAAACATAGCCACTCTATCTCTGATCCAAGGCTCCAATCCTTGTTGGAATCTCTTTGCTTTCTCCTCCTCAGTGTTCACATACTTCGTCACAAACCTTGACAGCTCTGTAAACTTCTTCTCATACTCCAATACAGACATACTTCCTTGCTTCAATTCAAGAAATTTAAGCTCCATCTGATTCTGCATGTATTTAGGGTAATATTTTCCATATATAACCTCTTAAACCTTTCCCAAGAAACCGGCTGATTTGCCTCCATAGATTTCACTGAATCCCACCAATAAATGACTTCACCTTTCAGAAAATAAGTAGCATATGGCATCTTCTGATCTTCTCCTAGCTGAACCAATTCAAAAGCTCTTTCCATTTCCTTAATCCATGTATTAGCTATTATTGGATCAGTGGTATCATGAAATGCAGGTGGATTCATATTCTGAAAAGCTTTGAAAGTGACAACTTGTCGAGGTGGTACTGGTGGATCAGGTGGTTGGTGTGGTTCACGGTTATCTTGGTTTTCAAATTGTGATTGAAGAGTTCTTTGTTGTTGAGCTATAGCATTTGTTTGTTGTTGTAAGGTTTCTAGAAATCGAAGATTATTAGGATCTGTGGTAGAAGTTGTTGCCGGGTTCTTCTTTTTAGGTGGCATGATCCTGAAATAAAAGTTATATCAAAACAGGTATGAACAATACAGATAATTCAAGGTTAAGGTGTCACGAGTCATTAAATTAACATATACGATCGGGTTTCAAATTAAACAATAAGGGTGATGCATATAAAGGTGTAAAAATGATTGAAAGCAAATAGAACGATAGTGCATAATTATCAAAATTAAGGTCAAGGTACATCAAGATCAGAATAAAGTCTGAATCTAGGGATAACATGCTTAATTAAAGGAAAATAGCAGGGAATTCTACAAAGTCCAACAACACAACAACATGAAAAGTAGATAATGGAAAGAACTAAGGCTCCACTCCATCAGAACGGGGTCCAGTAGTCTTCTCCTCACGAAACATCTTCACAATACACTGGAGCTCGTCCGCAATCATCTGGATAATATACTGGCTGGTACGGTCTCGGTGCGGTGGCATCTCATCAAGCTTAGTGTTAATGTACTGAACCAAAGTCTCAAGTCTCGTAGTCATCTGCTCCTTAGGCTTTCCTCCAAAATTTCGGCTATCTGGATACACGTTCTTCAATCACTCTAATAGTCGATCGTACTTACCCTGAAGCCTGTCGAACTCACGCCTCAACTCAGCATACACGGAGAAAGCAATTGTGTCAGACGGTTCAGAGGACGATGGGGAATGGGCCCTTTGCTTCCAAACAATGCATATATATATATATGAGAATTATTAACGATGGATTCGCTTAACCTATACTCACACTCTCGCATAATATTCTATAACCTATGTATATATCATATAACCTATTTGGGCTGTCCAGGGACTCTAAGTCATAGCTCTGATACCAAAAACCCTGTCACACACAAAATTTAACAAAAGAAACTATACGAATAATCACAATAGTTATCAAAAGGAAATAAATACATCCGACTCCAAGATCTTACAGTTTAGGGTTTGGAACAGCCCAACACTATTAACTATTACAACCAGATTTCAAAACTGAGTCCTCACACAAAACGATCACTATACTACCTGAGCTCGAACATACGAATCAGCATCAAAAGTCTTACGGGCGGTCTGCTTGAATCTAACCATATCTGCTAGCTGAAATATCAGGGTGAAAGCAAGTAGTGAGCCAAATGCTCAACAAGTGTTATATAATACATAAACAAGAATGAAAGAATAACCATGGAAATGAAAGATCCAATAATATAGTAACAAGAGATAAACTTTCAGGGTGATGGCATCATTTATTTGTAACAAACAATTAAAAACCATTTATTTATCAAAAACCATTTTATGACGCTACGGATTACAGCCGGTGATCAGCCGCGAAGTAATCCGGAACCTCGCTGGGTTCTAGAACATTAATGGGATCCCTAGGCAACTTTTAAGCCTATAAATTAAGAGCGGAAAGGACTTGCGTCTCAGTCCAGATCCACTATATAAAGAAAACATTCATCCCCCTTTGGGACTGAAAATCCACTTTTAACTTTTCATTTTAAAAACTGATGCCAAATGACGGTTAAATTCTTAAACAGTGAACATATTTATCAGGGGTTCTAGATCAACTTCGAAGCACATGGAATAGGTTAAATCAATTTTAAGGCCATGATCAACTAAACAGATATCTTATCAATGGGTATTGCAAAGATTCTATTCCCAAGGAATCTGATCACTGAACATAAGGGTATTAACCAAATAATCAGGTTTATATTGAGTTCATGACATTAACTCAGGGTGCAAGAACTAAAGTTGTTAGTTGTAACTACATAGGGTTGGCTTTAGATAGATCCACAATTTAATGTTTAAAGAGATTACAATATTAAACAAGATTTTTAAGGACTTGGTAATGAAGTTTAACAGGGTTATTGAAAAAAAAGCTGGGTCAAACTAGGTTCAATGTAGTGGTTCCAGATAAGTCATAGGTATTAAATTATAAAGGAGGTAAGCATCAATTCAAAGTATAACAGGGTATCATGGTTTAGGGGTAAGAATAGAATTATCAAGCAATCATGAACAACGTTAAGGAATAACTGACTTTTAGGTGTCAAGATAAGGTTACTGAGTATAACTTATATAGGGTTCAGCATCAAAATTACCTTGGTATACTAGCATGGTATGAGTTTTGAGTTACTTGCATAGCAATCTTCAAGTAAAGTTAAACTACTTGCATTAGATACTTGAGGGTTCATGGCACTTGCATATAATACGAAAGATAGAATTAAAAACACTTGGATCATGTATATATGTATATCAAGGTGATTTAGAATACTTGCATCATATATAAAAGTTGGGTTAGCACACACTTGCAGTGTAAACAAAAAGGTAGGTTGAAACACTTGCCTTGAGAAAGGCTTGACTTGGCTGGCAAGTAGGAGCAACTGGGAGCTTTACTCGACTTTAATGGTAAGTTTACCCTCATCTCGTGAGCCTACACAAAATAATAATAACCTCATTATAATATATTCTCACCAACTCAACCTAATTATAAACTGAAATTCAGCACATTGACACTTAGGCCTATATACACATACATGCTTACAATTACCTTATAAGCATAATAGTTCACAAAGCCATATATGCTCACATAACACATTTAAGTACATAATAATATATCAACATATTATATTGCATCACTAATCTTGGATGATCTCACTCCACTTACTCAAGTCACTTAGTTATGCTAAACTAGTCAAAACTCCTAATATTGACCTCATAACTCGAAGTGCCTTTCCTAAACCATCAAGTTCCTATTGACCCTTACCTAGGCCCTACACTCTAATGACCTCATACTATCTTAAAACTATGATGGTCAACCTAAGCCTCACTCATAAGTGCTCTAAAACTAAATGTTAAGTGAATGTGCTCGTTATAGTGATTTCAAGATGTCATCAATGGTTTCTTGAGTACAGTTGACACCCTTACACCTCAATTTTACCTTCCAAACTTCTACACTAGACTCTTCTGATCATAAGGTAACTCCCAAACTTGGTATGACTCAAAGTCCTAGCTTGAGCCTCCCTAGGCCTAAGCTTAAAGTCCATGGTTCCCCTGTTTTCTAGACAGAAAAGTGTTCTGTTTTGCACTAACTTGTGACACATGATTCTAACTCAATTCCTATGAACTATGGCTGGAAAAACACCTCTGACAATCCCTATAACTAGGACCAACCAAGGCCTAGTGAGGGCCTACCGATGACATGGTCAAAAATCCTCAAAAATCTGAAATATACTCCTCTTAATAGCTTCTGGTGGCTTGGGCCTCAAAGTGCATTACATTGACAAGGTCATATCTCACCCTAAACCTCATGATACCAAACTGAAAATCTGCAGTATCTAATATACCTTTTTCACCATGTTTCCCACTTGACAAGCCAATCCAAACATCAACCAAAACCCAAACTAAACCTCAACCAAGGAAACCTACTGAAATAACACTCCCACACACAATATTGGCTTAGTGGAGATCACCCTTACCTAAAGTGCAATATAGCAAAACAAGAGTCAAAATAATACACTAATTTCAAGTCATCACAATTTTGAGAATAACAACTCAAATCCTCCGTATATATACGAATCAAAATCACATAAAAAATAGCACAAATCATAGTTAGTATCTTAACTCAACTGAAATTAGAGTTTATTAACAAAAATCAATCCAAATGATCAAGAATTTTTGAGAATCATGAGTTGAACCTATACATGCATGCTCTCGAACTTACAAGCCAAAAACAATATGGTTTCCATATAAATTTCATCATAAATCAACATGCAAGCCTAGAATTAGCCATAACTAATATGATCACTTAGCATGCAAATAGTTTTATCAAGTTTTTATTTCCAAATGCATGCTATTATCACATAAACATACAAAAATCAAACAAAGCAACAAGAACACCATCCATTCGGCTCCTAACAAGTCATGGCCGAATGGATTAGAGTGAAAACAACATTTGCACAAGTGTGACACACCCATGTCTAGCCATTCTCAACCCCATGTTAATATATCTCATTAAAAACCTTAGATTCACAAGAATCAAAGGTGTTCACTTTGAGTTTAACAAAACACTACCATGCAAGATTAAAACCTAGATTTTTCATCATAAACTCTTTGGATTATAAATGAACAATATATGGGAAGTGAGATTACTTAATGGAGGGTGGATGTTTGAATGAAAAATGAAGGATAATGGGGGGTAGGGGCTTCGGTCGAGAGAGGGAGAAGAGGGGAGAGAGTGGAGTGAAGTGAGAATGAGGTGAGGTTGAGTGTTTTTACTAGCTTTTGGTTATTCAAATAATAATATTCAAAGGTATGTAGTAAGTGGAGTTATATTTTACTATTATATCCTTCTTCCACTACTAGCAAGATTTGCATGCAAGGTTATTTATGTACTTTGGCTAGTGAAGTAGTAGTTAGTGGGGTTAGAATTTCCAAGTTTGCCCTTATCTTGTGTTAGAAGTAAAATGCATGCATGGGCAACTAAGTAAATTGCAAATTAAAAATTAACTAATCTATATAAAACAATTTCTATAAATATAAATACACTTCCATAAATCACAAAATATATATCATAAAATAGCTTATGATTTTAGAAATTTAATCATATAAAATTTGAAAATATTTTTGTTAAAAGATTTTTAAAAATTGGTTTTTCATATAGAATGAAATACTTTTGATTATCATTTAAAATGCTAAATAATAAGATCTTCATTTCAAAAATTTTGTATAAACTAATACATTAAACACTTAGTTTGTTGGCACTCAACATATTGATCACCCACATTTATAATTCCACACAATTTAAATCTCAAATATTAACACACAATTATAAATAAGTTTTAGAAATACTGGTCGTAACACATTGACTGGTCCAAACAGATCCATGTGTAGCAATTGCAAAGGTTCTTCAATTGTTGAATCAAGCTTCTTTCTGAATGATGCTTTAATCTGCTTTCCCTTTTGGCAGACATCACACAGTCCATCCGTAAAAAACTCCACTTGAGGAATGCCTCTAACCAGTTCTTTCTTGACAAGCTCATTCATGGTCTTGAAGTTTAGATGGGATAGCTTCTTATGCCATAGCCAACTTTCACCTTGACTTGCTTTACTAAGGAGACAAGTGACAGATTATGCATTAGACGAGTTAAAGTCAGCTAGATACACATTTCCTCTTCTCACACCAGTAAGAACCACTTTGTTACTTCCTTTCTTTGTCACAACACAGGCTTCTGAGTTGAAGGTTACTGAATTGCCCTTATCACAAAGCTGGCTGATACTCAACAAATTATGCTTGAGACCATCCACTAGGGAAACCTCCTCAATGATGATATTGTCTTTTGAAATCAAGCCATATCCCACAGTATAACCCTTGCTGTCATCTCCTAAAGTAATACTTGGGCCATCTCTCTCCTTGAACTCTGTGAGTAGGGTAGAATCTCCAGTCATGTGCCTTGAACAACCACTATCCAGGTACCAAAAATTCTTTCTGTTACCCTGCATACATCAAAATCAAATCATGTTAATTTTGGTACCCAAGTTTCCTTGGGTCCTGCCTTGTTAGCTTTCTTCTTTGGTTTCTTAGGTTTGACCTTATTTGACTTGGGAATTTCAGATTCATCCTTAGTCATTTGAGTTGGACCTTTGAAACCAGTCATTAAAACAGAATTATCATGCACATTTTGATTAACAGGAAAACGCATGCTATTTGCAAACATATTATTCTAGTAAGGCATGCTAAATGGCATTTGAGGCATAATAAATGTAGCATAATAAGGATTAGGTGTAAATGGCATATTAGCAAATTGTGCATTCATATTCTGAGCAGACATAGCATTCACATGCATAGAAGGCATGGCATTCATGTTGGGAAAAGAAGAGGGTACAGACATAGGAGTAGGCATGACAATTTTGAAAATAACAGACAAGTGATTAACACTACCACACTTAGCACATATTTTTCTTGGAGCATATTTATCAGATGTGTAGTTGTTATATTTGTTAATCCCTACTTTCCCATTTCTATTATTTTTCCTTTTAGCTTCTGTTTTAATCTCAATCTTCTCCAATCTGTCTTTCAATTGCTTGATAGACATATGACCAACTTTCTTCTCCTTCTTCACTTGACTTGATTCTCCTGGAATAAAGTTTTTGGAAACTGATCCATATTTCTCATTCATCTTGGCAAGTCTGGCTTTTCTCACAGGTTTAATTACATCCGACGGAAGAGGATTTGTGTCACTCGACAAATAATTCTTTTGATTATCCGACGGATGACTCTCATCATCCATCGAGTCCATATCTGTTAGCAATCCTTCAACCAAGTTGGATTCCAGCTTCTCCTTACTCTTTTTCCATGCTGCATCACAAAAGGACTCAATACCTTGAACTTTAGTGATTTGAGCATGAACATCTCTAGATGATTTCCATGCCTTAATCACCTCTTGTTCTCGTTCAAGTTGCTTCTTCAAAATATCTTCTTTCTTCAAGGACTCAGTTAATTCATCCTTAGCAATCTTACATTCTATTCTCAATTTCTAAAATTCAATAAACTAAGACTCTAGCACATTATTTCTTTCACTTAAAAAACAAATTGTTTTCTTTAAGTTTAGCATTTTCTTTAGTGAGTGACTTAAGTGTAACACGCAAGTGATATAATTCTGTGAACATATCATTTATGGCATCATTACACTCGGCTTTAGATAAATGTGCTAGGTTTGTGGTGATTACATGATTACTTGAAGAACTTGTTTCTATTTCATCAGACTTGGCCATCAGGGCTAGATTGACATAGCTCACATCTTCATCTTCATCCAAACCATCAGCTGCCCAGTCATTTTCTTGTATAATGAAAGCCCTTTCCTTTTGCTTGAGTAACTCAAAATACTTTTGTTTATAATCAACAGGCTCAAACTTCTTTTTGATGGAATCTGACTTTCTACACTCACTGGCAAAGTGCTCTGCCAAGCCACATTTGAAACATGTGAACTTAGATTTATCCATCATGTTTCTATTTGGCTTGGCTGCTCCAAAGTTCTTTTTGAACTTGAGCTTGGCAAATCTTCTGGAAAGGAATGCTAAATGCTCATCAATATCATCCATGTCATCTCGACTCAAATGATCTTCATTTTCAGCTACCAACCCTTTTCCCTTATTCTCACAGGCCTTTGAAGTAGACTCAACAACTTCTACCTTCATCTCTTTCTCTTTCTCTAACTCAGCAACCAGTGCTATGGATCCTCCTTTCTTCCTTCCTTTCTCCATCCTCTCATCTTGCTCTATTTCAAGCTCATAAGTTTTTCAGATGTCATACAGTCTCTTCATAGTAAACTCCTTATAATCTTGAGAGTTTCTCAATGAGACTGTCATTGGTTTCCATTCCTTTGGAAAAGATCTAAGGAACTTGAGATTGGAGTCTTTTGTCTGATAGACTCTTCCATGCAACTTCAGAGAATTTAGTAGTTTTTGAAATCTACTAAAAAAGTCAGTGAAAGACTCATTATCTTCACAATGAAAGTGCTCATATTGCTGAATTAGCACCTGCATCTTATTTTCCCTTACTTGCTCAGTACCATCACGGATAATATGAATTGTGTCCCAAACCTCCTTGGTTGTTTTGCAGTTAATGATGTTTTCAAACATATCACCATCAACTCCATTGAACAATATATTCATGGCCTTCTTGTCTTTCCTGACTTGCTCAATATCATGATCTGACCATTCATGCCTAGGCTTGGTAACTGATGCTTCATTCCCTGTTGCAACTCTCATTGGTACATGAGGACCTCTCTCTATGCAATCCACATAGGCCTCATCTTGAGAAAGAAGATGTAGGTCCATCTTCACCTTCTAGTGGTGATAATTGTCTTTTTCCAGAAATGGAATCTTAACTCCAACATCCTTCTTATTCATCTTGCTGTTTGTTGTGATCTTTAAACTCTTTGTACTTCAAGAGCTTGCTCTGATACCAATTGTTATTCCCTAACAATACAACAAGAATTACAGAAGGGGGGTTGAATGTAATTCTGGCTTCTTTTTGAGATATTTAAAACTGTTCTAACTCAATAATATATATATAAGTGTTTGATTTGCACAGTGCGGAATGAAAGAATTATATAAATCAAAACACAAGTAATAAAAACACAAGTCTTTAAAACTTTCTGGTGGATTTGAATGTATCCACCAGATATATATATATATATATATATATATATATATATATATATATATATATATATATATATCGAGAGAACCCTGTGAAGCTTGAATAGCTCACAATTGTTGTTATAAGTGAACAAACAAACTACATAGAAATTCTTAACAGTTACAGCTTTTTCTATTTCTCTTCTAAAATGTGTTTGCTTAGTTATTTCTTCTACTAGCTACACTTGGTTTATATATCACCAAGTTTACATGGTAATAAGACAGGATAATAAAACAAAACCTATCAAGTCTAACTTCATGCTACTTCATTACTCTATTCCAGCATCTTTGAATATCTTCATAATAGCATGGAAATGGTAATGCTTCTCTGTTCTCGAAAACCCTGCTAAACAGGCTGCCACATTCCTTTTGCAAACACTCGATGAATGTGATTGTGTTGTCACTGTCAACAGATATTTGAATTGATCATCCGTCGGGTACATTTTTGTTATCCGTCGGGTAGCTTTGTTGATCATTTGTCGGGTAGCTATTTGACACTTGACTCCATTTCATTTATGCAGAATTACAAGACATCTTATATTTACAATTAATCAACCTATTCTGCATATTTACTAGTAGTCAACATGACTCATATGCTACTACAGAATCTACACAAAGTTGTTTGCAGAAATGTGCTACATTACTTATTGTTACATAAGCTACTCACCCAGTGGATATCAATTAGTCATCTGTCGGGACTATATTGAATCATCCGTCGGGACTATAATTGGTCATCCTTCGGGTGCTACAAAATTCACTAAGTTAAATCTACTAAGGTGTTTTTTTTAGCTTATCATCAAGTACACAACATATTCCTAACAGAATCATACGAAGAATGCAAATATTGTCTCATTGGTAAAATGGCTAAAGCTTCTTTTACCGGACAAGGTGAAAGGGCCAACGAACGATTAGGACTTATACATAGTGATGTATGTGGTCCAATGCGTACGATGGCAAGAGGTGGATTTTACTACTTCATTACTTTTACTAATGATTTCAGTAGATATGGATATGTGTATCTTTTGAAGAACAAATATGATTCTTTTGAAAAGTTCAAAGAATACAAGGCTGAAGTGGAAAAGCAAACAGGGGAAAGTAAAAATGTTCTACGATCAGATCGTGAAGGAGAATACTTAAGCCTCGAGTTTAAAGGTTTCTTGAAGGAGTGTGGTATCGTATCACAACTTACTCCTCCTGGAACGCCTCAATGGAATGGAGTTTCTAAGAGGAAAAATCGTACCTTGTTGGACATGGTGTGATCGATGATGAGTCTAGCAGATCTTTCAATAAGTTTTTGGGTTTATGCTCTAGAAACGGCTGTATATACACTAAACCGAGTTCCAACTAAATCGGTTTAAAAGACTCCATATGAGATATGGACTGAGAAACGTCACAGCATGTCTTTTATGAAAGTATGGGGATGTGATGCGTTTGTGAAATGCTTGGTGTCAGACAAGCTGGGACCAAAATTGGATAAATGTTATTTTGTGGGATATCCTGAAGAAACTAAAGGGTATATTTTCTATAATCTTACCGAGAATAAATTGTTTGTTGCTCGAACCGCTGTATTTCTTGAAAGAAAGTTACTTTCAAAGAAAATTAGTGGGAGGAATATAGATCTCAATCAAGATCGAGTTGTACAAAATAATATTAAACCAGAGTTGGAAAATGGGTAGGAAGTACATCAAGATGTTCCTGCTCCGGAAACACAGGTTGTTCGTAGATCTAGTAGGGCTCGTCATGAGCCAGAGAGATATTATGGATTTCTCTTGACTCAAGATGATGATGTAATGCTCATAGATAATAATGAGCCTCTTACCTACCAAGATGCTATGAACAGTACAGACTCCGAGAGATGGCTAGAGGCCATGGAATACGAAATGGAATCCATGTATCAAAATAAAGTATGGACTTTAGTTGATCCACCTGAAGGGGTAAAACCTATAGGGTGCAAGTGGGTTTTCAAGAAGAAAACTGACATGGATGGTAAAGTACAGACCTATATATAAAGCGCGACTAGTGGTAAAAGGTTTCAAATAAGTTCATGGTATAGACTATGATGAGAATTTTTCACCAGTTGCAATGGTCAAGTCCATTAGGATTTTTCTAGCAATAGCTGCTTACTACGACTATGAGATTTGGCAAATGGATGTCAAAACCGCTTTCTTAAATGGGAGCCTTGAAGAGGATGTATACATGATACAACCTGAGGGTTTTGTCGATCCCAAGTTTGCTAAGATGGTGTGTAAGTTGCTTCGATCTATTTATGGATTGAAGCAAGCCTCAAGGAGATGGAATCGTCGTTTTGATGAAACAGTCAAAGAATTTGGCTTTATTCAAAATGAAGATGAACCATGTGTTTACAAGAAGGTTAGTGGGAGCCATGTGGCATTCCTAGTACTATATGTAGATGACATATTACTAATGGGGAATGACATACCTTCTCTATAGGCTGTTAAGACTTGGTTGGGAAATAGTTTCTCGATGAAGGACTTAGGCGATGCTACCTATATTTAGGGATCAAGATCTATAGAGATTGATCAAGGAAATTAATCGGCCAAAGTCAGAGTACATACATTGACAAAGTATTGCATCGTTTCGGGATGCAAGAGGCAAAAAGAAGATATATCCCAATGTCTCATGGGATATTGATCTCAAAAGACAACTGTCCTAAATCTTTAGATGATAAGGCCCGTATGAGCAAAGTTCCATATGCTTCAGCAATTGGATCTATAATGTATACGATGATATGTACTCGTTATGATGTTTCGTATGCCTTGAGCATGACGAGCAGATACCAGTCTAATCCTGGTAAGGGTCACTGGACAACTGTCAAGAATATTCTTAATTACTTGAAAAGGACTAAAGATTCATTCTTGGTGTATGGAGGAGATGAGAAGCTGGTTGTAAAGGGTTACACTGATGCCAGCTTTCGGACAGACAGAGACGATTCAGTATCTCAGTCAGGTTTTGTGTTTTGCCTTAATGGAGGTGTTGTAAGCTGGAAGAGTTCAAAGCAAGAGAAAGTAGCTAATTCTACAAAAGAACCTGAGTATATTGCTGCCAGTGAAGCAGCCAAGGAGGCTGTTTGGATACGGAAATTCATAACGGGACTTGGTGTGGTTCCATCGATCACAGATCCAGTTGATCTTTATTGTGATAATAATGGAGTCATCGCGCAGGCTAAAGAAGCAAGGTCCCATTCCCGGGCAAAGCATATACTTAGGAGATATCACCTCCTTCGAGAGATTAATGAAAGAGCAGATATAAATATATGTAAAGTGCATACTGATGATAATGTTGCAGACCCACTGACTAAGGCTTTGTCGCAGCAAAAGCACGAAGGTCATACTAGTTCCATGGGTATTGGATACATGGGTGATTGGCTCTAGTGCAAATGGGAGATTGTTAGTGTTTGTGCCCTAGAGACAACACTATTATGTTTATATTATGGAACATTTGGATTATTAATTATGATTATATGGATTATTCTTTAGTAATTTATTATATCTTTATTTTCTGTGATAAGATGTTAGATTAATAAATGTCCTTGGAATATGATATGTAAATCTATATCTCTAAGTACGTGACTTAGAAATGAGATTATGAGAATAGTATTGATATTTCTAAAGGTCCCTAGTCAAGTATTATTGTTAAGGGACGATAATAAATACATTGAGACTAGTGTGTTTGTTGGCTAATTATCACATCTCATTGATCATAAGTATGGTGATACTAAAGTCAAAACATAGGCACATGTATTAAATACATGGTGCTGGATTGACCTGTTGTGAGATACTACATGTTTAAAGTGTCATAAGTTAATCTCACAGTGATAATGATGTATTGGTCCTTTGACCTGAAATCATTATATTTCTATACGAGAATTAATATACTTTGATTATTGAAAGTTATCCTTGACCGGGTAATAATAAAAGTAGACATTGGGTACATTATGAATCGTATGAGAAATATTAATGATCTAGATGAGATTTAGCCCTCCTTTATTAAAGGAGTGATATTATTGGCCTCTTGATTAAGTAAGACTATAAAATGCATGGCCGTGCTCAAATACTAATTTGTTTAATAGTTTACTCATTGATCAAGGAAAGAAGGATTAAACATTAACAGAGGATGACACAATGCATGCCTCGAGTTTGATCTATAATATAAGGCTAAAGGGATTATATTACATTGTACATTATTCACGAAAGGTTTAATTGATCAACGATTTAATTATTATTACTAAGGTAGTAATGATGTATTACTAGATGTCACTCATTGTTTATAATTTAAATATGAGATATTAAAATTATTTCCAACGTAATAATAACCTATAGGTTCGCACAAAGAAAGCATGGAGGAATATTTAATTCAAATTCGGATTTTAATTAAAAAGGGAAATTTGAATTATTTATTATTAATTAAGTTGGACTTAATTAATGGGATAAATGAAATTTCGAATTTGTATATTATTAAATCCGAAATTCAGTTGTTATTTAGTAATTGAGTTAAACTTGATTATTAAATAAATAGAATTTCAAATTTTAATAAACTCTAACTTGGATTAGGGTTAGGACTGTTTTTGGCCTCTCTATATAAACATCCTTAAGGCTAAAATTAGGGTTACGTTTTTATTAGATAAAAACATAAAACCCTAACAGCTAAAGGTGAGAGAGAGAGGGGGGAAAACAGGTCTGTTCTTGGTACTAGTACACGCCTCCTCCGTGCCAGCTTTCGTGTGGATACCTCTACGGCGTAGATCGTCAAGGCGGGATACGTGGTGTTCGGTTAAAACTAGGATCTCCTTATTGACAACCATAATCGTAAAGCTCTTTAAGGTAAAACATCTATTCTCCGTAATTATCCGTTCATTATACATAGATCTTGCGGTAGGAATTCGAAATTTTTTTGTTTTTCCGTTGCGTTTTATGCTCGAATCCCTAACACAACTGTTCAAGGAACTTTAAAGTTCGTATCATCAAGAACAATGATCTAATTTGAACTGTTATCACAAGTTATTATAATTTTACTTTGATGCTAGAGGATTCTGTTTGGTTTAGTATGATCTAATTTAAATTTGGGCTAGATTTTTTTGTATTATTGTAATTTGACGTGGATATTTGTAACATTGGTTCTCTTGTAATTATGTTTATTTCGATCAATCACCTAAGTTGGGAAAATGTTGCATTATGAATCTTTCTTTATGTGAACCATGATTTTTATTCTTGGAATAGGATCATGATCACAGATTTATTGACCCGCTCCTCTTTCCACATCCAAGCCTCACAATGCTCACACTGAACATCAGGAGACCCAAGGCTTGCATATTCCCCGACAACTGCAAAATATTATACGAAATACATAACATGGACACCCTAAAAATTAAAAC
The DNA here is from genome assembly GCF_009905375.1 of Apium graveolens. Classification (NCBI taxonomy): domain Eukaryota; kingdom Viridiplantae; phylum Streptophyta; class Magnoliopsida; order Apiales; family Apiaceae; genus Apium; species Apium graveolens. The sequence goes on along the minus strand of NC_133648.1, from coordinate 137,634,378 downwards.
CAAATATTTACCCCACCAACAGATATCGTAACAAAAATTTCCATTACAACTTCCCAATACCACGATGAGCCGCAGATGACCTCTCCAGATTTCCATCAGTAAATTCTTAATCGGGTTCTGGAAACCAACACAACCAACACAAAAAATTGTCACAGCGACAAAAAAAATGGATGAGAACTAATCCCCCATGAAAATAATAGCGCAGAAATTAACCTACCACCACCGCAACCATCATCACGATGAGCCACAAATGACGCCTCATAATTTCCACCATCAAACTATTCATCGGATTCTGCAAGCCAACCAAAAAAAGCAATAGATCATAAAGATAACACCATGACCACCAAACTCTCGTGAAAATCATTTATATAAAATTAACCTACCACTACCCGAGACACCATCACTCTGATCAGTCTCAAAATCAGCAATATAGGAAAACTCTACACAAAAGTCAACAACACTTTAAGAATTTTTACATCGTGAAAAGATATACCATAACCCAACCGACCAAAAAAAAACAAAAAGTCACAGCTGCCACATTAGGTTTGGTCGGGGCCTCACTAACCTGCCACATTAGGTTTGGTCGGGGCCTCACTAACCTAGAACCCACACGACCTGTCCAAATTTGTATCAAAGCCTGACACAAATATATTGGTCAGCAAATAATCCATGAACAAACCCAAAAAATTCCCAGGATGAGGGAACACACCAATTGGAGGCATCCCACGCCTTTTACCGGGAACACCGTCCCCATGAGTTGCGGAATAATTTTGGAGCGGTTTCTTCCACCTTATCAACAGTCCTACGAACCCGACCCTTACACGAACTGTCCAGGTTAACATCACCGCTAACAAAACTATATTGGTCATTAAATGATCAACCAACCAAAAAAATACCGAATGGAAGACACCTACAAATCAGAGACACGCCACTTTTTTTACCCGAAACATTGTTCCCTGAGCTGTACAATAATCCTGGAGCAGTTTCTTCCCCTTATCGGCAGTCTTTCCTCCCTGACCATGGTTGCATGTGCCAGCACACAAACTGTCCAAGCATATATCACAGTCTGAAAATTTTTTATTGGTCAGTAAGTCATCAACCAAGCAACCTAAAAATACCCAGGAGGTAAGACACGTTCCAACGCGAGACATGCGGCGCCTTTTAACGGGAACATTGTTCCCATCATCCGTTCAATAACTTTGGAGTGGTTGTTTGGAAGGAAGGTTGGCACAAAAACCTGAAAATTGTCGTGGCTTCCTCCCCATATTGACGCACGGTTCCTTTGAAGGAAGCTTGGCCCGAAAACCTGAAGGATTTAATCATAAATTTAAACATCAAAAAGTAAGGTCGCCGAAAACACAAAGAATCTAATTATTAATTTAAACAACAGAAAGCAAGGTCGCCAACCAAGCAAACAAAAATAATACCAAAATAAACACGCATACCTGGTGGAGTACAACTGTGCCTTTGACCAAGAACACGGTTCCCATCACCCGAGCAATAATTTAGCAGAGATTTGCACCCTTCATCCACGGGATGTTGTCCCTGAGCAGGCTTGCATGACAATGAACAACACATCCTTTTAACAAATTCACAGGGAACATGCAAAACAAAAAAATAGGGCACCAGAATAATACAAAGCAACCATCAATGAGTAACAGGAGAAACAGTTATTTACCGGGAGACACAAGCACAGACAGTAAATTTTCCTTACGACGTACGTAACCACCACCATGCCTCTTTGCTGACCTAAAATATTTATCCAGGGTATTGCCTACCGAAAGACAGGGTTGTCCACATCCTGGATCGCAAGCAAACACATAACGAATACAGTGCTACAAAAGGGAACCATGTGCCTACACAATAATGTAACAACATTATATATTCACAGCACACACACATTACCTTTTAAGACGGGCTGCTCAATCCCAAGCCCCACCGATGCCAGCTGAGCCGCATAACCTGCCAGCAGTAAATCAATAACCACATCATTACAAAAGATGAACAATAACAATGGCAACATCCAAGTAAAAACAACAATAATAATGTAACAATATTATATATTCACAGCACATAAACATTACCTTTTAAACCGGGCTCCTCAATCCCAAGCCTCATCGATGCCTGCTGAGCCGCATAACCTGGCAGCAGTAAATCACTAATAACATCATCACAAAATATGGAGAACAAAAATGGAAACAACCAAGTAAAAACAATAATGGAAATAAATACTAAGAAAAGCGACAACCAAATTATTACCTTTGAAGTTGTGATGCCGAATCCCCAAAAGCGCTGCACATAAATCCTCCATGGGAGCAGCAACAGCCACAACAACCCAACCTAGCATAAGTAAACAACAACTTTAAAAAGCCACTAATGCACCAACATTATTCACCCACACCACACACACATCACCTTTTAATTTACGACGCTGAATTCCCAAACGCATCGCAAATTAACAACACTAAATACCAAGAGCACAGCGTGAAGAGATACCAATAAAAATACAACAATGTCACCGGAAACCTAGAAAAATAATGTGAATATAATTCAGCCTACAACATATTTACCAAACCGCATTCACCGATCAAACACACCAAATCACTAACCCAACACAAAAAATACGAAAAAAACCAAAACAACCATGTAGGAGCCAAAATACAAATATGCCAAACAATGCGAATAGAATTTACATCCAACACACAGCCCACCAATAGAATGTTTGTCCAAAACAAATGGCTAGTCAACCATGCCAAAGAACGCACAAAAAATCAATGTGAACAGAATTGATAGGCAGCACAGAGTTAACGAAGAGAACGCAGAGAATGTCCATCTTAAACAAAAGACTATTAACTATTCACAGACATCCTAGCAAGAGAATGTTTGTCCAAAATAAATGGCTAGTCAACTATGTCAGAGAACATCCAAAAATTCAATGTGAACAGAATGACATTCAGCATAGAGCCAAAAAAAACCCAAACCAAAAAGGAAAGCTTCAGGATTTATCAATCAGAAACTAAATAATGTGAACAGTAACTACACTGAAAAAGGATAAACACACTAAAAACACAGTCAATAAACAATGTGAACAGATAAACCCACAGAAAACACAGTCAACAACAGCCAATCAAAAGACAAAAAATACACACCGGTTCGAAGCAGTCACTAACATATCTATAATATACTATAATAACCGGAATGGGGTATAATTTGAATACCTTTTTTTTGGTTGGTTTGGTTATCCCCTTTTATGACCGTCAGATCTTTTTAATCAAGTGATCACCACTGTTAGATTCAAATACTAAAACAATATACACTACTTAAGCCTCCAGGTTCGAACCCCGCCAACAAAAAATATTTATATTATTATTTTTACAATACTAAAACTCTCAGGTTCGAACTCCACCAATAGAAAATATTTATATTATTATTTATACACTGCCCAAGATTTAGGTTCAAAATTCCGCCAACAACAAATATTTATATTATTATTTATAAATATACTACTAAGATAATGATCCAAAAAGAATTTATTATAATTTTAAGAGTAATTGGTAGTTTGTACCCCACTTTTATTTTCATTTTTGCGATTTGGCTCTACATTATTTTCTCTGTCAACATGCACCCCATAAAATTAATTTCGCTTCTATTTGCAACTCACTGACGAATTTCCATCCAAGATGACCGTTAACTTTAACGGAAGCGGGGGCATTTCAGTAAATTACTAATTAAAATATAAGAAAATAAGAGTAATTGGCACTTTATAACCCATTTCTTTGGGCATTTTTTCAATTCGGGTCTATATTATGTTTTCTTGCAAGTTGCACCTTTAACTTTGAATTTCGCTTTGTTTTACACCCTTGGACCGTTTTTAACTTTTATATCATGGGTAAAATCGGAAATTTCTGGTCTCCAAGAACAAATCGCCGGATCCTTCGATTTTCCAATCCAAACCTATAAATAAATACATGAATCGATTGCAAATAACAAGAAAAAAGCTATCTGTAATATCAAATTCTATGAAAAATGCCCGGAAATCAAACCCCCACTTCGAAATAAGAATCTTAAAATCGAGTTTATTTTTTATTTTAGCAGATATGGATCGGCATATTAAATATTTGATCCAGGATTCGATCCGACAAAAAAAATCCAATTATAAATGGAGCTAATATTTAATAGGCCGGTCCATATTCGCTAAAATAAAAAAAATAAACTTGATTTTAGGATTCTTATTTCGAATTGGGGGTTTGATTTTGGGGCATTTTTCATGACATTTGATATTACGGATAGCTTTTTCTTGTTATTTGCAAATGGGACTGAGCATTCGGTCGGTTCGGTCCAAAATCGGACCGAACTGAATAGACCGAAAAATCGAATTATCATTTTTTCTTGGACGGAACCGGACCGAAATTGTATTATGGACACCGAACCGAATAGACTGAAAAACCGAATTATCATTTTTTCTTGGACCGAACCAGCCGGAAATTGTATTATGGATCGGACCGAACCGAACTGAAATAATTTGGTTCGGTCCGGTTTTGGACCGAACGGACCGAATATTTTCAAAAAAATAAAATTGTATCAAAAATTTCAAACCAAAAATATGCAATCTAAAATATAATTAAAATAAGGTGATATGTAGAGTTCTAAGAGTGTATAAATATAATTACAAATTAAAAATTATAATTATAATTTTTAAGATATATGTAAAATATATAATATAAAATTATAGTATTTTATGATTTGGTCTATTTGGTCCGGACCAAAACATTTTTTAGAAGAATCAGACCGAACTGAATTTTATTTCGGTCTATTTGGTCTGGACCGAATAGAACGAATTTCTGAAAAATCAGGACCGAACCGAACCGAATTAGAACGGTGCAGTTCGGTTTTTCGGTTTCAGTTTGGTTTTGCTCAGCCCTATTTGCAATCGATTCATGTATTTATTTGTTGGTTTGGACTGGGAAATCTAAGAATCCGGCGATTTATTTTTGGAAACCAGAAATTTCCGATTTTACGCCTGATATTAAAGTTTAAAACGGTTCAGGGGGTGCAAAACAAAGCGAAATTCATAGTTAAAGGTGCAACTTGCAAGGAAACATAATATAAACCCGAATTGAAAAAATGTCCAATGAAATGGGTTACAAAGTGCCAATTACTCTTATTTTCTTCTATTTTAATTAGTAATTTACTGAAATGCTCCCGCTTCCGTTAAATTTAACGGTCATTTTGGATGGAAAGTCGTCAATGGGGTGCAAATTGAAGCGAAATTAATTTTATGGGGTGTAAGTTGACAGAGAAAATAATGTAGACCCAAATCACAAAAATGAAAATAAAAGTGGGTTACAAACTGCCAATTACCCTAATTTTAAATCATATAAAAATATTAATGAAGAGTCGTGTATCGTACGGGTTGTAAAGCTAGTAGATCATTAACATATAAATTATGTAGATAAGTATACGGTGATCCTCATCGTTTCGTCGCCGGACTCCTTACTGAACATAGATTGTGGGCCTGTTTGGTCATCCCCTTATAAGGGGCTTATTAACTTATAAGTCGTAAGTATCTATCGAAGAGTGTTTGTCGACCCAACTTATAAGTCGAAATTACAACTTTTAAGCTGATAAGTTGAATGTTAGTAACGACGTACTTTTATCAACTTATTTTGAATATTCACTTTTTAATTAGCTTTAACTTTAAAATATATATTTTCAAATGTTAATCAAATCTAAAATTTACGAATTAAGATAATTATATTTAAAATTATTTATTTAGGTTCATTCAAGTAAATAAAATCTGAATTATAAGTATAATTAGCCATACACTTATATTACTTATAAGTATTTATCAGCTTATCACTTAGAAGTCATTTTTTCAATTTAAGTCATAAGTTACTTATTTTAAAATTTCCTAAATCGGCACTGTATTCATGTTTAAGCGCTAACTTTCTCCTTTATTTAGAAATTCATTAATAAATGAATATTTTTTTGTGAAACTCATTAATAAATGAATATTACTTACTTTTTTAAAAATTTATTTGCAATTTTATTATTTTTTAAAAAAAATATGAAAATGCGAATTGTAACCAAAAGCAGTCACATCTGCAACTTTTTTTTTTCATTTTCTGAAAAAATGATTGAAATATTTTTGTTGCATTTGAGTTTGATTTGGATTGTAAAATCGTATATTTGCAAAGAAAAATTAAAAAAAAATCGTATTTTTGTAAATAAAAAATTAAAAAATCATATTTTTACAAAAAAAAACTTCAAAAAACATATTTATCAAACAACCTATAATACTTAGTAGCTAATAAACATAATTTTTTACCCTCTATTATCTTTTGTTGGGAGATTTTCGAAATTCGGGCAAGTACTCCGATTTTTACAGAAAAAAAAATCAATTCAATTTATTTCCTATTGATTGGCAAACGAAATTAAGAAAACAGATACCACAGGCATATGCAGAGCATTTTAGCAACAAAAAAAAAAAAGAAACGAAAAGCATCTGCAGAGCACAACAATCCAAAAGAAAAAAAGATACCATAACCTATACTATACAGAACAAAGAAAAAAAACAAAATATTGGAGTCTTAAGACAGGCATCAATAAATAAATAACAATAATGTATGCAAAAATAGGACAGGTAAATGTTGACAGCGAAAGACCTACCCCAACTCAACAACTAGTCAACTACCTCCAAATCATAATTACAATATCACCCTTCATCATCATTTCCCACCTTCCCCAATTCAACATTTTCCTTAAAAAATTATAATAATATCAATACGATACAATGTAACAATGTGAAAACAAAAATCCAAAGAAATCTCATATCCCCGGCGGTGGAGGTGGTGTCACCGCACCGGAATTGTTATTGTTAGTATTATTATTACCGCCGCCGCCTCCGCCGTTGCTCTCCCAAGGCCTAATGGAAAAGATAATAATAGCAAGCACAATAAGTAACAAAATAATTCCATAACAATACCATTTCCTAGTATTCTTTTGAGTCTTCCGGGCAACTTGAAGATGTTGTGTACCACCTCTAACAAATGAACTAGCTCTTTCCACTTGATCCTGTATGTTATCCAATTGCTCTCCCTGTGCTTCCACCAACACCGCCATATCGAGAAAAACTTGATGCAATTCCACCAGGTTTTTCTCCATTTCCTTGACCGCGTCGTGCCTTTCCTGAATTTCCATAATTGTTTCCATCACCTGGCCTCGTCCTTGCTCCTGGATCGCTTTCTGTAAGAATGTTTCGCTCTGTCCTGTGGAAATCAATGTATCAACTGTTTTTTCGTCTGCGTTTTCGCCTGTTACTGTAAAGTACCTGCGCTGGACAGTGTCACGGTACTCCAGGGCCATTAGTTGACGTAGATCATTAAATGAGTTCATGGAGTCCTGGAGCTTTTTTCGAAGACCAGAGACTAGAGAAGTACGGGTACGATCTGATGAGCTGCCTGGACCGCAACCAGGCAGACTACGATTAGCTGCGTTGGAGCGATCCAGGGCTTCAAGACGTACTTTGATCATTTTAGCCTTTTTGAGAGACGACGCAACGTCCTTGTCCATCTTTGATCTCAGGTTTTTGACTGATTTCGCGTTGTGCAGAGTTTTGGACTGTTCATGAGATGTGTGGAGCTGATTGTACAAAGATTCAAGATCTTTGAGCTCTTCTTTAATTGATTCCACATCTTCGAAAAATTTATCGAGATTTACAGAGGCTGTTGGAGTGGTGGAGGACATTTCTATCACATGGTGTGGCGATTGACCATCGTCTTCGTTGCGGAACCGAGAGAATGAGCCAGAGAATAGATCGTTCATGATGATTAATTTGCTATATTTTTTTAATGAATTGCAGAGAATGAATGGAAGAATGAAGATGGAGTTAAGGATATAATAAGTGAGAGGACAGACAAGAGAAGAGACTAGTCAATGAAAATTTTGTGTTGCCTTTGATCAAGTCAAATGACTCTGGTACGTAAAAGGCATGGAACAGAGAGGGTTACACGAAGGTACTGAGAAAGGGGGCTGTGTTGAAATGTCAAGCCCAAATGCATCGTAACCAAGTAATTTGGATAAACAACTCCCGGAATTTGTAGAGCCTAATTAACGCGTAAAGAATTGTTGATTTGTATGTTGCCGGTTATATTATATCCTTACTTAACCGTCAGTAAAAAGATTCTTAACGAAATACTCTTAGCTTTCAGACAATTTTTTCATACAAGTATGAATTTGATGATTTATGGATATTTCCTAGGTAAGATATATATGTTTGGTTCGTAAACCCGAGATTAGAAAAAAATGGAATATTGTAAGAAAAAATAAGAAAAGTATGTAAAGTGTTGGGAACAATTAATATATAAAATTAATGTAGTAGAAGAAAATAGTGGATGTGAGTCGTATTTAATCTTTATATTATAAAACTTATACTATTTTTGGTAAGTTTTCAAATGTATACAAATTGAATGGCACATCCAAGAAAGACCACTACAAGAAAACAAGACCAAATACAACCGTTTTTGGTTGAAATTAAGGGTGCGGCTAAATACAACCATATGAGGTCGTATTTATATACGGTCGTATTTATGCGGTGGAATTTAGAACCAATTATAACCGAATAAATACAACCGTATTTATATAGGCGTGCTCCTAAATTCAACCATATTCGGTCGAATTTAGCCTTACTAATTACAACCGAATAAATACAACTGTATTTATATGCAACCGTATACGGTTGAGTTTAGCCGTGCTCCTAAATTCAACCGCATTCGGTCGAATTTAGCCTTGCCAAAAAATGGAGGGAATTTTCCCGCCAACGAATTTTGTACTAAATTCAACCGATTTCGGTCGAATTATTTTTTTTAAATGGCGGAAAATTTCTGTAAAAAATTATAGAATAAAATTTACACGAAATTTATATTTTAGTTCTTGCAAAAAAGATTATTATGGTAGTTAGATATTTATGGTTCAATTAATAATTATAGTTTGAGTTTCAATTTATTTTGTATTTGTTTTAATTATAATCCAATCATACGGATATGAAAATTGTCAAAAAAAAAAGATTACGGAAAAATGTAAGTAATTTGAATATTTAAATTTTAACTATTTTTACAAATTAATTTAGGGGGTGAGCTTCTTACTAGTGTTTAGTCTCATACTGATATTCCGATTTTTTTTCAAAACTTTTGTGAATGATCCAAGCTTACATATGTCAAGATCTATATATTTTAGTGATATTATAAAATTTTTAGAAAAAAATAAATTTATTTAGTTTACTATTTTAACCGTCAACTCGTAGTTTGACAAGTATTTTTTAATAGTGTTTAGTCTCATATTAATGTTTCGATTTTTTCAAAATAATTTATGAATGATCCAAATATAAGGATGTGAAAATCTATATATATTAGTGATATGATAAGTTTTCTAGAAAAAAATAAATGTATTTGATTTGCTATTTTAATAGTCAACTAGTAGTTTGACCAATACTTCTTACTAGTGTTTAGTCTCATATCGATGTTTCGAATTTTTAAAAAATGTTAATGAATGATCAGCCCCTATAGATGCCAATATATATATATATAAATATATATATATATATTAGTGATATGATAAAAAAATTAGAAAAAAAATAAATGTATTTGGTTTGCTATTTTAACAGTCAACCAGTAGTTTGACCATTAATTCTTACTAGTGTTTAATATTGATGTTTCGAATTTTTAAAAAATATTTATGAATGATCCAACCGTAAGGATGTCAAAATCTATATATTTTGATGATATGATAAAATTTTAAGAAAAAAATATATGTAGTTGGTTTTCTATTTTAATAAAAAATGGTTATGATTGATCCAACCTTAAGGATGTCATGATCTATATATTTTAGTGATATGATAAAACTTTTAGAAAAAAAATAAATGTATTTGTTTTGCTATTTTAACAGTTAACTAGTAGTTTGACTAGTACTTCTTTCTAGTGTTTAGTCCCATACTGATGTTCCAATTTTTTAAAAAATGTTTATGAATGATCCAACCTTAAAGATGTCAATATATATATATATATATTAGTAATATGATAAAACTTTTAGAAAAAAATAAATGGATTTGGTTTTCTATTTTAACAGTCAACTAGTAGTTTGACCATTATTTCTTACTAGTGTTTAGTCCCATATTGATGTTTCGAATTTTTAAAAAATGTTTATGAATGATCCAACGATAAGGATTTCAATATCTATATATTTTAGTGATATGATAAAATTTTTAGAAAAAAATAAATGTATTTGGTTTCCAATTTTAACAGTCAACTAGTAGTTTGACAAGTACTTCTTTCTAGTGTTTAGTCTCATACTGATGTTTCGATTTTTTTAAAAATATTTATGAATGATCCAACCTTAAGGATGTCAATAATTATATATTTTAGTGATATGTTAAATGTTTTAGAAAAAAATAATGTATTTGGTTTGCTATTTTAACAGTCAACCAGTATTTTGACCATTACTTCTTACTAGACTTTTGATGTTTCAAATTTTAAAAAAATATTTATGAATTATCTAACCGTAAGGATGTCAAGATCTATATATTTTAGTGATATGATAAAATTTAAAGAAAAAAAATAAATGTGTTTGGTTTTCTATTTTAACAGTCAACTAGTAGTTTGACCTGTACTTCTTACTAGTGTTTAGTATAGTATGTTTCAATTTTTTAAAAAATGTTTATGACTGATCCAACCTTAAGGATGTCATGATCTATATATTTTAGTGATATGATAAAACTTCTAGAAAAAAACAAATGTATTTTTTTTGTTATTTTAACAGTCAACTAGTAGTTTGACTAATACTTCTTTTTAGTGTTTAGTCCCATACTGATGTTTCGATTTTTAAAAAATGTTTATGAATTATCCAACCTTAAAGATGTCAATATATATATATATATATATATATTAGTGATATGATAAAACTTTTAGAAAAAAATAAATGTATTTGGTTTTTTATTTTAACAGTCAACTAGTAGTTTGACCATTATTTCTTACTAGTGTTTAGTCCCATATTGATGTTTCGAATTTTTAAAAAATGTTTATTAATGATCCAACCATAAGGATTTAAAGATCTATATATTTTAGTGATATGATAAAAAATTTAGAAAAAAATAAATGTATTTGGTTTCCTATTTTAACAGGCAACTTGTAGTTTTATAAGTACTTCTTTCTAGTGTTTAGTCTCATACCGATGTTTCGATTTTTTAAAATATATTTATGAATGATCCAACCTTAAGGATTTCAATAATTATATATTTTCGTGATATGATAAATTTTTAGAAAAAATAAATGTATTTGGTTTTCTATTTTAACAGTCAACTAGTAGTTTGACCCGTATTTCTTACTGGTGTTTAGTCTCATATTTATGTTTCAACCTTTTTAAAAATTATTTGTGAATAATCTAATCGTACAGATGTAAAAATATATATATTGCTGTGATATGATCAATTTTTTAGAAAAATATGTAAATGCATTTTGGTTTCCTACTTTAATAGTCAACTAGTAGCTAGTTTGACCAATATTTTGTACTAGTGTTTATTCCTATATTGATCCTTCGATTTTTGAGTAATCAAACTATATGGATGTGAAATTTATCAAATATAAAAAGTGTACGCAAAATATTAACTAATTTAAATATTTATACCTTAATTATTTTACAAAATTAAATTTAGGGGTTGAGATTTTAATCCTGAAATATTTCACCTATTTCAAATTGATAATGAACGATTTAACCATACCGATGTTAAAATAGTTAAAAAAAGAGTTATATACAAAATTTTAAGAATTTTTAATCACTAGATTTTAGTTATTTTAACAAATAAGGTATAATTTCCTAAACTCCCCCCCCCAAGAAATTTTAATTATCATAACATATATATTTAAATTGACACTCCTAAATTCAACCGAATGCAGTTGAATTTAATGCCATGTAAGTGATCCGTGTGAATAAGATCCAACGTACCATATTTAACTATAAAATTTAATCCAACGGTCACATTTAGATTACTAGTAAAAAACAATAAAAACTATAAAACAAACATTATAACCCCCACCTACCCCACCCCCACCCCTTCCTCCCTGTTTCTCCCCACCACCTCCCTGTTTCTTCAATCTCATCGGATATATACGGAATCTCAACCAATCCATCAACAACTAACAACGACTTGCCTTCACCGTCCTTAGATTCACCTTTCCACGAAAGAGTCAAGCTATGTTCATAGCCCGGAATAATCTTCCCTTTTCGAACATTATTATAAGCTTCACCTTCAACTTTATCAACCTTAACAATCTTAATAAACTGTTACCAATCTTGTACGATAAAGACATTATTATATATATATTGAATATATAACTAATTCAGAAGAACATTGTTAATTCTTAAATCACATAAACATATAAGAATTAACAATTAAATTAGGAGAAGGATTTGAGAAAACAAACAGAAATTTGATTTAATCTCAAGTCCACTGTCTTCTTAAAGCAGTTTCGCCCCGCACCATCCGTGTTTAGCGACCTGCTTCCCAGGATAAAACGAGATACTAGTACAATCGATAGATCGAATATACTCTCAGCGAACTTGAACTGAGCCCGAGAACTATCACCGGAATATTGGGAAAATTTAAGACTAAAAAGACCGAGAATGAAAGAGATGACTCTTATTTTCTCGACTTAATAAAACTGGTGCCCTAAGACTCTATTTATAAAGAGAGGCTTGAAAGGACTTGTTTTTCTTTTCGATGTGGTACATGGTATTTATAAGAAAAACTAAGGAATAGGTTTGTGTTACCCTCGATGTGGTACAAAACCACTTTTCATATTAAAAGGTAAAACTTTGGAACATTAGTTCTCATTCACCTTTTACTCATTTTGAGCGTGTAAATATGCGTTGGAATCCCCTCGAAGAGGAGAATACGTTCCAATAAATACACACCACTAACACATAATGTGTCTCACTCATATAGAGTCTCAAAATGATTCACAACTGATAGGGAATAAAATAAACCCTGATTGCGTAATTAATATCGCATTAATTGTATTGACATTGGGCTGACAGTTAAGCCCATTAGAAGAGGCCCAAGACCTTTGAATAAGGGCCCAAAAATAGCCCAGGAATATAATTGGTATTAAAGTTAATTAAACCAGATAAGGTCCAACAATGAAGCCCAGTTAGAAAGGGCCCAAAACCCTGATTATTAATTAATTTCATAATTAATTAATAAGGGAAAAATCAGCTATTAAGAAGAGTACCAATAAGGACATAAATCCTAGTAGATTAGCCTCCAAGGGACCTAAAAGGATAAGGAATCAGTTTCCTACCACTTAGGACTCCAAAGTCAATTCTAATTATGAGACTTGCCCACCAAGTCTCCTAACCGAAGTCCAATTCAAGGACTCTCAACATCTATATAAGGGGCCTCACCCCACCAATAAGAAGGACGTTTTAGACTTAGTCCTTGGAGGACATGAAAGTCACTACGTCCTTGGTGAGCCCTCGCCGCCATAGCCCCGAGGGCAAGTATCACCAAGAACTACGTTTTTTGACTTGATCCTTGGTAATCAGCAAGGTACGTAGGCATCTTGTTAAGGCAGATTGAGTCACGAAACACAAGAGCAGTCAAATCGAGCCTCGAAGCTCACGTTCCTTGGTAATAAATACAGCAATCATATACCCTAGTTTTTGATCCATAACATTTGGCGCCGTGTGTGGGAAAACACAACAACAACCATGGCGAAAACACGGAGAACAGTTAGAGCCCTTGAAGGAGGAACACCAACGGGGACAACCCAAGTGATTTCTTCAACTGTGGAGGTACCTCCTCATTCAACTTATGCAACCACGCAAGGAGAAGCCCAGATATGGGCAACTGAACCTCAGCCACAAGGGACGATTCCCTCGGCTATTCAAGGTATGAATCCCCAAGTTCAACAACTACATGCACCTGTGAATTCTCGACCCATTGGGTATGAGTATTCAACTATTGTGACTACTAACCCCCCATATGGGATGCCCCTTTACCCTGAGGTTGGAGGAAGCGGACATGCTGGGCGGAGTGAAGCACGAGGGCGATCACCCCCTATATACAAGATGATGGAGTGGCCCCAAGAAGGAGGCGTGCTGACAAAGAGCCGATGGCTGATGGTCGCCAACGTCCTAGGAGCACCCAAGAGACGAATTCCCAAGAAGTGCAGGAAAGGATCAGGACTCATGAGGCTGAGATTCAAAAGCTGAAGCGCGACTTGGAGTCACACCAGAACACCAGACCCCAATTACCCTCAAGGGGGAGGAATCCTCCTCCTATCATAGACCTGGATGGTCCAATACAGAGAAGGGCTGTTGTCCCAAGGACTGATCCAAGCAATCTTCTTCCCCTTGGAGATCCTGATGATCCTACTCCGCCATTCACTGAAGAGATAATGAATGCTCATATCTCAAGGAAGTTCAAGATGCCCACTATCAAAGCTTATGATGGCACGGGAGATCCCCCTAATTATGTCAGGACATTCTCTAATGCACTGTTGCTGCAGCCCGTGAATGACGCTATTAAGTGTCGGGCCTTTCCTCACACCTTGTCGGGTATGGCTCAAAGATGGTATAGTCGTTTGCCCCCAAACTCTATTGGGTCCTTCAGAGAATTAAGTTAGGCTTATATTAAGCAATTCATCAGTGGGAGAGTGCATGAGAAAAGTTCGGCATCCCTTATGAACATTGTGCAGGGGGCGAAGGAACCCTTAACAGACTACCTGAATCGTTTCACGAAGGAAGCTTTAAAAGTCCCAGACCTTGATGACAAGGTAGCCATGATAGCACTACAACAGGGAACTAGGGATGAGTTTTTCAAGATATCCTTGGCAAACGCTCCCCTGAAAGCATGTTGCAGCTCCAGGATAGGGCAGGGAAGTATATCAAGGTGGAAGAGAGTATGAGGAAGACAGTCGTGAGCAACGAGCCCATAGGAGGCAAGAAGCGTAAAACTGATTTGGAATATATTTCTAAGGACAAGTATCCTAGAACTGAGGAAAATCCTGACTCAACTCCCAAGAGAGGAGGACCTAGACAAAAATTTACTTAGTATGCTAAGCTGAATGCTCCAAGGAGCCAAATTTTAATGGAAATCGAGATAGATCGAGATATTCGCTGGCCTAAGCCCTTGAAGGCCGACCCTGCCAAGTTAGATAAGAGCAAGTATTGTAGATTTCACAAGGATGTTGATCATGACACCGATGATTGTAGGCAACTGAAAGATGAAATTGAGTTCCTTATTAGAAAAGAGAGGTTGAACAAGTACACTGGAGATGGAGGGGATAGGAATAACAATGGAAGAAAGAACTTTGAAGATCGTAGGATGGACCAAGACGATCAGGGGCGGAATCCCCAGCCTAGGGGACCGGTGATAAATACAATCTTCGGAGGACCACGACCTCGAGGGCCTGTGATAAACACAATTTTTGGTGGACCAACTGCTGCTGGGTTATCCAAGAACTCCAGGAAAGCATATACTAGAGAGGTTATGCATATTATTGGAGAAGCCCCGAAGAGGGCCAGGACAGGAGTAACAATGACTTTTGATGATTCTGATCTAGAGGGTGTGAAATTTCCTCATGACGACCCGCTGGTCATAACACCAATAATAGGAAACAGCCCGGTGAAGAGGGTCCTCGTAGATAATGGTGCTTCAGTGGATATCTTGCTCCATGACCCCTTTTTAAGGATGGGTTATAATGATTCACAATTAACCCCGAGCGATATGCCGATATATGGATTTGCTGGAGTAGAGTGCCCCGTGGAAGGGAGAATTAAGTTGCCAACAACCATAGGTCAGGAACCAAGGCAAGCAACACAAATGTTGGACTTTGTGGTAGTGAAGGCTAGTTCGACTTACAACGCTATCATGGGAAGAATAGGGATACATGCCTTCAAGGCAGTCCCTTCTTCCTACCATTCAGTTATGAAGTTTCCCACCCGGGATGGGATTGGAGAAGAGAGAAGTGATCAAAAAATGGCTAGAAGTTGCTATGTGGCCTCACTGAGGGCAGATGGAGTTAGGGGGCAGGTTCCGCCTATTGAAGATCTGGATATTCGAGAGAATGATGAGAAAAGAGGGAAGCCAGCAGAAGACTTGGTTTCGATTCCTTTAGCTCCCGAGGATCCTGAGAAGGTGACTTTTGTTGGAGCCACACTAGAGGAGCCCCTTAGAGGGAAGTTGATGAATTTTTTGCAAGAAAATAGTGATGTGTTTGCTTGGACAACATCTGATATGCCAAGCATAGACCCGGAACTGATTACTCACAAGCTGAATGTGGATCCAAATCGGAAGACAGTGAAGCAAAAGAAAAAAAGTTTTGCTCCAGAGAGGCAAGAAGCTATAAAACAGGAAGTAGAGAAGCTCTTAGTGGCTGGTTTCATCGAGGAGATACAATTTCCCGAATGGTTAGCAAACCCTGTAATGGTGAAGAAGGCCAATGGAAAATGGAGGATGTGTGTGGACTTCACTGATCTGAACGACGCATGCCCTAAGGACTGTTTCCCGTTGCCAAGGATATATACTTTGATAGATGCCACTGCTGGGCATGAGATTCTGAGCTTCATGGATGGATTTAGTGGATACAATCAGATCAAGATGCACAAGGACGACATCTCAAAGGTATCATTCATCACTGATTTTGGTGTTTATTGTTATCTTGTTAGGGAATTTGGTCTCAAGAATGCAGGAGCCACCTATCAAAGGTTGGTAAATAAAATTTTAAGGATCTTATTGGCAAGACCATGGAAGTTTATGTTGATGACATGTTAGTCAAGAGTCTAGTGAAAACTGGCTATATAACCCATTTGAGGGAAGCTTTTGAGGTCCTGAGATATCATAAGATGATGTTAAATCCTACGAAGTGTGCTTTCGGAGTAGGGTCTGGAAAGTTTTTGGGATTGATGGTCTCCAAGAGAGGAATCGAGGCCAATCCCGATAAAATAAAGGCAATCCTGGATATGGAGCAACCAAAAACTATCAAAGATATTCAAAAGCTCATTGGAAGGGTTGCTGCGTTGGGACGATTCATCTCCAAGTCTGGAGACAAGTGTTTGTCGTTCTTCAAGTCCTTAAAGAAGGTTAAGGATTTTGTATGGAAAGAGGAAAGCCAGAAGGCATTCGAGGAATTAAAGAAATATATGGCCCAGGCCTCGTTGTTGGCCAAGCCAGCTTTGAATGAAGTCTTGTACTTGTACTTGGCCGTTTCAGAGAGTGTCTTGAGCGCTGTATTGGTTAAGGAGGAACTGAAAATCCAGAAACCCGTATACTATGTCAGCAAAATTCTGCATGGAGCAGAGTTGAATTATTCAACTATTGAGAAGTTTGCTTTAGCCTTGGTAATGGATTCAAGAAAGTTGTGTCCTTACTTCCAGGTTCATAAGATTGAGGTGCTAACAAACTAACCCCTGAAAAGTATCATTCACAGTCCCAAGGCTAGTGGGAGGTTGATCAAGTGGGCAATGGAGCTGGGAGAATTCGACATCAAGTATAAGCCACGAACAGCAATAAAAGCCCAGACATTGGCTGACTTCGTGGTGGAATGTACCATACCCAACCAAGAAGTCGGGGGGCAACGAGATAATATACCTCAAGACAAGGAGGTTGATAAGGGGGACAAAGAAAAGGATGATAAGGAGAAGGAATATTGGGTCCTCTATTTTGATGGAGCATCAAAAACAAATTCAAGTGGAGCAGGTTTGGTTTTACAAAGCCCTGATGGGTTCTTAATTGAGTATGCAATGAAGTTAGATTTCCTAGCCACAAGCAATGAGGCAGAATATGAAGCTCTGATAGTTGGCCTCGGCCTAGCAGGGACAATGAGAGTCAAGAACTTGAAGGTCTGTGGAGACTCGAAGTTGTTCATATCCCAAGTGAAGGGAGAGTTTGAGGCAAGGGATGATACGATGGCTAAGTATGTCCGCCTAGTAAGGGTTGTGATGACTCAATTCGATGAATGCCATGTTGAGCACATTCCAAGTGAGGAAAATGATAAGGCAAATGCATTATCAAAGTTTGCTTCATCTGAGATAGAGGAAAGTTCAGGAAGTGTATACTTCCGCGTTCTGAAGACACGGAGCATTGATGTTAAGCTTGTAGCTCCTATAGGTCTGGGGATGTCATGGATAGATCCCATTAAGACCCATATTCAAACCGATTGGTTGCCAAATAATGCTACTGAAGCACGGAATTTGGCTGTTCGAGCACTAAGATACTCCTTGATAGATGGGATTTTGTATAAAAAATCTTATGTAGTTACTTACTTAAGATGTCTCAGGACCGATGAGGCACGCTTGGCTCTTGAAGAAGTGCATGAAGGTATATGCGGGCAACACTTGGGGGGCAGAGCACTAGCTCACAAGATAACCCGTTTAGGCTTCAATTGGCCAGAAATAATGGCTGATACCAAAGAGTATGTGAAGAAGTGTGACCGCTGTCAGAAGCATGCACCTGTTGTTAGACAACCCCTTGAGATGCTGACCTCCATTAACTCACCCATCCCCTTTGCTATGTGGGGAATTAAAATACTTGGGCCTTTCCCCATGGCCATGGCACAAAGGAAGTTCCTGATTGTAGCCATTGATCATTTTACTAAGTGGATTGAAGCCAAGCCTTTGGCCAAAATCACAACCGAACAGGTTGCGCAATTCTTGTGGAAAAATATCATGTGCTGATATGGAATCCCACGCATCCTTGTCACGTATAATGGGAAACAATTTGATAATACAGAGCATCAACGAAGAGCCTCCCTTTATTTTAATAAAAGGGTTAAAGAAAGGTTCTTTTACCAAAGAGGCTTGATCTTAAGAAAGATTGAGGCTTCAGGAGTTGAAGAGAAAGAAATGCTAATCCCTAACTGGGAAAGACCGTATAAGGTCAAGAAAACATGAGGACGAGGATCCTACAAGTCAGAAACCCTGAGCAGTGACAAAGTGCTTCATACCTGGCGCGTTTCGAAGCTGAAGGTTTATTATGTTCAGGACATGAAAGACATGTTCCTGGTACTTAGTATTAAATGGAGGAATAAGGTCGACCAGTGTACGAGCATCCAATGAATAAAATTCCCGAAGGACCAAAGTACTGAAAATAAAAGACGAATATGAAATCAAACTACAAATGCAGGAGAACCCGAAGGATCAGAAATCAAGTCATGATGAACAATTAGGTTACATACTGAAGATGTTCAAGTCCATGAAGGACCGTAAATAGATAAAAGCCACACATGGCAAACAAAGCCATGCAAGGCCTAAACATTGAAGGACAATCTATAGTCCAAAATCAGATGGTTGGCCAATAATGGTAACCTCAGAAACAACCCAAAGGTTAGGAAAGCCCCGCAAATTTACCATATCTGGGTAAGAGCTATGAACAGAGCCAATGGACATATTAACGCATCATCATGGCTGTCCATCATCTTGAATAAGTCTTCCGACCGTCGATAAACGCTAAGAGAGCTCTAGAATCCCAGTCCTGAAACTTTCTCTCAAGTTTCTTCATCAATGCCTCCAAGGCCATGTGCTCACTCCTTCATTTTGTACTCCTAGTGAAAGAAGCTGTGAAGTAGGCATTGGCCTAATAAGAAAAAGATATTAGAAATCTAACTTCACGAAATGTATATGGTCAGTCCACATTAAAAACTCTAGCCTACCAAAGAAGGCTGATCAGCCTCAAGAGAAAGCCTTTGACCAACTGGAGATCCCTTAGAAAGGACTCCGGCAGACCGGCCTCCAAGGGATGCCTTAAGCCAGCCAGGCTCCTCCTTTAATTTGTGAAGTACTGAAAGTTCTAAAAAGAATAGATGTATCAAATACAATGCATGAGCCCCGCACATCCCCGCCTCAGGAAGCTGTTCGTCTAATTGGAAAAAACTTAACCAATAGAAAGATAAGAGGGGTTAGGCCAACTTTAACAAGGTTCCTTTGAATTATGAGGACCCATCAAGAACACGAATGTGATAGTTTATGTTCGAGGTCCATCAAGACACGTTGTCCAAGAAAGCAAAAATGTTTCCCTTTGACCAACCAGAGGAGGCCGAGTAGCCATCCACGAAGATCTTTAACCGTCTAAAGGGTCCTTGGATGAGGTCCCCACCCGGAAAGGCACTCCCTCGAATAAAAAAGAGAGAAGTCAAATCCACGAATTGATATTGAGAATATTGAAGTTCAAAAACTTCCATGAAATAGGATCCCGAAGGGCCAAGAATCTCTAGACATTAAGGTTACGGTCGACCAGGGCCTCAAGGGCTTGGTCTCTATGGCCGACCAAGAGTCCTTGAAGCTGACTCCTCTACATGGAGGGTTAGGCCGACTAGGATGTCCTCAAAGGAACGTCTACAGATGTTTGGAACTAATAGGGATGGCCCCTAAGAGAAGGTTTCAAGAAAACCATGAATTAGAACCAAGGGATGCTCCTAATGAAGACAAGAACTTCCACGGAAACAAGTTTCGTAAAGACTAGAACCCTTACGGAGGGAAATAAGTTTCACGAAGAGTAAGACGCTCACGGCTACCAAGAGTTAGTGACGCCTAGGAAGGATTAGGCCGACTAGAACCTTCACAGAGGAAAATAAGTTTCGTGAAGAGTAGAACGTTCACGAGAACAAGTACATAAAGCTCACTAGAAAAAGGGCCAAACGTCCAAAAAGAGCAGAATTGGCCGACCAGGCCACATGAAGGCCTCATAGCCGACGGGAACCCATGTAGGGTTGACCCAGACCCTCCTAAAGGTTTTCTGGTGGAACTCCTATGAAATTCCTTGAAAATTCTTGAAAAATTAGGCGCCTGGTGAGAACAAGTTTCATGAAGACTAGAACGTCCATGAGAATAAGTTCCGCGAAGACTAAAGAGTCCATGAGAACAAGTTCCACGAAGGCTAAAGAGTCCATGAGAACAAATTTCGTGAAGACTAGGACATCCACGAAAACAAGTTTCATGAAGAATAGAACGTTTATTAGAAAATGATCAGAAAAGCCTGGCTGAGGCTAAACACAAATCGATAGTCTTAAGGGACAAAAAGCCCAGTAAGTTTAAAAGCCCAAAGAAGAAAGCCCCGAAGTGGAATGTTCCAGAATACTCCAAGAAATTCTAAAGGAAATAAATGAACAGGGAAGAAAAATTCAAGAATATTCCCAAGAATTCTAGAGAATTCTAAAGGAGGTATTTAAATATATTAAAGTCCAATTATAATTAGGAAGAGACCCGATAAAAGGCCTAAATCCAATAAGGATTTGGAAAAATAGAGGCCCAAGTCCAATTAAGAGTTGGAAGGATACAAGCCCAAATCAAAGCCCAAATCCAATTAGGATTTGAAAAAAGAGAAGGCCCAAACAAGGCCCATTCCAAGTTGAATAAAGAAGAAGCCCAATAAAGACCAGGATTGAGGTCGAATTTGAGGTCGTAAATTCTATTCGAATTCTTTCGAACAGACACCCGAAAATTACGGGTAAAAAAGACCAGGATTGAGGTCGAAATCCAGGAAAATAAGACCAGGATTGAGGTCGAATTCCCAAATCAGGCACGATATTTTTCGAGGAAAAGGACAGAATTTTTGACTAGGATCCAGGTCAAAGGTTCGACTAGGATCCAGGTCGAAATCCAGGTCGTGAATCCTAGTCGAAACCTTACGACCAGGAATCAAAACAAGGAAAAATTTTCGACCATGATCCAGGTCGAAGGTTCGACTAGGATCCTGGTCGAAATCCAGGTCGTGGATCCTAGTCGAAATCCTTCGACCAGGATTGAGTGGCTGGCCCAATATTCGCCTAGGATCCAGGTCAAATTTTCGACTAGGATCCTGGTCGAAGAAGGGCTGAAAATTTTAAAAAAAAAGTTTGTGAAAAATTGCAGAAAATTCCAGAAAATTAAGGGAAAATTCCTGGAAATTAAGGAAAAATCCCAGAATTAGGGGAAAATCTAGAAAATCAGGGAAAAATCCAGAAAATCAAGGAAAAATCCCAGAATTAAGGGAAAATTCCTGAAAATTAAGGAAAAATCCCAGAATTAAGGGAAAATTCCTGAAAATTGAGGAAAAATCTCAGAATTCAGGGAAAATTCCAGAAAATTAAGGGAAAATTCCTGGAAATTAAGGAAAAATCCCAGAATTAAGGGAAAATTCCCGAAAATTAAGGAAAAATCTCTGAATTCAGGGAAAATTCCTGAAAAATACCAGAAAATTCCTAAAGAAAGGGAAAAAGGTAAGAAAATGATAGGGAAGTTCTAAAAAACAACCCTGAAGCCGTGTACAAGGCAAATCGTTGTAAATGTGTAGGTCGCTCCACACTTTACGCCAAAACGATACCCTGTAAGGGAACGAATGAACTTAACTCCTGTGAAATCTTTTACGATTTCCCAGGAGTTGGGGGGCAAATGATAGGGAATAAAATAAACCCTGATTGCGTAATTAATATCGCATTAATTGTATTGACATTGGGCTGACAGTTAAGCCCATTAGAAGAGGCCCAAGACCTTTGAATAAGGGCCCAAAAATAGCCCAGGAATATAATTGGTATTAAAGTTAATTAAACCAGATAAGGTCCAACAATGAAGCCCAGTTAGAAAGGGCCCAAAACCCTGATTATTAATTAATTTCATAATTAATTAATAAGTGAAAAATCAGCTATTAAGAAGAGTCCCAATAAGGACATAAATCCTAGTAGATTAGCCTCCAAGGGACCTTAAAGGATAAGGAATCAGTTTTCTACCACTTAGGACTCCAAAGTCCATTCTAATTCTGAGACTTGCCCACCAAGTCTCCTAACCCAAGTCCAATTCAAGGACTCCCAACATCTATATAAGGGGCCTCACCCCACCAATAAGAAGGACGTTTTAGACTTAGTCCTTGGAGGACATGAAAGTTACTACGTCCTTGGTGAGCCCTCGCCGCCATAGCCCCGAGGGCAAGTATCACCAAGAACTACATTTTTTGACTTGATCATTGGCAATCAGCAAGGTACGTAGGCATCTTGTTAAGGCAGATTGAGTCACGAAACACAAGAGCAGTCAAATCGAGCCTCGAAGCTCACGTTCCTTGGTAATAAATACAGCAATCATATACCCTAGTTTTTTATCCATAACATTTTTCACAACTTAGTCTAAAATACTAAGTTTGTCCAACAATCCCCCACAAATGAGATTGATGGTCCAGTAGCACGCACCACATAGACAGACAGACGCGGAGCTTGACTTGGTGATAGTTCCGGCGGTCAGATATAGCATACGATAGGTAGAGAATGCTCCTTGAACCTTCGCTCGAATAAGTATATCGACTTTACTGGTAGACAGTATGACGCGATGTCCTTGAACTGTTCGACCGTTTGTGTAAACGATGACATAATCATCACTATATCTTTCCTGACTCATTCAGTTCTCATGATTATGTCCATTTTGGCCCTGGAACATCGTCCTGGTTCTGCAAGAGTTTCCAAAGAATTGTGCCTCGCAATTCTCCTTTGAAGCGTCCATACTTCTCTCTTACATATGTGATCTTTATCTTATAGAGTAACCCGCGTTTACTCAACCGAATATTATGTATTCAAACTTGAAATCCTTGTATTCGTCAAAGATCATTAAAACCATAAAGCTTAACCTCGTACCTTACGGGTCTCACTGTTTCATCATCATAGAAATAGGCCACGGGTTACCCCCATAGTGATTTGGTCATCATGATTTAGTTGTCCCATTGAACCAAGTTATTGGGATCTCCAGTCAGCAAGGTTAGGTGTCCACCATGACGCCGTTAATCAATAGGCAAGGCTCATTCCTCTCGATGATTTGACAACTATCTCTCGGTCTAACTAGATTCCCTTGGCTTAAACAGATTCGCTCAGTTTAACCATCTGGTTAGTGGATCCAAACATTATCATTTGACTTTACATAGTCAATCATGATAATTCTCGTTGAGAATAGTTGTTTAATGGTATTATGTCCTCATCATAGATGTGAGACATACCATTTCATACACAATAATGTGATCTCCCAATTTGCATATTGTTTACACAATATATGCATATTGAAGACACATTTTCCTTGTCATTTAGGAATATCCTTACAAAGTGGCTATTCAGCCTTTTAACTGCATTTATTTTATACACCAGACTCGTATTCCATCATGAATCGAGCTAAGTTTAGGATTTACATGACACGGCTGCTAAGTGTGAAATGTATTCTCGAATGACTTTTAAGGTCTTAAAGTCAAATATCTAATTTACATACTATATTCACATAGTACAATTATATATCTATCGTATTGCAGTCCAAGCTCACGAGCACATATCATACACCTTAAATCTCATTGTAATCACTTCCAAGTGACCAATTTCCATTATACTCGTGCATCTACATAGTTTACCAACTGTGTAGCCTATGTCTAATTTTGTACAATTTTAAAAAGTACATCAGACTTGCAATCCTTCTTGAGAGATTCTTGTTCATCTATGCTTGGATAAATATAAATCCATTCTAGCTATGACAACTTTAGCTTCGTTGATCTCTTCAAAATTCACATCACCAACATGTGACATGTATCATTTAAAAATTTTAAAGTCACAAAGATTGTAATCTTCAAATCAAAACTTTTCAATCTCATCAAGATTTTCAGAGATGATCCTCTTGTCATTACTTCTCGTAATGATCAGATCACTCACATGCAATCAATTATGACTTGCATATCATGTGTAAATAACACATGCACACTTGTCAATTCTCTGATTTTGAATCAGTTTGACATCTCATAATGACATATTTCATATTTATGAAATAACTTTACTAGTTATTACTTAAGGCTTCACTTGTTATTGATATTACCAGCTTTTATCATCCCAAAAACCAGCAATTTCAGTTTGCATCATTACCGAGTTTAAGCATCCTTAAACTGGCAATCCTTATTCACATAGCAACCAATTTTGAGCGTCCTCAAAATGGCAACCATGTCATTTATTTGAAGCCATTGCTTATCATAGCAATATTAAATTTAATATGCCATTATTTCGTGTCAATGTTGTTTCACTCAACATGATCACCGAAAATACAGATTTTTTACTCTTGCTTTATCTAGAGCAACCCTCGGGTTCACGTAAATAGATATTTCTCCAAATATCTATTTAGAAAGACCATCTCAATGTTCATTGATGCACTTTAAAATTTCACAATACGATAATTTTAGTATCATCTTAATGAACCTTATTCTCAAAACTCGAGAATATTTCATAAATTATATAAGGTCATCACTTTTGACTGTAATATTTTATTATCAGTCTGACCTTATACTTCTTTCAGACCCAGATATATTTTTCCAATTTGAAAATTCATTTGGGTCCTAATGCTTCTATCTCGTAAGAAGATCTATATATTTTTTAAACAAGATTCTGTCAAAGAGAACCACTCTCGCTATTTCTTAACATCCTTTCCCCCACAAAGGACATAGAGAGAACATGCATAATCCATTTTCTAGTACACGTGCTAGAAAATCTTGATTTATTGACTCTCAGTAATAGTCAAATTTTCTCTTGATATATTCACTTATCAAGGAATAATACGAGAAGCGCATTGCTTCTATTAAATTTACGAGTTCACCTTCAAGCAAATTATCAAGACATTCGGGACTAGCAATTATACAAGTCTTTTGCTCTCTGCAGGTTCATCCTCACATTCATCCAATAACCCGTAAGTTCATTTAGATGACTTTTAATTACAGATCTACTAGGATCTACTAGCTTATCGCATAAGCATTCCTAAACTCTGTAATAGTATTCTTACGAATCTCAAAAATTAGATTCATATATCGGATATTATTAGACTCAACCATTGTCTATCTATCCATCCAAAATATCTCAATTGATTTTGGATCTCATGCTACCAACAGAGGTATTGGTATCAAGTTTCGAGATACCCCCACATTTCAATTATTTTCAAGAATGTTTCATTACATTCCACTATTCATAGAAAATTCAATAATTTTCTATTCTAGATACCCCCACAATTTTAATATTTTACAGAATGTCAGAAAACATTCCAAAACTAATAGGAAATTTAGTTATTTCCTTCTGTGGTATCATGTTTAAGAATTGATTAGCCCTTCGTAACTAATATCCTCAAATTCAGTGATAGCTTGAACTGATCACAATCATTTTGCATCTCCCTCATAGCGCAACTCAAGCCTGCATCTACTCCATTTATTTAATGCGAGTAAGGTGCAACGACCTCATGAATATTCACGTTATAAACAGAATTTGCCCGGTGATTATTCATCATCAAATTTATTCACTACCATCTTAATTATATGTACTAAGTTGGATTTACCCTTGAGTTTATAGAGCACACATCTCTCTATTTAGCTTCAATATTGACTCGACTACGAGTACGAGTGACAAATATTTTACTATCAAACCAGACTGTAAACATGTATCGTGTCACTACCTCTCATCTGAGCAGGTTTTACGTCATTCATTAAAACCTATAAGATTTTAATATCATGTTTAAAGAACTTCCCGTGGTTCTTATCATTAAAAATTCAATTACCGAATTTCTCTAAAATATTTACATGGTTCACACGAACCTACATTTCTGGCTCACCTACTGGTACAACCAGAAAAAGGCCCAAGGAAGAACATAAATCTTCAATAAACCCACGTTCAGTGATCCTTGATCAACTGATGCGTTAGGGTTAACAACTTTTCGGATTCTCTCCGAAGTTCAGCATAAATACTGATATCAATATTCGGCGTATTAAGTATCACATGGATCACTATAATAGGCTCGTGTGTCACTTCCGCAGCAGACCGACACCAACACGTGAAATTACTATTTAACTGGAGGAAAAATCCAACCAGAAAAATATAATTTATGTGCCGACCCATAACCTGTACTCTAGGCCCATTAGGTTTTTAATGTGGAGAATCCTGAGCAATTGTAAATCTGGTTCACTTCAGCTGCACAACTCGTCACATTGTTTAACAACAAACATATTACTGCATTCTATCAAGTGCAGCACAAGTGAAAATACTAGAACAAATTTTTCCAGTCAAACTAATGTTAACTAACGAGACACGTTACATAATAAAGCAACTTATGTCTCCTTTAATAGTTATCCAAAGCCTTCATACAGACCTAAAAGCATTTTGTTAACAAATAAATCTGTTAAAATAAGATGTTTAGAACTACATAGTTTGCATCACGTTAATTGTCACCAACCTATACTTGTAATCTATTTTCTCCAATTAAATAGATACGCGATAAGGCCTCTATTTATCCAGTATTACAAGTTTGTGATATAACTCCAATATTAAAGATTAAACAATAATAATTGATGTCTTATCATCACTCAATAATGATTAAAAATTAATCACCAAATAATAAAGTTCCATCATGAAGGGTCACATTTATGTAGCCATATCATTTAATTGTATAGCAATATCATGTTATGAACTTGCAAACACGCATGTAAACTATAGCATATACAATTCTTGTACCAGTATACTAATAATTCCGAAATCAATTCAGAATTGTTATCAATCACCATGTTAATTAAACAAAACATAATAAGCTATCCATTAATAGCGAAAACATGGACAAATTATAAATTTGGGTTTAATCTACCAATTTATAATGATCAACCTGAGAGAGATGTCACCAAATATGTCCACTTGAATATAAGTTGATCATAAATCAATAACCATTAAAGCATCAATAGCCTTATAAGAAACCAATTATCCAACAACTTTGAGCTTACTTTTGCCTCGTACCTGTTATGCTTAAACAAAGCACCACTTAAAATCAAATTTATATTAATTTCAAGCACATGGCAACAAGTGATAAAAAAAAATTAACACACTAAATTTAATTTAATTAATGAGGCAAATAATGGTCACTCATATACCCATAAATAAATCCAATTTAAACAAACAAATTGACTTTTGCGTCTACTCACAAGAAAGTATGAAAATTGAAGGAAACTGCTTTAAGATTGTTACCAATCTTGTACGATAAAGACATTATTATATATATATATATTGAATATATAACTAATTCAGAAGAACATTGTTAATTCTTAAATCACATAAGCATATAAGAATTAACAATTAAATTAGGAGAAGGGTTTGAGAAAATAAATAGAGATTGGATTTAATCTCGAGTCCAGAAAACTGTCTCCTTAAAGCAGTTTCGCCCCGCACCATCCGTGTTTAGCGACCTGCTTCCCAGGATAAAACAAGATACTAGTATAATCGATAGATCGAATATACTCTCAGCGAACTTGAACTGAGCCCGAGAACTATCACTGGAATATTGGAAAAATTTAAGACTAAAAAGACCGAGAATGAAAGAGATGACTCTTATTTCCTCGACTTAATAAAACTGGTGCCCTAAGACTCTATTTATAAAGAGAGGCTTGAAAGGACTTGTTTTTCTTTTCGATGTGGTACATGGTATTTATAAGAAAAACTAAGGAATAGGTTTCTGCTACTCTCGAAGTGGTACAAAACCACTTTTCATATTAAAATGTAAAACTTTGGAACATCAGTTATCATTCACTTTTTACTCATTTTGAGCGTGTAAATATGCGTTGGAATCCCCTCAAAGAGGAGAATACGTTCCAATAAATACACACCACTAACACATAATGTGTCTCACTCATATAGAGTCTCAAAATGATTCACAACTTAGTCTAAAATACTAAGTTTGTCCAACATAAACAACCCTCCTTCACCATCAAGAACAGTTTGATAATCAAGAAGCTTAGTCAACAAATTACGAGACCTTTCGAGACAATCAGTTTCGGACCAGTGCCAATTATGAACGTTGGCGCCGTCTGGTCTGTCTTCGATAATCCATCTCTTGTCTCCTTCGTATTTGGCCATTAGAAATGACGAATTATAGATACAGGGGGGGTTGTGTGTATAATTGGTTGAATGAATTGGGGGAGAATAAAAAGGGGTAGAATGGAAGAGTCAACAACAACCATTGACTCACCTTTGGACAACAAATCTCCCTCTGATTTGATCCAAGACACAATCTTTCCTTCAGTAATGGTAGAACTGAGCGTCGGCATGAATACATAATCTCCCTATTCTCTTCACAAGGTTACTATATTTTTGTGTGTTTTTTTCATTCTTGTATTTTGCGTGTAGAATGTTGTGACTTTAATGTACAATATGTGGTTAATATGCATGACACTTTCTGGCCGCATTTCCAGCTTTCTGGCTATACGCCGCGTTTCAAGTTTTCCGGTCGGCGTTTTTCGCTGCCGGCATGAAGTTATGCATAGTGATAGTATACTGTATTTATTTAATTGAAGTTTCAATTTGACCGGAACAGTTCACTGAAACTACTACAGTTCATGTTTGGCAGCTATATTAAGAAATGGAAATGGACATTTACACGTTTATGAAGCTCACTGGGATCTGGATATTTTCCGGTTTCCGGCGAGTTTTTTTTTTGAAATTTTCATGCGTGAATTCAACCGTATTCGGTAGCATTTAACATCCTATTTTTGACCAAATACGGTTGAATTTAATAATTGGGTGGGTCTTTTGAATTTTGTCATGAAAATTAATTATCTAGGTGGGATATTTGAATTTTATCTGAAAAATTAATTTTGACCGGATGCGGTTGTATTTAGCCGGTCGTATTTAAGCGGTTATATTTAGTCGGTTGTATTTAGTCGATTGTATTTAGTACTAAATACAACTGGTTTACTAAATATGACTCGAGCGAATACAACCGGTCCAAAAACCGGTGTATTTAGCTAAATACAACCGAAAACGATCGAATTTAGGTAAATACAACTGATTTTAAACCGGTTGTATTTAGCCCTTTTTTTGTATTGGAAAGTGTATAAAAATGAATGGGATACATGGAAGAAAAATGTATAGAATTGAATAGTGTATAAAATTGAATAGGACATACGGAGTAAACGTCAGTACAGTTTTACAATTTTTTACTCTGTTAAGAGCATCTCCTAGGGGAATAGCTATATTTGTTAAATATATAAGTAGAAAATAGATATTATGTAAAATTTTCTCAACCTGTAAGGAATTGTGCTTCAGTGGTATAAGCTATAATGATTAGCTATATTTAAAAAATATTTTTTTATTGTTATTTTTAAATTTCAACAATTATATAGTCATCTTCTAGCAAAAAGGGTTGGTAAGAAGTTATTAATAAAATTAATTATTTTTACTTGATTTAATTGGAAATAATATATATTTATATAACATATTTAATGATGTTGTTAAAATATTTAAATCATGATAAAAATTAATTAACAAATATTACTTGTATATATTATAAAACATTTAACTAATTCTTTTTTTTCCAAGTAATTTGTTAATAGTTTTTTATATAAAAATGTATAGTAAAATTATTATATAAGTAATTAATAATTTTGGTTAACAATGAGTTTTTTTTACAGATTTTGATAATAAATTTTTACAGTTAATATTACTTAAAGTTAAAATATAAAATTAAATTAGTAATTATATATATTCAATTTTAAAGATACAAAGGATCTCTCCATTTTTTGTAGAACTCCATTTAATTCTAAAAATTCAAACCTTAATTATATATATTTAATGAATTCAAATGTTGTGGCGGGAAGGTGTACAATAATTGGAAAATAAGCTGCTGGAGAATTAATTTGGAGGGCCTTGATATAGATGACGGCAACTCATTCAAAATATCTAGCGTGCTTCTTTCTCGGCATTTACCTATGTCTCTCTTGGACTAAAATTTTTTTTACATGTTACGTATATTTTTAAAATTAGGGTTGTTAGATAGACATTATTGCTAATAGGTGCTTGGCCTTAGTAGATGCTCTTAGCACCCTGTGGTTGCCAGCTGTTATGCAATAGTTTGACGTGTAATTCAATTTATTTTATGTGTTAGAAGAAAACCTTTGAAGTAAATAATTATACTGAAATTTTAGATTGAGAATCAAATAACATACACGAGAAATTTTTCTTCTGAACTTAAGTGAAATCATGAATATATATATATATATATATATCTTAATTTTTCGTATCATATTTATCGATATATAATATCTTTTTAATATGTGAAATAGAAATAGGCTATAATTTTTTTTTATTCCATTTTAATGCATTTTTGTTATCGGATGGATTGTGCTAGGAGGAATGTGATTAATTGCTATTTATGTGAAAATAATAATTCTATGAATATTAGGTTATCCGTGGAACCCTTATATGTGCTCATATGTATTTTAGATTTTTCTGAATTATTTTAGTAGATTTTTGGTCGATTTTAATGATTTTTGGATACTAAAATATTTTTATGAAATTTTATGGATATTTAAAATTCATAAAATTTGTTTTATAATTTTCTTTGGTAATTATAAGACTATTCAAAATTAAACTCCCCATTTAATTATGGCTATGGGTATTTTAAAATGTTTTTTACAATATCAATTTACTTTAATAGATTCAAAAATTATTATTTAATTCGTCGTTAGTGTTAAAAACATTTGTAAACACGGGGAGACAACTAATTTAGAAACCTTTTAGTTGTTTTAAAAATTTATTTTCATAACCTCATCACATTTTATTTTATATATAATAAGTATATATATCAAAAGGGATGGTGGAATTATGCATTTACAAATTACCCCTCAGGGTATAACAGCCCCGTGAGGCTTTTCTTTTCTCACTTGACCGTGTATATCTCTTGTCTCTCCCTCTTCTCTCCGCTGTAATCTCTGTTCTATGTGATCTCTTCTCTTTTCTCTCTGTACTTTCTTCTTCTTTATCGATTTTGTTGGGTTTTGCTTGATTTTGGATGGGATCAACTCGGGTTTGATTTTCCAATCGAGTATTACTCGACTTATTGTGTACATGTGTGTGCTACTGCGTGTGCTTCATTTTCTTTCAAAAGCCTTGTTTCGGGTTTGAGATTTTTTACATAAAAACTGAGTTTTTGTGATGTTTCTAGCCTACCAACTTCATTTTAATTAGAAATCGGTGAAAATTCGAGTTGAAAATCCGATATTTTGGGCACCACCAAATTTTTGCTGCCACCGGTCATAAACTCCGATGAACCGGTGGTGAATAATGATGAACATGAGCCCTAGATCATTCATAAATTCATTTTTGTGCTTGCATGTAATTAGTTTTGAGTTTTTTAGAATTTTGTGTTTTGTTAGTTTGTGTTTTCGAATCGTTAATCGTATTATGCAATAGTTGGTACAATAATAACATGATATGCGTCCGAAAAATAAGATTTTGATAATGAGTTTTTGTTTCCAAAAATTTCGGATTCGAGAAATTTGTTTGGACTCGAGTTTCTTACTCTTTTGGTTCGGTTTTTGGCATCAAAATGCTGAATAAAGTTGTTTAGTTGTTGATTGTGTAAATTTGATTGGTTGCATGATAAATCATAATAATTGTAGATTATTTTGATTCAAAATTTGGTTAATATGGTTCGTTTTTTTTTTTTAATTTTGGTTAATGATAATATGATTGGGTCGTTGATTAAATGGCTAGTAGTAAATATGAAAAGGACATGTCGAATTTTTGTTAGAAATTATATGGTAAATTGTGTTATATGTCAAGTTATGCTCTTTTACGACATTGCATATAATTATTGAAATAAAATAGTAAGTCAAGTAGATGCATGTTGATATGTACAAGTTAAAATCGAGCTTTTAAAAGGTTTTATAATCAAGATTCTGTAGTCATATATATGTAAACGATCTTACGTGCTAAGTAAATTCATGTGATGCGTGTATCATATTGATAAAATAATATTTCGTAATTAGTTGAGTATATAAGTAATGGATGCTAGTACCTGACAATTGGTATTATATAAATCATATCTAACATATTACTACAAAAACCTTAAATTATTATTTTAAGGGTCTAGATCTAAGGATTTTTTTTACCCTTTCGCGAGTATTTTCCGCGGATGGTTTTTTCTCCTTTCCAAGGAAAAGGAGAGACTATCGGTGGATATTTTCCGTGAAAAGGTAAAATAAATTCCTTGAATCTAATCCACTATATAAAGTAATTTGCAGCGAAATATAAAACGTTTAACTATTTTGAACTTAGGAGAGGGGAAACAGTACTTACAATATAATAGAAGGATGTTCAAGAATACTTGCATGATATAAGTAACAATCTGATGATAGAATGATAAACTATTCTGAATTTAGAATAGTACAGAAAACTTGTTTGATATGCTCGATAATTTCTTACTATAACTCTGGCTTATAACTGTTGGCTATCAACTCCCACTACACCATATATGACCTATAGCAAAACCCCAAAAAAAGTGTAAAAATGGCCAAAAAGTGTAATCTGAAACAAAAAATTGGGTTATGGTTACACTTTTTGAAATTTAGTGTTGTTGGATTTGCTCGTGCTACAATAGGGGTCTACGGTAACACTTTTGGAAACTGTGGTAACACACGTAAAGATGTAACAATAGACCCTCTATGGTTACGCATTAGGTTTTTATGGTAACACCATGTATGTGTAACCACAGTTCTGTTGCAACACCCCTGAACCTTTAGCAACACCAATAAAAATGATGCAATAAACTCTTTTGTAACATCATTTTTTTTATTATAACACAATATGGTAAAATAATTATACTATTTTGGTAACATTTTTAGAGCTTATTGTAACACTTTCTTTATAAACACTCTGGTCTCTGTTACTCTGGTCTCTGTTGTTACACTTTTATATTTATTATAACATTTTTTCCTTTTTTAGCCAACATTAAAATATTAATTGATTTTGTTAATTTTCAAGATATAAACAAAATATAAAACAACTTGCAAGATTAAAACCTAAATACTACTAACTGAACTTGATAACTGTTTGCAAAAGTACACGTCCATCCAACAAATTTAAAGTTCCAGCTTCCCAATAAACAAAAATAACCAAATTACAAGTACTAGTTTAACTAATCCAGATAAAAAGTTAAAAAGTCTAACTGCCACGAGCGCCAACTATTTACTACTATGCATAAAGTTCCTAGAAGATTACGCGTGTACTTAAATTAAACAGAGTTTGCTTAAGAAACATGTTGATCAAACATCAGTATTGTCATCATTTCCACTGGAGTCGCCATAATCATTACCACTGGAGTTGCCCTCATTTCCACCGGATTCATCATCATCATTTCCACCAGAGTCGCTATCTTATGTGGAGTTTCCACAGTTAGTACCATTTTCACTGGAGTTGCCATCATCAAAGACTTTCAGTTCTGGATTATTCTCTGCTAACTTTCTCATTGTCTCTTGAATTTTTCTTTCAAATTTCTCTTCCATCTCTTTTTCTAACTGAGCACGGATCTTTGCTGTAAGCTGCGCCTCGTACTGGTCATCCAGAACAACAGCTGAAGCAGAAGACTTTTCCTTAACATCTTTTTTCTTACAAACCCTGCCAACAAGAAAGGACGGGTCGTGTTCCTTTCTACCATAAACAAGCTTATTTGCAGCTTCAACATCTCCTCCGGTTTTGAAAATCTTGCCAATGTCATCCTGTGCACATAAACTTTTAAATTTAAGTATCGTTGGCCCAATCACGTTTATGCAAAATATTACGGCCAAGCAAATGTGAAACTCTATGTCATAACTATATGGCTCTCCTAAATGAAATATAAAATCAGGCTGAAAAATGTCATTCTGCAACAGACTATAAAAATTAATAAAAAAATAAACATCTTGTTTTGTACAACAAAAAATGGTAAGCAGAAACAATATTAACCAACAAGTCAGTGTAAAATAAATGATATTTATTGAGTTCTTAGTTTTTAAATTTTAATAGAGCAGTCGAATATACGGTCGAATATGCAGTCTAATATTAACCAACAAGTCAAAACGGTCAAAGTACGGGCCCTTGTAAACTACTAGTACCCGAATCGTGATTGTAATTTAAAATATATTGTTTTCAACGATCCAACCGTACGGATGTTTAAATACAACAAATTTAGTGACGAAAAATTAATTTTAAAATATTTTACTTTTGTATGATGTGGTTTTTCAGTACTCAAAATGGTCAAATTACGGGCCTAGCTATGCAAACTACTTGTACCCGAATCGTGATTGTAATATGAAAATCTTTGTTTCAACGATCAAACCGTACGAATGTTTAAATATAAAATATTTAGTGATGAAAATTAATTTCAAACTATTTCACTTTTGTAGGGTGTAAGTTTTCAATAGTCAAAACGGTTAAAGTAAGAGCCCTTGCAAATTACTTGTACCCGAATCGTGATTATAATTTAAAAAACTTTGTACACTACTTGTACCCGAATCATAAACTATTTAACAAAGATATACTACTTATAAGAATTATGATTTGGGAATAGGAATTCTGTTTAGTAGAACAAGGTATCAAGGTATTACGATCCAAGAGAAAGGTGGTTAGTAAGTAGTACAAGGAATATGAACAAGTTTAAAGAGTTTCTTTAAGCAGGGTAATAGTTTAATGCCGAGTTTTTATTACTTCATGTTAAGACAATATAGAGTTCATGATATCAAACATATGAATATAAACAAACAAGTGGGTTGTACATTTCCTGGACACTGAGACAAAAACTGCGAGACTACTATTTCACACCCTCGAATCCTACTTTTCGAATCTCCTATGTTCACCTATACACGAAAAATGTTACTCGTCAATACTTATTCTTATTTCTACCCTTGCGCGATGGATGAAATAGGTAATTATTTATGGGTCCTGTTCCCTGCAATAGGGTGTCGGTTAAGCTTTATCCAACACACTACTCCAGGGGCTTCATATATATATTTCAAAAATAATTTACTAAATTATTTTAAATTCCAAAAAAATTATTTTCTTTTATTATTTTCAAAAATCCAATTTGATTTAATTATTTATAATTTATTTTAGTTAATTATGTATGGATTTAATTAATTGATTAAATCATTTAATCAATTAATTTTATTTATAAATAGTTAAATAAAGTATAATTATTTATAATTAATTCAAATAATTCCTAAAAATTACTTTTACGCTTTAAAAATTATATTTTTGTATTTAAAAATCAATTAATATTATTATTAATTGATTTTTTCTATTTATTTTTATTTATTTCTTATTTTATTCGTAAAAAATAAACCGTTCGTCTGTTTAATACGAAACGAACGTGTGTAGACTCAGAAAAACATTCCATTTCCAATAAAAATACTTTCTAAACCTAATTTCTTTTGTATTGCAAGGTCATTTGATTTAAGAGTCATTCCGAGTCGGTATTTGATTGGTAAATACAGTTATTGACTAGATTTCGATTCTAAACGTACTGAAACCTATGATTTGACAATGTGACTTATGTGTTACGTGAATTATGTGATTACGTGTTATATGAATAATATAATTATGTGTTACATGATATGCATGCTATATGTTTACAATTTTAAAATGCCATGATTAGTTATAAATGATCGGGTAGACGTCAAGTCATATATTTACGTCGATTGAGTTTGGTTCTGTCAATTAAGATAATCCTTTTGTTTATAGAATCGAGTAGCAAGGAACGTAGTCAAGGGTTAGACAGACTATACCATATATGGCCTCTCCCAACACTTTTTTTGGTGTTACAAGAAAAAATGTTACCTTACATTCCCCAAAATCGATCTAAGCTAACATTTTGATTTTGCGTTGTAGTAGAGATGAGAAAGTGTTACCATAGACAGGAGCAAATTGCTATTGTAACATAAAATAAATTGTAAGCATTGATATCAAAAAATATGTTACCATAGAACTGAAATTTTAGGCGGTTCTGTTTTTACTTTTTGGACAACATTTAGGCGGTTGTTTTTTGGACCAAAATTTTGGGCGACCCAAAACTAACTAATACCCCGCTCATTTATTTTATCCAAACACAAACACATCTCACACACACAAACACATCTCAAAATCACATTTCACAAACACATCTCACAAATACAAACACTCTCGTCAAATTGGGGCTGAAGATGAATTAGGGTTTGAGGTAATCAGTTGGGTTTGAGCTTTTCAGAGCTAATCAATTGGGTTCAGAGCTAATCAGTCGAGTTTAGGGTTTTTTTTCTTAGTCTAAAATTGGGTTTATTCAATCGGGTTTAGGGTTCAGGGCTTTCTTTTCTTTTCAATCGAGCTTTTCAATCGGGTTTATTCAGGTATGCCCTTATTTTCTTCTCTTATTTGCTTGTAAATAGGTATTTAGGGTTTGATTTTTTCTTGTATGCCCTTATTTTCAGAGCTATTTTCTTCTCTTATTTGCTTGTAATTAGGTATTTTTTCTTGTATGCCCTTATTTTTTCTTTTTTTAAGCATGCATCTTTGCCTGGTCGGTTTGTGATTTTACCTGGTCGGTTTGATTTATGTATGTTTGTGTTTTGATATAAAACAAATAACCTGTTACTTGTCTTGTTCTTTACTGTAATTATTTTTTTTGCTTGGTTTGTGTTTGGGTTTGTTTTTTTGTTCTTCACTGTAATATTCAGATGCATTATCTGAATATTAGTTCTACGAATCATTAGTTCAAAATAATTTAGAGTTTGCTTATAAGTGCTTGATTTTGCGCTTGTTTATTTTATTTACGGAATTGATTTAGAGTTTTCTTATAAGTTCAGAATCTTTGAGTTGTGCATAGTTGCGACTTAGGACAATGTAGATGTTTAATAGGTAGTTTACAACAGGTTGGTTCGTAAATTAAAGTAATATTTCTATATGCTGCGAGTGGAAATTAGGTATGTAATTAGGTATGTAATTAAAATGTTTAACAAACTTTAATATGGTAATTCAAATAAACACAGTGCTTATATAGATTCGGCAGATCAGATCGTTATAAAATAGGGTGAATAACATGGTAAAGTGAATGAGTTTTTAATGTATTAAATAAGATTGAAGTTGTAATTTTGGTCCATATATGAACCTGATAAGAACTTTAATAGATGAAACAAAAAGTAATGACATATGTACTAGCTAATTAGAGAATAAGGAGTCATTATTGGTGAATAGCGATTAAAGTGGATTGAAGAATAACGGCCCTGACCCTGATGAGAAAATAATAAGGCAGGGGCCGACTAATAATTTTGTAACATGAATAATACTCTGAAGTGTATGCTTCTTTATAAATATTAGTGGTCAGTTTCAAATAATTAAGAATTCTCTGTCTAAAAAAATTGATATCATGTAATAGAAATATATGCTAGTTTTAGTATATAAATTAATTAGCTTTTAAGGGGCTGATTATGTTAATTAAGGTTTTAAGGGACTCGTTTACTGTAACTATAAAAGATGTATGATAATAAATGGATAAAATATAAAACAATAAATGTGGTGCTAATATTATAGAAATTTAGCGGTATTCTAAATTTGATAATTATTTTCTTTTTATGTAGACATGACTGATCAGGATAGTAATTGGTTAAATCATCCTAAGTATAGTGAAGTATATAGGAATGTAGTACAAAATTTTGTGAGAAACTCGATGTCTAAATTCAGTGTTGGAAATGAAATGAAGTATCCTTGTTGTCCATGTGATAATCGTCTATGATAGTCTCAAAAGGATGTTTATGATCAACTTGTATGTAATGGACCTCATGGGAGATTAGTACACTTTATATACGAGGTTTCAATATTGACGATGGAGCGCGAAGAAAATTACGGATTCCTGGATAATATTGATGAGATGCTGAATATTGCATTTGGTAATGTGGGACCGAATGCAGATGCAAAGAAATTTCTACATCTTGTCGAGGAAGGAAGACAACCATTATATCTAGGTTGTAAGAAATTTTCGCGTTTAAGTTTCTTAATTAGGATTTATAACTGGAAGTGTCTTAATGGCATAACCAAGACGACTTTTAGTGAAATAATAGAGTTATTAAAAGAGGCCGTTCCCGAGATTAGATTGCCTAAATCTTTTAATTCTACTAAAACTACCATCAAGGATTTAGGTCTTAACTACGTGAAAATACATGCATGTTCGAACGACTGCATGTTATATTGGGGTGAAAATAAAAAAGAAGTTAAGTGTAGAAATTGTGGTGTTTCAAGGTGGAAGGCTGTGGCACAAGGGTCAGAAAATAATAAAATTGCAGCCAAAGTTATGAGATATTTTCCACTAAAACCAAGGCTGCAACGAATGTTTTTGTGCAAAGACTTCTCTAAACTAATGAGCAGGCATGCAGTATACCGAAGGAAGGACGAGAAGTTACGACATCCGGCTGATGGGGAAGCCTGAAAGACGATGGATGCCACATATCCCCATATTTCTTCAGATAATCGGAATGTCCGATTGGGTGTAGCTTCTGACGGCTTTAATCCATATGGGAAGATGAGTTCCACTCACAGTATATGGCCAATTGTTATCGTTAACTACAACCTCCCTCCCTGGTTGAACATGAAACCTGAAAATTTAATCCTCTCAACAATAATACCTGGTCCCAACGATCCCGGAAATAATATCGATGTCTACATACAGTCGTTGATCGCGGAATTGAAAGAGTTATGGAATGTAGGGGTGGAAACTTATGATGATTTGACGGATCAGAACTTTATGTTACATGCAAGCATTTTGTGGACCATTAGTGACTTTCTCGGATACGCAATGTTGTCGGGTTAGAGCATAAAAGGCAAATTAGCATGTCCTATATGTAATTACGAGACGTCGTCGAAGTATTTGAAACATAGCAAGAAGGTCTGCTATATGAATCATCAAAAATTCCTAGACCCCAACCACAAGTGGAGGTCTGATAAGAGACGATTCAATGGAGATGTTGAGACTGGAGAAACTCCTACAATGCTATATGGGAGGGACATTGAAGTTCTGCTGGATGGTTATGTGAACATATTTGGAAAGGGAAGTAAACGGAAAGTGAGTTGTGAAACTAACCCTTGGAATAAGAGGACAATATTATTTGACTTACCTTATTGGAGAGACAACTTAATTCGACATAACTTGGATGTAATGCACATCGAGAAGAACATTTGTGATAGTGTTCTAGGCACATTGCTAAATATGGGAGGCAAGACAAAGGATCATATGAATGCTCGATTAGATTTGCAAGAATCTGGTATAAGGAAGGTCCTTCATCCTATCACTACTGCTGATGGAAAATCTATAATTAGGGCAGCAAACTTTGACCTGACCAACAAAGAAAATGATATATTCTGTTCAGTATTCCAAAATGCAAAGCTGCCACACAGGTTTGGTTCTAATATCAGCAGATGCGTGCAAGATAGGAAAATTGTGGGATACAAGAGTCATGACGCACATATTTTTATGCAATATTTATTACAAATTGCAGTCAAAAAATCATTAAAGCCTGAGGTCAATACCTTTAATCAGACTTGGAATTTTTTTGAGAGATATATATGTGCTAAAGTGATTGAGGTAGGTGATTTAAAAAGGTTGCAGCAGGAGATTGTCGAAATACTTTATCAACTTGAGATGATTTTTCCGAATCCGTTCTTTGACATAATGGTTCACCTACCTGTACATTTGTGCAAGGAAATCAAATATGATGGACCAGTCCATCAAAGATGGATATATTCGATTGAGAGATATCTAGGAGTATTAAAATGATACATTCACAATAAGAGTAAACCAGAGGGATCGATTGCAGAGCGATACTTGGCAGATGAGTGTTTGACGTTCTGCTCAAGATTTCTAAATGATGGCCAGACTACGTCATCGAATCAATTTGAAATTCCTGGTGCAGAGACTGAAGGGTACTCTCTCGGCTCAAGGAAGAACAAAGAAGGGAAATATATTCACTTGTCACATGATACGTGGATCACAGCTCACCAATATGTATTATTTAACTATAATGACAAGGAGGTTGAGGACCTAATTGAGTAAGTCCTAGTTTAATATTCTACAGCCAAGTAAATAAAAATTAATGCCTTTATGTATAGTAACTTAGCATACTTGTCTATAATTATAGGAAGCACCATGAATTAATAGCCAACAACGAAAATTCTAAATGGTATAAAAGGGAAAGAATACACACTGATGAAATATGTGACTGGTTCAAGGATGAAGTTGGTAAAAAAGTCGAAGTTTCCAGGGAAGTGGCATCATTAGCAAAGGGTCCAAGATGATCTGCTAAGCAGTTTAGTGGTTATGTTGTAAATGGATTTAGGTTCGATACAAGAGAAAAAGATCATAAATGTATAACACAAAATAGTGGAGTGTATTTGACAGCCTTGACGACTAGCTTCGCAAGTTCGAAGGATCAAAATCCAATAGTTTGGGATGTAGGTTACTATGGATCGATTGAAGAGATATTTGAATTGACTACTGGGTTGCATTTAATGTTGTCTTGTTTAGGTGCACCTGGTACTAAGATGATAAAGATTCATTTGGTTTTACTCGAGTTAACTTTAAAGGAGTTTGTCAAAAGCATGATTCTTTCGTTATGTCAACTTAAGTGCAACAGGTTTTTATATTGAAGATCCTGTTGAAAAGAATTTTTATTATCCTGTTAAGAGGATATCACCAGAGTTTTCGGAAATAGGCGTTGGAAATACAATTGAAGATGACATGTTTGGGAAGTTTCCACATGACACTAGCTTTCGTACCATGATAGAAAATCATGAAAATGAATTACCTGGTTCAAAAATGATGTCCCTGCGAAGGAAATTGCAAAGGAAATTCCAGATGGAGTAAATGATTAAGTCAGGTGTTCTTTATAATTGCTTAAGGCCTAATTGTTTGAATTAATTTATTTAAAATGAAAGGGTAGATAAATTATATAAAAATAAAAAACTTCAATTAAACTTTAATTGAGGTTAACTTATCACTATTTTCGTGTTTTACATATTTAATATGGTAATTTTAGATCATTGCTTTCCTATTTTATATATTTAACATGGTAGTTTTAGATCATGGTTTTCATGTTTTACATATTTAATAAGGTAATTTTAGATCATTACTTTCCTGTTTTATATATTTAACATGGTAGTTTTAGATCATTGTTTTCGTGTTTTACATATTTAATATGGTAATTTTAGATCATTGCTTTTCTGTTTTATATATTTAACATGGTAGTTTTAGATCATTGCTTTCGTATTTTAAATTTACATTATTGTAGTTTTTATATCCCTCCACCTTGTTACATGTTTGTCAGATTATTATAGTTTTTTATATCTCTAACATGTCTTTATATTTTTATAGGATGACTGATTCAAGATATACCATCCACTTGCACCATACCGGAGATTTTAAAAGGACTAAATACACTGGTGGCTCACATGTCACATATGCCACGGATGCTGACAGATTTTTATATTCTGTACTCATGGATTGGATTAAAGAAGATCAGAAGTATGATGAAATTGGG
The DNA here is from genome assembly GCF_009905375.1 of Apium graveolens. NCBI lineage: Eukaryota > Viridiplantae > Streptophyta > Magnoliopsida > Apiales > Apiaceae > Apium > Apium graveolens. The sequence goes on along the minus strand of NC_133648.1, from coordinate 137,592,023 downwards.
GGAGTATATGTCAGAAAATGGAAGGGAAGTGGCTGGACATTGATAACAAATGATAGCAGCATGTTTCGGTATATTCATGAAAGTAATAGTTCTGAAGTGCTTTTTTTTGTTGAATGCATTGTTGACAAAAGAATAGCCCCAATGGCGCAGATGCAGCCATTCATGATTGTAAGGCCAAAAGCATGGATTGTAGAGAATATTGCAGAACGACGTAAATTTGTGACCTTAAAGACATCACTGATGAGAAGGAACGAAGGTTAACTTCAAGAAAGAAACTACAATTTAGTTCTACTATTCCGAGTTTTATTCCAAGTGCTACAAAATAGGGAACAAGTTCAAAAGCTCTGGTGGAGGTTGTAGAAATAGGGAAGGTGGTAGAAACAGAGATGGTGGTAGAAATAGAGAAGGCGGTGGAAACAGAGGACAATAGTGAGCTGATGGGGTTGGGAGAATATTTGAGGAGATGGGAAATACCTGCAGAAGATACAGTAGACAATGTTGGGAAGCAAGCACCAACAAATATTACTGTTGAAGGTGAAGGATGTACTGAATATGAAATTAATCAAAACAAGAATGTTGCGGAACTTCAGAAAAAGGTCGATGAACTCATATTAAAGCAGATGGCAGCTGACATGTTTAAAAAGAACCCTCAGCAGAAAAAGAAAAAGCTACTGAGTGCTCGAAGTGGAAGTGAATCATGTTTTCCAAATCAAGAGGTCGGACCAGAAAATGATGAAGCTGACATTGTCACATCAAAGGTAGAAATTCTTGCTTTATTTCTAATTTTTTTAGCATCGTATAATTTATTATAGTCACTTGCTCATTAGCTGACTTCTACATTTTTTAGAGATAAAAAAGGTGCATATACCTGAGGTCGGAGCTGGTCCAAGAACTCGTTCCCGCGTTAATAAAATTGCAAATGTTCCTGAGAAGAAAGTAGTTGGTGGTTCAGTTGCTGCTGAGGTATTATTATTTTTTTGTCTTTAATTTTTTAAAAATATTGTATTAAATCTTGATTCCAAGTCTGCAATATTGTAGGTTAATTATTTTAGGAAAATAATTGGGAAAAATAAAAAAATAGAAAATTATTGCAAAGTAGTTGAAATATTTATATACACGTGGTAATTTCTCTTTATAAAAATGAAGAATCACCAGTTCCTCTTGGAGAAAAGCTGAAGCAGCTAAAAACTGCAACTCCTGGTTCAATGGAAGCATACAACGATCTCAGAAAACGTCAAAAAGCCCAAGAGGAAATTGAGACTATCCAGTCACAATCCCAGCCGGAAAATTTGTAAACACAAACTACTGGTTTTCTTGTTTTCCTTCTTACATATCAATTTATATTTGATTTTACACCAAGGACATTAGATTTTGTTAGGTCACACAACACTGTAGAAGGGGGTTGAATATAGTGTTATTACAATCAAATCGATCTTGAACATAAGTAACAGTAAACATATATATTAAATATAATAAACTTTGTTACAATGGAACTGTTCTCTCTCAGTGATGAACAAATATCACTAAGAGCTGCTAGGTTACAATGTATGATCTTCTCGATAATGATAACACATATAGTGTAAACCCGAAGTCTGTGTTTATATAGTATACAGTTACAAGATAACTTCTAATTGATATGGAATATAATTTTGTCTCCTAAAATATATCAATCAGATATCCTCTACAAGTCTTCCAGTCTTCTAACTCTTTCCATTCATACAAGTTAATAGATTTGATGATGTCAAAAACATTTAAGTACAAATGCAATAAGAGTTTAACTAAATAACTAACTACAACTTACAGTCCTTGTAGCTTTTACCAATCTCACTGAGTCAATCTGAATCCATAATGATTCTTGACAAAGTGTGATATCAGCTTTTCTTCTTTGATCCTCAGGACTTGAGAGAGTGTAGTCTTGACTTGCTTCATCTCTTCATTCTGACTTCCAATCTGGTAGATTGCAGTCCTTAAAGCAGAGATATGGTTTCTTTCTAAACCAGCATTCAGTCTTATTACCCTAGGATAAGAAGAATCTTCATTGTAGTACAGACATTTCTCTTTCAGTATCTCTTCAAGCTTAGAAGAATTCTTCTTCACTGGAATTTCACTTCCATCATCTTCAACAATATTAGGAACGAATTCTGTAACTCTTGAACCAGAAATTCTTGCTTTATCTATGATGGTCTTCAATATGAACTTTGACCATCTCCTAGTAATATCAGACTTTACCTCTAAAAGGTAAAAAAAGAATTGTAGTTCTTTCAGTGATTTGTTTAATACATCTGATTCTAACATTTGATATGTCCTTCCATCTTCAAGAAATAGAATCAGATTTTCCTTAACATTGTGCTTGTTATGAACATCCAGTACCACTTGAACAGATATAACTTTATCAAGATATTTTTGTGTAACATCTTCAAGAGGTCTGTCAGTCAATAAAAATGGATCTCTAGTAGTAACTTCAACTCCTGTTTTAATCTTTGCTTCATCAGAACCTAGTCCAGCCCTGTCTCTTGGTTCTCTAACATTTAACCCGATAGTCATGAAAGTAGACAGCAATTGGCTTTGCTTTGGATCCGATGATTTAACATTTTTCCACAGAAGTTTCTTTTTATCAGCTACTTTCATTTTGTCTAAATCAACTTGAGCACTGTCAGAGGTTGACTTGATGACTTTATTAGAACTTGCTATTTCAGTTATAGCTTGCTGTTCTTGACTCTGAACAACTTGAGCCTTGTCAGAGGTTGTCATTGATTCTTCAGAAATCTTCTTTCTTTTCAGAGTTTGAACATCTTTATCTTCAGCAAGAATATCATCAGTACTTTGAACCATTTTGCACACTGGCTTTATCAGAATTTGAGGAATTTTCATCTCTAGTGGCTTGGTTGGTTCATCAACATTTCCTTTCCCTTTGTCTTTGGGATCAATCTCAGTCTGTGATCTAGTCTTGGCTTTAGATGCCTCAGTTTGTGACTTCTCCTTGATCACAATGCCTTTTTCCTTAGGCCTTGGAGGTTTCTTGGCAACAGAAGCTTTTGGCTTAAAATTTTTCTTTTCAGCTTTAAATATAGCTTCTTCCTCCTTGAGATTTTCTAAATCCATTCCTGGATTAAGTTTCAGAAATAATCTTCTAGCAATTTCTTCATCAAGTGTCTGAATCTTGGGATCCTTGTAGTAACAGTAGTCTGCTTTCCATTGAGCTTCAGATTTTGCATGAACTTTTGAGAATCTTGACTTCCACCTTGTATCAGAATATCAGGCGTTGTCAGACTTTGCTCATCAGAACTTGATATCAGATTTTGAGTTTCAGTACTTGTTATTAGATTTTGAGTTTGAGCAGCTTCAGAACTTGTCTTCTTTTGAGTAGAATATTTGCTTGCATCAGTACTTAGTTTCCTTGAAGAAACCTTGTTGCTCTGCCCTTTACTTTGAACTTGACCTCCACCCTTGCTAGGGTTTCCCTGGTCATCAGCTTCATCATCTTTCTTCTTCAGAAATTGATCATTTGAGCATTTGGACTTAACTATCTTCTCCCCTTTTTTGGCATCATCTGATAGTAGGAGTGAGAGAAGAAGTTCTACTGAAGATTGAATATCATTCAATTGAGCCTGTTAAGAAGCTTGATTTGCCAGAACCTCAAAAATTTGGGCCTGTTGCTTCTCTTGTGTTTTCTCAATTGCTTCTACCTTTTCAGAAATAGGTCTGATAAACCTCTTTTGGTCAAGCTTGGTCTCCATTTCTAGCTTTTCAGCTTTTTCTAGAAGCTTATCAACCTTTTCTTGAGTTGCACAGTGTAGACCTTGAAGATTCTTGGTAGATAGAGCAGTGATCTTGAGTTGTATCTTGACATCAGAATTTATCACAAGCTCATCAGCTTTAGCAATGTGCTCTGTCAGAACTTTAGAGCTTGGAATGAAATCAGTTTCATTCCACTTCTTGGTCCACTCTACACCTCTGTGAGTATCCTCCCAAGGAACAGGTGTAGCTTGCTCAACAAACTTCTTAACCAATGCTTCCTTTCCCAGAATGGGAGCTGGAGTATCAACAGAAACACTGTCTTCAGAACTTGAAGAAGATTCATTATGTTCTGACAGCACTAGAGTGTGTGATGCAACTGGAGATTCAGCAACAACTTCATCTAAATTCTGAGCATCAGAATTTATCTCCAGATTTGGTGTAGATGGTGTAGATGGTATCTCAGCATCAGCATTTAAGGTAGGAGAATGAGTTGGAGATTGTTGAGTTTCTGTTGGTGGAGCTTCCAGATAAAGAATATTGGGTATATTCAGATTGTGAATATCTATTTCAGAATTTATAGCTTATTCTTCAGCATCATCTGTAGCTTCAATATTAGAGACAGGAGGTGTTACCACTATATCAGGAACGGTGTCTTGGTCTTTAGCTGTAGGTGGCATAGATTCAATGATAGTTGGCTCTTTTGAGATCAGAGATTCTTGATCATCTTCCTCAACTTCAGTTGTATGCTCAGATGTAGGCTTAGCATTATACCTCTTTGCCCTCATTTTCTTCAATCTCCTTGCCAATGAAGGAGTTGCTTTAGCAGCAGAATTTACTGATCTATTTCTCTTCAAAGTATCAGAACTTTGAGCTACAGTTTCTTTCTGAGAAGTAACATTCTCAGCTTCAATTGTCACAGGTTCTGATGCATGAACCTGTGCTTCCTTTTCAAATGTAACTTAGGATATGTCGATTTAAATTCAATATTTGTTTGTCAAATCAACACAAATTATTAGTAACCACAATTTTAATCAAAATATTCATCAAGAAATACAGTTCAAGTGGATGAAGTAAAAATTAATAGGTTTCAATGAGAACATTCACATTCACATAATACGAGATAAAAAAAGACTAAATATTGCAATTAAAAGAAATTTCATTAAAATATCCAAAGAGTACATTTCATGAAATTTATAGATTACATGCAAAAGATTACAAGATAATCCTAGTTTAAGATAGTAAACATTAACAGCCTAGGTCTCAAAGGAAAGCTATCAATTAGTTCCTCCTGCTGCTGACAAAAAGCACTGCAAGACGGATGATCCGTTCTTGCTGAAGAAGAGCCTCTCTCCGTTCTTCTTCCAAGCGATTAAGATGGAGTTGATAGTCCATCTGAAAGAACAAGAGATTTGTCTGAACCTCTTATGGAACCATGTTCTATATCTCAGCAGGAATGGCAGTGATGTGCCATTCCTGTTCCCATTCACCACAACTAAACTCGACGTTGAAGGTTTCATAGTTCATAAACATATTTACAAGAACCATTTTTATGAAGGAAGAAAATGGTGAGAATTAAAAGAGAGAGAATGATTTTGTGTGAGAATAGAAGATGATTTGTCTGAGATGAAATATTGGTTAAATAATCAATGGATTATCAAGGGACTAGAAGACTGATTAATGACTAAGTGTAGAGTTAACTTAATGAGCGTCTCCCTAGACCGATGTGTAATAATTTAGGCAATATGTGAACAGTCAATAGTTAAAGCAGAAGTTAATGGGCATGGGAAATAAGTAATAATTACTGTGCGTATGCAGTTTTTCAAGACAAACACATTTACCACTAACCCAAATGATTATGACTATTTTTATCTCACCTAATTATCTTCTGATTAAATATGACCGTTTCAGTATTTACCACAAATAAGTCAAGTAAAGAATAATTCCACGCAAGCATCAAAGTTTCCATAAGAATTTAATATCAGAACTTGACTATTAGAAGATTTTAACAGTCATCAGAACATGGCTTCTGTACTCAAAAAGTGAATGTCTTTTTTTTGTGATTCTTCATACAAATACTGACTTGTTTCTTCAGAGTTTAATCATCAGAACTTCCATCAGAACTTGTCCTCAGAATTTATGCAAATGACACTTAAATGTTTGTCAAAAACAACTTAATCACCACAGTAATTTTCATCATTCATATGGAATGAGAGTGTGTGCATTTAGCAAAATATCAGATAAAGATTAAAGTCTGATAAACTTCAGTACATCTTAGAAATAAGGCATAACTAAGAAAAGTGCTTAAAATCTGTCATTACTAATGAAGTCTACTATAGGATAAATTTGTGCATGAGTCCACCTCAACTGTTTGTGCTCATTTTATGCATCTTTTAGATTTCTTTTTCATAATGGCTCCTCAATGTAAGTGAGTCACAACTGCTTATCAGAATTTATGTTATTATCAGAGTATTTCTCCAGTAATCAGAGAATGTGAAAAGTCACCAAGAAAAAATTATTTGTTTTTCTAATGCATATTACTTAATACTAGCAATGCACTTGGGTCTTCCCTTCCACATATCTACTCTAGATCTCAAAGGAGTACCTGACTTTAATTTTCGTTTCTTTTTTTTTTCTTCAGATAAGTGAGGCTTATCAGCATTTAGTTCATCCTTAAGATTTACTGACATCAGAATTTGACAGATAAGAAGCAATAATCTAATTTGTGACTTAGTAATAAGATACACAAAGTAAATTTGACTAAGCTCAAAATCAGAATTTGCTTGTGTTAATGAATTTCTACATAAATAACTAATTCAAACATGGGATTTCTAGTATGTTAAAGACTATTAGATCATCATCTAGCACAGTAATCCTCATTGGATTGAATAGTAACAGAACATTCAAATCACTATCAGAGTATATAGATCCACATCAGATAATAATCAGTATTTAATGTATTTTAATTTAAGTACAGATTACATGAAGATAAGACAATCTGTAAACACTGATCATAAAGTCTGATGCATGAGAATAAAAACTAAGCAGATTTAGAGAAAGAACCTGAAACCATTCTAAGTTCATTTACCAGTCTTGTAAAAGTAGCTTCACATAGTGGTTTTGTGAAGATATCTGTTAGTTGTTGATCTGTTGGAACAAAATGCAATTCCACTTTACCTTCCATCACATGTTCCCTTATGAAATGGTACCTAATGCTGATGTGCTTTGTCATTGAGTGTTGAACTGAATTACCTGTCATAGCAATAGCACTTTGATTATCACAGTAAATAGGTATTTTAGAAAATTCTAACCCATAATCCAGTAATTGATTCTTCATGCAAAAAATCTGTGCACAACAGCTTCCTGCAGCAATATATTCTGCTTCTGCAGTTGATGTGGAAATTGATTTATGTTTCTTGCTAAACCAAGAAACTAATCTGCCTCCAAGAAATTGGTAGCTTCACCTAGTGCTTTTCCTATCTATTTTGCATCCTGTAAAATCTGCATCTGAGTAACCTATTAGCTTAAAATCTGATTCTCTAGGATACCACAATTCTAGATCAGTTGTACCCTTGAGGTACTTGAAAATTCTTTTCACAGCTATTAGATGAGGTTCTCTTGGATTAGCCTGAAATTTTACACAAAGACAGGTAGCATACATGATATCAGGTCTACTTGCAGTTAAATAGAGTAAAGAGCCAATCATACCTCTATAGTTAGTAATATCTACTGATGAACCAATATCTTTATCTAACTTCGTTGCAGTGGTAATGGGAGTGGATGCAGTTGAACACTATTGCATTCCAAATTTCTTGAGTACATTTCTGGTGTACTTGGATTGACAGATAAAAGTACCTTCTTCGTTTTGCTTGACTTGAAGTCCCAGAAAATAACTAAGTTCTCCCATCATACTCATTTGATATCTTGACTGCATTAGCTTTGCAAACCTTTCATAGAGTTTGGCATTTGCAGAACCAAATATGATATCATCAACATATATCTGTACCAAAAGTAAGTCCTTTCCATGGTTGAGGTAGAACAGTGTTTTATCAATTGTGCCTCTGTGAAATCCACTTTCCAGAATGAATTGAGCTAAAGTCTCATACCATGCTCTTGGAGCTTGCTTAAGGCCATAAAGTGCTTTGTCAAGCCTGTAGCATGATTTAGAAGTTTTGAATCTACAAAGCCTGGAGGTTGTTCAACATACACCTCTTCTACCAATTTTCCATTATGAAAAGCACTTTTTACATCCATTTGAAAGACTTTAAACTTTTTATGAGCAGCATAAGCCAAAAAGATTCTTATGGCTTCCAATCTAGCAACTGGTGCAAATGTTTCATCATAATCAATACCCTCCTGTTGAGAGTAACCCTTAGCAACCAACCTTGCTTTGTTCCTTGTAATTATGCCATCACTGTCAGTTTTGTTTCTGAACACCCATTTTGTGCCAACAACTGATCTGTTCTTTGGTCTTGGCACTAGGGTCCAAACATTATTTCTTTTAAATTCATTTAACTCTTCCTGCATTGCTTGCACCCAATCAGCATCTTGAATAGCTTCTTCCACTTTCTTTGGTTCAGTCTGAGATAGAAACGAATGATAGAGACATTCATTTGATGTTGCAGTTCTAGTTCTGACACCTGCTTCAGGATCTCCAATTATTAAGTCAGGTGTATGTGATTTGGTCCACTTCCTTGCAGATGGAACCTGATTTCTAGAACTGGATCCTCCCCCATGATACATGCTATCTTCATCAGCATTTTCTGATGCTCCCCCTGTAGTTATGCTCTCTGAGACTTCAGAATTTGAGTTAGATCCTTCAGGACTTGAGATATCAGAGTTTCCAGAATTATCAGAATTTGGCTCATCAGAACTTGATGAATCAGAACTTGAAGAGCCAGAGACAGGTTCTGATGCATCTTGAGAGTCTTAAGTTATGGTAGGATCTTCAGCTTGCTCCCCTTGGACAGGTGCATTTTCCTTTGGAGTTGTTACCACAGTTTTAATGACATCAGAACTTAACCCGTCAGCACTTACAGGATCAGAGTTTAAGTCATCAGAATTTAGAGAATCAGAATTTAAGTCTTCATTTTCAAATCTCAGCTGATCGTGATCATTGAAATCTTCAAGTCCAGTAATCTTCTTATCATCAAAAGATACATTGATAGATTCCATGACAACCCTTGTTCTTAAATTGTAGACTCTGAAGGCTTTTGTGGAAAGTGGATATCCAACAAAAATTCCTTCATCAGCTTTTAGATCAAACTTTGACAGCTGTTCATGATGAGTCTTAAGAACAAAATACTTACATCCAAATACATGAAAGTATTTCAGATTGGCTTCTTTTTCTTCACCATCTCATATGGTGTTTTTCCAAGCTTGTTTATTAGTGTAGCATTTTGTGTAAAACAAGCAGTCTGCACAACTTCAGCCCAAAAGTAGGTTGGTGGCTTTGCTTCATCAAGCATAGTTCGTGCAGCTTCAATAAGAGTTCCGTTCTTTCTTTCTACAACTCCATTTTTCTGTGGAGTTCCAGGTGCAGAAAATTCCTATTTGATTCCATGCTCTTTGCAGAACTCTTTCATGATCGAATTCTTGAACTCAGTGCCATTATCACTTCTTATAATTTTAACAGAATCTTTGACCAATTTATCCAACTGTCTGACATGATCAGTTAGAGTAGATGCAGTTTCATTCTTCTTGTGCAAGAAATACACCCAAGTGTATCTTGTGAACTCATCCACTATAACCATAATATATTTCTTCTTTACAATAGACATGACATTGACTGGACCAAATAGATCAACATGCAGTAGGTGATAAGGTTCAAGAATTGAGGATTCAGCTATGCTCTTGAAAGAAGATTTTCTTTGTTTTGCCTTTTGACACGAATCACAAAGGCCATCAGGAGCAAATACTGATTTTGGCAATCCTCTCACAAGATCTTTCTTTACAAGCTCATTTATGTTGTTGAAATTTAAATGAGAGAGTCTTTTATGCCAATTCCAGCTTTCTTCAATTGATGATCTACTCAACAGAAAAATTGCAGAACCATCAGAACTTATTGAAAGTCTGGCTTCATAAATGTTACCATGCATGTAACCTTACAGAACCACTTTGCCTGTAGAATTGTTTACAACTTCACAGTGTTCTTCAAAGAAATCCACATGATAACTTCTGTCACAGATTTGACTCACACTTAACATATTGTGTTTAAGTCTTGAGACAAGAGCTACTGATTCAATGATGACATTCCCAAGATTGATATTGCCATATCCAAGAGTTTTTCCCATATTGCCATCTCCATAAGAAACTCCTGGGCCAGCTTTCTCCACAAATTCTGATAGCAGGGCTTTATTTCCAGTCATATATCCTGAACATCCACTGTCCAGTACTAGGATATCTTTCCTATTGCCCTGAAATCACAAAGACCACTATTGGTTAGTTTTAAGGACCCAGACTTGCTTGAATCCTTTGGCCTTTTTAAGTTTGTTAGTATTTGCAGCGGATTCAGTTTCAGAGTTTATGCTAACATGCTGTTTATCAGAACTTATATCAGACTTTGTATCATACTTTACACTGGAAGGAATTAAAGTAACTTTCTTTAAAGAAGGTTTTATTTGATAATAATCATAGTACAAACTATGATATTCCTTACAAGTATAAATGGAATGCCATAAACTACCACAATGAAAACAACGATTTTGTGGCTTAAACCTAACAGACTGACTCTTAACTCCTGATCTAGGAGGTAAAGAGTTTATACTTTTATTTTTCCTGCAAAAAGAAGCAAGATGGTTAGATTTTCACAGTTATAACATTTCTTTCTAGGAGCATTAGGAACAGGCATATAATTATTGCTTTTGTTCACACCTTCCTTTCCATTCTTATTTTTCCTATCTTCCTTTACCTTGTTGACATTCCTAATCTTTTTCAGCTTATGCTTAAGCTGCTTCTTTGTCATTAAGCCTATGTTGACTTCAGCTAGTTTATCCTGTTTTATTTTGTCAGAAGTTGACTTATCCTTAACTTCTGTCACAGACTCTTTCATCTTTTCAGAATTAGACTTTACAGTTTTAGCTACAAACTTAACAGGATTTACCTTTGTCTTAGCAGTATGTTTAACAACAATTGGCTCAATTTGTTCAGCTCCTTTTTCACTTTTATCATCTCCATAACCTAAGCCCTCTGTCCAGTTTCCACTACTTAAAAAATTCCGAGTTGTTCTTCCAGAGTTAGTCCAAGTTCTGATAATCTCTCTTTCCTTTTCTTACTCAGTTTTTAGAGATTTATTCAATTTTAGTAATTCATTTCTAACATAAAAAGCATCATTTCTTTCTTTCTGAGTTTGATGGAACATAACTAACTCTTTTTCTAAATAATCATTCCTTTTCTTAAAAGTAAGATTTTCAGAAGTTAATCTTTCACATGTTAAAGTTTGATCTCTATAACTAATAAACATGGTTTTAAGATATAATCTCAACTCAGTAATATCATCAGTATGAAAGGCATAAGTTGTTTGAGGTACCTTCAATTCAGCAGTTTCAGGACTGCCATCAGAATTTTCCATCAGGGCATAGTTCACTTCATGTTCATAATTTGAAGTGTCTGTCCAACTTTTCTTCTTTGTGATTAGTGCCTTACCTTTATCACTTTTTCCTTTCTTGCAGTCAAGAGATATGTGGCCTCTTTCACCACAGTTGTAGCATTTGACATTTGAGTTGTCTCCTCTGTCAGACTTTCCTCCCTTGCCTTTAGACTTTCTGAACCCTTTCTTATCAGAACTTCCACTTTTCCTGAAAAACTTCTTGCCTTTTCTGAATTTCCTGTAAGCTATCTTTGTGATACCCTTCACCATAAGAGCACACAATTTCATCATTTCTTCATCAACATCTATTTCAGGTAAACTTTCAGTTTCTGAATCATCATCATTAGAATATGATGACTCTGAATCAGACTTTATGATGAGAGCCTTTCCTTTGCCCCTTTTTGAGGCAACCATATTAGGAGATTCCTCCTCAGCCTTAAGAGCAACTGTCCTTGACTTTCTTCCATACCTTTTGCTCCTTTGATCCATCTCAAGTTCATAAGTCTTGAGCATACCATAAATTTCATCAAGAGTAGTTTCAGTAAGGTCATAGTTGTCTCTTATGGTAGTAGACTTCAAATCCCAATTTTCAGGAAGAGCTAAAAGGAATTTTAGATTTGAATCTTCAAGATCATATTCCTTGTCCACCAGTAACAGATCATTCAAGAGTTTGACAAACCTGTCATATAAGTCAGTTAACGACTCATCAGCTTTTGAGTCAAAGTGCTCATACTCTTGAGTGAGTATAGTCCTCCTGTTCTTCTTGATTGCATCAGTTCCCTGAAATCTTGTCTCCAAAGCATCCCATATCTCCTTTGCAGTTTTCAAATTAATTACCCTGTTTGACATGACATTATCAATGGCACTATACAGCAAATGCCTTACCCTTGCATCCTTGGCAATAGATGAGATGTCTTCAGCTGTGTACTCACCTTTCTCCTTTGGTATGGTCATTGCTGGTTGATCAGCAACTACAACAGAGAGCTTGGTAGGCTTATGTGGTCCTTCATTAATTCTGTCAAGGTATTCTGGATCTGTAGCTTCCAGAAACATAGCCATCTTCACTTTCCATATGGGATACTCAGAAGGTCTCAGTATGGGAACCCTAATAGTCACATTTTGACCGTGGGTTTGAGTCTTTTGAGTTTCTTTAGTTTTGGTGGGCTTGGTTAGAGTTTGTGCTTCTTCACACATGATTGTGTGGATCTTTACTGTATGTGTGTTAACAGATAAGCTCTGGTACCACTTGTTAGGTCACACAACACTGTAGAAGGGGGTTGAATACAGTGTTATTACAATCAAATCGATCTTGAACACAAGTAACTGTAAACATATATATTCAATATAATAAACTTTCTTACAATGGAACTGTTCTCTCTTAGTGATGAACAAATATCTTCTCGATAATGATAACACATATAGTGTAAACCCGAAGTCTGTGTTTATATAGTATACAATTACAAGATAACTTCTAATTGATATGGAATATAATTATGTCTCCTAAAATATATCAATCAGATATCTTCTATAAGTCTTCCTGTCTTCTAACTCTTTCCATGCATATCTTCTTTTATTTTAGTATTGATCTTCTACTGTAAATCAGCTTCCTTCCTTATATGAAAGTCCTCCCGCACTTAAGTTCTGATATGACCTTAAGTTCTGATATGAAGTTCTGACTTCCAGTAAGTCCTGATTCCAGTAAGTCCTGATTTCAGTAAGTCCTGATTTGTCCTGTTGTTAAGTTCTAAAAACTAAACACAAATCATATTAGACATGACATCTCAAATATATCCAATAGATTTATGTATCGTTTGGTTGGACAGATGCACCTCAAGAGTTGACAGAGAAAAAAAGGAAGAGGGGAAAGACAAGAATGGACCATGTCCATACAAGAAAGGAGAAAAAAGTGATTACAGTGAATAACAAGTTCCAACCTATATCAACTGATGACAAGTTATTATCTGAGTTCAGCCACTTTCTAGGGACAATGGTAAGGGATTATGTATCACTAACTTGTGTTAGTTGGACTAAAGTTCCTAACAAAGAACTTATGTGAGAGTATATCAAGGTACTTTATATAATCATTGTTGTATTTTTGAAGTAGTTCATAAATTTTAATTTGTAAGAATTTAATTTAAGAATCATATATTTTCCTTAGGATAAATACGTTGTTCCTGAACATTGTAAGAAGTGGGTATTTAGAGGAATGGATGACCAGTTTAGGACTTACAAAAGTCGCGTCAAGGCTACCCATTACACTGCTTATGCATCAGATGAAGAGAGATTGAAAAATAGGCCTAGGGAATTTCCTCTTGCTGACTTCAAGATACTTTTAAATTATTGGGCTGATGAGAAAGTGCAGGTAGTAATATTGTTGTTAATAATGTTGGTTAAATTATTTAACCGATCAACCAACAGTCATTGTTAATGCAGTATGCTTTTAATCATTTTTTGTAGGAAAAGGCAGAAAAAACAGAAAAGCGTGAAGTAAGGTTGAAGACACACATACTACCGGTCCTAGGAGTTTCTCCCAAATTCGAAATAAAATGGTAATAAAATGCTATAACATGTATTTTATTTTCTAATTCTGGTATGCTTTTATGTTATCTATGTCATTATTTATGCGAGGTACTTGAAAAGGAGGCGGTGGAACCTCCGAATCCGGTTGATTCTGAGAATAATGATGAGGAACCTCCAGCGCCAATATCTGATGCTCACCTTTTTATAGAAACCCGCAAACGGAACCCCAAGCGTGAGTACAAGGTCCCCGCTGAGGCGGTTTTGAAATAAATTGTGAATAAAAATTTAAATTTTGGTTAAGCCCTTTGAAATGTGGATATATATTGTTCCGATGACTAATTAATGTTATTGTAATATAATTATAACGGGATTATACTACATGTATTTAAAGATAAATAATTAAAAAGGTTATGTAATTAAAGTGCATGTTTGTGAATTGTTGTGGTAAAAAAGTTCATTTGAGCGATTAAGGCACTGACTTGTTGGTTAATATTTGACCGCATATTTGAATGCTCTATTAAAATTTAAAAACTAAGAACTTAATAAATATCATTTATTTTACACTGATTTGTTGGTTAATATTGTTTCTGCTTACCAATTTTTGTTGTACAAAACAAGATGTTTATTTTTTTATTGATTTTTATAGTCTGTTGCAGAATGACATTTTTCAGCCTAATTTTATATTTCATTTAGGAGAGCCAGATAGTTATTACATAGAGTTTCACATTTTCTTGGCCGTAATATTTTGCATAAACGTGACTGGGGCAACGACACTTAAATTTAAAAGTTTATGTGCACAGGATGACATTGGTAAGATTCTCAAAATCGGAGGAGATGTTGAAGCTGCGAATAAGCTTGTGTATGGTATCCAGGAACACGGCCCGTCCTTTCTTGTTGGCAGGGTTTGTAAGAAAAAAGATGTTTAGGGAAAGTCTTCTGCTTCAGCTGTTGTTCAGGATGACCAGTACGAGGCGCAGCTTACAGCAAATATCCGTGCTCAGTTAGAAAGAGAGATGGAAGAGAAATTTGACAGAAAAATTCAAGAGACAATGAGAAAGTTAGCGGAGAAGAATCCAGGACTGAAAGTCTTTGACGAGGGCAACTCTAGTGGAAATGGTACTAACTGTGGAAACTCCACTGGAGATGGCGACTCTGGTGGAAATGATGATGATGAATCTGGTGGAAATAAGGGCGACTCTAGTGGTAATGATTATAACGACTCGTGTATTTTTGAATTATTTAAATATGAGATTATTATGGGAATTATTAATTAAATAAAATATGTGTTTTGGTTTTGGCAGCAGTATGTTAATATGTACTATTTGTCTGTGAGTTATTGGTGTAAAAGATTGGAATGTGTAGTTAAAAATTGAGTTATATTGTTCTGTTTTATTTTTAAAGGTGATTTTATTACAATTTTAAATCTGTAAATATTTAGATTGTCTCTAAAATTAGTTTTATGATTTTATAATCTCAATAATTATTTTTGGGATTTTACAAAATTTAGAAATCAATAGTTTACTAATTATTTATCTTTAAATAATTTTCTGATTGCTTTTACTTGTAAAATTCGTAATTAATTCTAAAATTCTTCAAAAATTACGAAACTCATACTTGTTTAAGTTAGGGATATTCTGGGAATTTTAAAATTATTTTAGAAATTTTTGGGAATAATTTCAACCACGCGTTGTACCGCTTAATTGTTAAAAATGGTATAAAATTGTGTTTCGAATATTATTCTTAAATTTCAAAATTTATGTTTTTGTAAACTCCGGGATATTTATGATATTTTAAAACTATTTTCATAAATTTTGGAGGCTGTTTTATTCGCACCTTTTTCGTTAATTTTGAATTTCGGGGCAAAATAGACCTTTAAATCTTCACAATTATCCCGAATGCACAACCACCGCCTATTTTGCTTATTGCCTGTTGTCTCGTCTTTTTCCGGTCGTATTCCGGCCGTATGTTGCACGCGTGTCTCTGTGCAGTCGGGTTGTGAGTAGATTATTGCTCTGTTTTTCTTTCTGATTGGGCATTACTGATTGGGAATTCTTAATTATTTTCTGCAGGAATTAAATGAATAAATATTCATGAAATAAATGTTTCGTGCGGGAACAAATTTTTATTTAATCGGTAGATTTTGCGTTTGACGCCCGGTTTATTCGGGAACTCTCGAAAATTTGTCGCCGTCGACGATGAGCCTCGGCGAGTCGACGGTGGACGGTGATGAATTTATTCTGAGTCATAATTTTTATAAAATAAATAAAATGAGTCGTGTAATTAGTTTCGTATGGGAATGGTTGTGGAATTGTGAAAATTGGATTGTGATTTGTGTTATTGACGTCGATGATGTTTCGACGGGTAGTCCGATAAACAAAGGGGACGCTGTCCGATTTCCGGGAAATCAAACTACGGAAAATACGGGAGCGTATCCAAGGATTATCGGGACGTCAAGCGAGTATAATTAAATACATATAAGTATGTTTTATACGAACCTGATTGTATGTTGTGTTGAATGTTCGGTCCAAAACTCAGTAACCCTAATTTCGTAAGATGACAAGTATACGTATTTTCTGAAAATGAGCACTGGACCGATTTCGAGAATGTGAACCCTAATTGTTGTCTGTGTTATTCTAATATGTATAAATACGAGTCGGAATATGCTACATATGGGTAGGTTGTAGCAAGGATATGTCAAGCATAACTGAGTGTCGAACATAGAGTATTTCACCCCTGTAGGTTCTAGTCGGGAAACCGAAAGTGGACGTTGGACTAAAGATGACCTAGTAGGCAGTCGACGAGCTCAGTAGAGTTTCAACAGAAAAACCTGAGTGTCGAAGTCGAATCTAATGTGGTCCAGTGGTTGAACGTTAAAGCTCGAGCGGCAGAGTCGGCTCAGAGTTGATCAGTAATAGTTGTAAAGCCCTGTAAGGCAAGTACTTTTGAACTTTTCTTCAAGATATATTGCAAATATTTTCGAACTGTTTCATAACATATCGCTATTATTCAAAATAACTCCTGTTTTATATTGCAAGTACTTTAAACTATTTAACTTTGAACCCTGATTTTTCTTGATCTTGAGCCATAAGCCTTCTTCTTTGTAAACCATCTTTTGTTGATTTTCAGATACCAAACCACCCAAATATGATACTACTCCCCCAATGTATAACTACCAAACACCAAGCACTGGAACAAAACTGTTTGAAAATACAAAAACCTTTATACTCCAACCATCCTCTATAACACCAAAGAACTATACCTTGAAAGAAAATCAATATTTGTCTAATACCTGAACCTTTTACAGACCGAAATTCGTCTCTTATACGTACCCTGATATACCCTTGTGATATCCATGAATTTCCTTACATTTTTATTCAAGTGTTTAATCGTCATTGGTTATGATCTTGCTTTATTGAATTATATTATTTATCATATTGAACTGCTTTAGAATTGGATAGTTTTTTTATATATGGACCAGATTCATGGTCAGACCAAAATCAATGGTCATGTTAGGCCAATGTATGCCTTGGATCCAGTAATTAGAGCAGTGTTGTGTGCTTGTTTGGGGTTAGTGCGTGACTGATCAGCAGCCTAACCTTGGTTTTAAAACTTAAAATGAATATCCAATTCTAATGATTGTTTAACAATAAACTTGATTCTTCTGAATCATTCCATTTGAACATTGCTTAACCTCAGTTATCACTGTTATGACTTGCTGAGCTAGTTAGCTCACCCTTACGATTCTTTTTATATATTTTATAGTTGAAAATGATATAGATGATAGTGAAGTTCCTCAGTCCAAAGTGCGGGCTAAGGTTCCAGTTTGAGTTGGATCGAGCTAGCAGGAGCTTCATACGGTAGAGAGATAGTAGGATTGTAAGAATAATTTTATTATCAGTTGTAAGTTAAATTAGTTGGGATTTGGTACGTTGTAATAAAAGTTAAGGTTGTGTCTTGTTTTCCATACTTTAACATGTTGCGATCCGTGGTTGTGTAAAAAAGGGTCATTGCAAATAATATCTTATATACAGGTTTATATATTGTGTATGTGTTATGGATCCCAAACTTCTGACCCGGTTTTGGAGGGCGCCACAGGTTGGTATCAGAGCTACAGATTATAAGTCACTGAAACAAGCCTAGATTTTCGGGATTGGGTAGAGGGTTAGGATTAGGAAATAGAAAGATAAGACGTCATGAGAATGAGTGCGACTATATAGTAGGTCTCCGACACGGTTCATGTTGCAACTCGGGATTCTTAGCTTGCGACGTGATTTCCCGACAACGGCAATGGCAGATCCTGATTTCCTTGTATCATCCGATCGTTTGGAGCTTTCCGTTCAAGGATCGTCATCTTCTCTCGGATTTGATTTGCACCTTGTTCCTCCATCAGTATTAACGGTACTATCTCCTGTTATGACAGTTGCACCTCTTTAGGCTATTCTACGCTATTCTACCACCTCTTGATACGGGATTACCTATTTAAGGACCTCCATCTGTTTATTCCTATTTTACTGGAAATTCGGATGTGAGTGTATCTCTTTAGTTTACCCTACATCATGTTTAATACCCTCAGTTTAAAGCTTGTCCTATGACGCAACAATATCTACGAGGATAGATTTGAGAGCTACTGTAAATGGTGGATACTTGAGATATAAATACAGGTGAGAAGAAGTTTAGAAAGAAGATTCAAGTGTTCAGGAGGATAACTGTTATCAGGTTAAAAGAATCCATTAGTAAGTAGGCCACCCATGGCCAGCTTGTGGAATGGATTAGATAAGTATTGAAAAGAGAAAGTTAGAGGAGATTATGGATCTGGAGATTTCTTGAAGTTAGATAACGGTGCTATGATGATGTGATATATATTTTAACAAGGTGATGTGACATTAGCCGACTTGTTGACTATTGGATAGTCTGTTCCACTTAACGATTGTATAGTTGATAACGGGAGTATTACCAGTATGGAAGCTTAATGTGAAGCTACGAATAAGATAGCATGCAACGACAACTGAAATTTTCGTCGATTAAGGAAGGCAAATGGACCCAATAAAGGAGAGAGGGTAGATTGAAGTAAATGGATCTTTATGTGATCGTTTCTTTAATTTGGTACCTTGTTATAAGAAGGAAGGACAACAACCAACTCATTTAGTAAGGACAACCAGGTTTGTGATTTTCAAAATTTTTAAATAAATTTTCGAAAAAGATTTTTCCTTACAAAATTTCTTAGAGCCTTTCTGAATAAATAAATTTTAAACATTGGTTGTCAAGTTACTACTTGAGTTTCTTGTTTGTTAAAAGACCCAGATTACCTGGAAGGATACTTATTTTAGACTCAGTATTGTTAATTCAGAGAATAAAGTGATTCGCGATTATAAAGAAGTTGATTATTCCCAATGGTAAGGTGAAAATGTTGTTTGACAGAGTTAATAACAGAATCTGCATACGGAGTATTTATTCATCTAGTTACAGAGACCATTAAAGTTTAAAGAATTCATTGATTTAAAAAGAGCCTGGGCGTGATCGAAGGAGATTGGGAAGATTTCTAGACTTTTCTAAAAGAAGAATATTATTAATAAAAGGATCGTTATGTCGAATGATTCGTGGTTATTCTAAATTAAAAAGAGGAAACTCGAAGTTATCTGGTAGGGATGCCATTATGATCGAATTGTTAAAGTATTACACATGTAGGTGCTATGTTAAAGACACAAGACTTAGCAAGTAAGAATCTACCATAATGCTTAATTTGCAAAGGCATTTCAGTGTACCTTCTAAAGTTGTTATATGACGCAATTGGGATATGATCGAACAAGCTCGAAAGATGAATACAAATGAAATATGGATGGTGACCAATGGTATCGTTCTTGTCCTCAATACTATAGCGTATATTCCTTTTTAATTCCTCAAAAATGTATGAACTTCTTTTTTAATAAACTTCTTATGATGATATCAAAAAGGAGGATATTGCATTCCTTTCAAATTTAATTGTTTCCCTCAAGTTTTGCTTTCTGATTGGGACAAACAGTGTTATGGTGAGATACTTTGTCAGAATGACGAAGAGTCGGGTGGGACGCCACCTAATCATGTGCTGTATGCCATATGGTATGAAAGACTGGCCATCTTAAGTACCAATGTGGTTGTCTCATTCATATCCAAATCATTATTTCTTCCTTCTTTTCAACTTCAAGTTTATTGAATTATGAATCCTTCTAATTATTTCGTTATACCGTCGTTCTTTGCAAAAGTTTTTTTACATAAATCAACGTATTATGAACCAAGCGGACGAAGTTCCATCTACCTCTCATGCATGGAAGGGAAATAAGGGTATATGGTGGGGATTGCAAATCACTAGCCCCAGTCAGGGATGCACTAAGAGTCAAGGGAATCTACTCCAATGAGGAATACATCTCTGAGAACGAGAAATTGCGATTTTCCTATGAAATATGTTATTCAGAATACCGATGTGGTGATGTGAATGATTATCGTGGATACCTTATGCGTTAAAGTATTGAAAGATGTGGGAGCAACTTGATTGTTTAGCTCCCAAGATTTTGTTGATAAGATGAATTACCCTGTTGAATTGATAAGATTGTGATTAAAGGACTAGCAAGTCACGAACATGTAATTGTTAAATAAGTGAGTACCAATAGTGGAATTGAGATTTCTGGCAATAAATTGTGAAGAATTGATATTATTTGAGATAAGAGGATTTAACATTATTCTAAGGAATGGATTAACTATTTAAGCATGATGCCCAGACAAACCATCGTGATGAAGAGATAGTCCTGAAGACGTTAAATAAGAATATGATGAGGTATAAAGGAAAAAGGAGGGTAAAGAATTTGTTAACGATGATTACGGTGATCAAGATGTGAGCATTATGGTGATTATGAGATAAATAAAAGTCAGAAGCAAACAAAATTTGAAGATTTTATAGTAATTAAGGAATTTCAAGATATGTTTCCAGATGAGTTATTAACATTTCCTCCCGATAGAGAAATGAAGCTCGCGATTGACTTAGCAGCTGAGACGAAGCCAGTGACCGAGGCCTTACACAAAATGGCACCAGTTAAAATGAGAAAGTTAACAAAGTAGATGCAAGAGATGTTAGATAAAGAAGCAATTAGACCCAGTGTATCCCATAAGGTGCACCGGTATTAATTATTAATAAGAAAGATGGAAGTATGAGATTATGCGTCGACTAGCGAAAGCTCAACAAGTTTACTATCAAGAGCAAGTATCTGTTACCTCGACCCAATGATTTGTTTGATCAAACGAAAGAAGCAAAGTACTTTTATAAGATTGATTTAAGACTTGGTATTTCACCAATTGAAGATTAAACCTATGGATATATCAAAGATAATTTTCAGAACTAAGTACTGTTCTCCTATTGCCATTTGGATTAACCAATATACCAGTAATATTTGAACTTGATGGACATAATCTTTAAGGAATATCTGGATAAGCTGTAGTTGTGATACTAAAAATCAATTGAGGACCATGCAAAGCATTTAATGATAACTGGGAAGTTGGAGAAGAAAGAAGTTATATGAAGTATAGTTCTTAGCATAAATAGTCAATGTGGAGAGGATCAAAAGAGATTCAGCAGAAATTAAAGTTACTACGAATGAAAAGAGACCAGAAATACCAACAAAAGTAAGAAGTTTTACCCTGGACCGGCTATTATTGAAAATTTATGCAAGATTTCTTAAAAGTTGCAATACATTTGGCGAAGCTGACCAGGAAAAGCAAGAAGTTTATATGAAATGGAGAAGGGTGAAGAAAGTTTTGCGGAGTTAAATGAAAGAATGGTTATGTCACCTGCTTTATCACTTTGAAAGTATCAAGGAGATTTTGTAGTTTATAGTGATGCTTCGCATAAGGGAATATGATGTGTGTTGATGCAACACAATAAATTTATTGTATATGCATCCAGACAACCAAAACCTTATGAGCAGAAGTATTCTACTCATAATTGGGACTAGCAGTAATAATATTTTCTTTGAAAGATTGGGAAACATGATATGTATGGAGAAAAGTGTAAGATATATACGGACCATAAGAGTTTGAAGTAGGTATTCACGAGGAAAAGCAAAAAGAGTGGCAAGCGATAAGCAAAAAAAAAGAAGAAGAGAACAAACCTAGAGACTGCACCAGAAGAATTATTTATGGAATTTTAAAATTTGGAATTGGAAGTCAGAGTTTATAGTTGTTAAGGGAAAGATAAGGAGATGTCAAGAGAAGATAATGGATCACGATGTTAACAGTTAGTAAGAGGAAATTTATGCGTCCAGGAGAACGATCACGATATCCCCAGGTTTTCTTCCCGCATTTGGATGCTATAAGTAGAAAGATTAAGAAATGAGATCCCACAGGAAATTCACAATATAAAGTATTTAATTTATTGAAGAAATGCCAAGATATGCAGAAATTTAAAGAAAAATAGTGATAGCCAGGTATAAGAAGGAAATTTCAAGATGGATTAGGAAGTGTGGACATGTCAAAAGATTAAAGCGAAGTATTGGAGGCCTAGTAGATAAGGCAGACCCAGGAAGTGGTTTTACAAGAAGTGAATCGTGAAGTGTACCAGTGATGTTAAGGGAGAAAAATGAATGAAATTATGAGATTATGTACTGATTAGCGGGAGTTCAATAAAACAACGACTAAGAATAAGTGACCCCTATAAAGAATTGATTATTTACGAGACCTAATTCAAGAAGTGTGTTATGTCTCGGGAATTAACTTAAGATCTGACCTGAGAACATATTAGAGATTACGATTAAAATAAGTTATGAACATTGCAAGCTCTGGTGATATTATGCGAAATAACAAGTGTATCAGTTGTCTATAAGGAATTAAGGAACATGGTGTATAAGGAGTACTTGGATAAGTAAATTGTATTTATTGATAACATCTTCAGCTATTCAAAAAATAAGAAAGTTTGTGTGGAATGCCCAAAGATTTTCCTCCAAAGATTAGAAGGAAAGCAACTATGTGTTGAGTTTTCAAATATAAAAATTTTGACAGAAGATTAGCAAAAGATTCTGAATTAATCCATTAACAACTACCTAAACAAAGCCGTATGGTAACAGATGCCTTATGCAGAAAGAAAGGATTGGATGTAATTAAGACCATCGAGGAGTTAATAAACGAATGGGAAAGAGTGGAATCTGAAGTTTATATATGAGATTACTTTTCAGCCTTAACTGATGGAAATAAATAGGAGATGTTTAATTGTTTGGAAACCAAGTCGAAAATACGCACCGCCTACCATCCTTAAGCGAAGAGTCAAAGTGAGGAAGCGATTCAGGAAAAACAAGATATGTGGAGAGGTTGAGTTTTAAGGAAAACTGGGATGATCACTTATCATCAATGTCAGCTTTAGAATGTTACTTTACCAAGCTTCATGTGAACGCAAGTGTAGGTCCCCATTTTTATTGAGATAAAGTGGGAGAAAGAAAGTTGTCAAATTCTAAGTTAATTCAGCACACCAAGAGCGTAGTAATACTGATTGAAGCAGCTTGGAGTAGACAAAGAAAGAAGGCGAAACTGTATTGAGAGAGAGTATGAGTATAGAAATAGGACCAGTAGTGTTAGCACAAGTTTCATCTTGAAAGAGACTGGATAAGTCTAAGTAGTAGGGACATGTTAAGTCCTAAAATTAGTGAACCATTCGAGGTGTTGATAAATATAGGTAAAGATGCCCATGAGTTGATGTGACCGTCACAACAGTGTGTACATATAGTGTGTTCTGCGTGTCAATGTTAAAGAGATAAGTATATGATTTAAATTAAGTGATTGATTAGGAGCCAAGGGGCTCTTGTCCCAATTTGTTCTGCATATAGTGATCAATCCAAATTCTTGATCTTTAAAGGCAAGTCCTTGGAAATGAGTTTATATCTATAGTGAGTACGTTTGAATCCTCGAGTAGAAGAGGCTACTTGGAAATTAGAGTCAGATATGCTTGACAAATATCCTCACTTATTTAGTTAAACCAGATTTCGAGGACAAAATCTTTTTAAGGGGGAATGATATAACGACTCGTGTATTTTTGAATTATTTAATTATGAGATTATTATGGGATTATTAATTAAATAAAATATATGTTTTGGTTTTGGCAGCAGTGTGTTAATATATACTATTTATCTGTGAGTTATTGGTGTAAAAGATTGGAATGTCTAGTTAAAAATTGAGTTATATTGTTCTGTTTTATTTTTAAAGGTGATTTTATTACAATTTTAAATTCGTAAATATTTAGATTGTCTCTAAAATTAGTTTTATGATTTTATAATCTCAATAATTATTTTTGGGATTTTACAAAATTTAGAAATCAATTATTTATCGTTAAATAATTTCTGATTGCTTTTACTTGTAAAATTCGTATTTAATTCTAAAATTCTTCAAAATTTACGAAACTCATACTTGTTTAAGTTGGGGATATTCCGGGAATTTTAAAATTATTTTGGAAATTTTTGGGATTAATTTCAACTGCGCGTTGTTTCGCTTAATTGTTAAAAGCGGTATAAAATTGCGTTTCAAACGTTATTCTTAAATTTCAAAATTTATGTTTTTGTAAACTCCAGGATATTTATGATATTTTAAAACTATTTTCATAAATTTCGGAGGCTGTTTTATTCGCACCTTGTTCCGTTAATTTTGAATTTCGGGGCAAAATAGACCTTTAAATCTTCACAATTATCCCAAATGCAACGTGTCGATTTTATAGAATATGTACTGCCACGTGTTGTTTGCTTGCTGGTTTAACAGAAAAGGTGAAATAAAATAAAATCCATATAAAAACACACACAACCTCAGTGTGTGCATCTCGGTTCTTCTTCTCCTTTAACCCTCGATTCTCTCCTCTCACTCGATTCCATATACTTTGTTTCTTTCTCGATATCTCCGTTTTATTCCATATATACCCGGCCCCTGTTTCTTCTTGTTCATTCGCCGCCCTTCGCTATTTTCCGGCGAGGTGGTGGCGCGTGGTATATTGCCTGAGTGTGTGTTGTGTATGTATACTCGCTGTGTGTATATATTCTTGTGTGTGTGTGTAGTTGTAAGTGTGTGTGTGCGGGGTTGTGTTTTCTGTGCGCAGCCACCGCCTGTGTTGTTTATTTCCCGTTGTCTCATCTTTTTCCGGTCATATTCCGGCCTTATGTTGCACGCGTGTCTCTGTGCAGTCGGGTTGTGAGTAGATTATTGCTCTGTTTTTCTTTCTGATTGGGCATTACTGATTGGGAATTCTTAATTATTTTCTGCAGGAATTAAATGAATAAATATTTATGAAATAAATGTTTTATGCGGGAACGAATTTTTATTTAATCGGTAGATTTTGCATTTGACGCCCGGTTTATTCGGGAACTCTCGAAAATTTGCCGCCGTCGACGATGAGCCTCGGCGAGTCGACGGTGGACGGTGATGAATTTATTCCGAGTCCTAATTTTTTTAAAATAAATAAAATGAGTCGTGTAATTAGTTTCGTATGGGAATGTTTTTGGAATTGTGAAAATTACATTGTGATTTGTGTTATTGACGTCGATGAAGTTTCGACGGCTAGTCCGATAAACAAAGGGGACGGTGTCCGATTTCCGGGAAATCAAACTACGGAAAATATGGGAGCGTATCCGAGGATTATCGGGATGTCAAGCGAGTATAATTAAATACATATACATATGTTTATACGAACCTGATTGTATGTTGTGTTGAATGTTCGGTCCAAAACTTAGTAACCCTAATTTCATAAGATGACAAGTATACGTATTTTCTGAAAACGAGCACTGGACCGATTTCGAGAATGTGAACCCTAATTGTTGTCTGTGTTATTCTAATATGAATAATTACGAGTCAGAATATGCTATCGTATGGGTAGGTTGTAGCAAGGATATGTCAAGCATAACTGAGTGTCTAACATAGAGTATTTCACCCCTGTAGTATCTAGTCGGGAAACCGAAAGTGGACGTTGGACTAAAGATGACCTAGTTGGCAGTCGACGAGCTCAGTAGAGTTTCAACAGAAAAACCTGAGTGTCGAAGTCGAATCTAATGTGGTCTAGTGGTTGAACGTTAAATCCTAAGCGGCAGAGTCGGCTAAGAGTTGATCAATAATAGTTGTAAAGTCCTGTAAGGCAAGTACTTTTGAACTTTTCTTCAAGATATATTGCAAATATTTTTGAACTGTTTCATAACATGTCACTATTATTGAAAATAATTCCTGTTTTGTATTGCAAGTGCTTTAAACTATTTAACTTTGAACCCTGATTTTTCTTGATCTTGAGCCATAAGCCTTATTCTTTGTAAAAAAATTATTTTCAAGGCTCGATAATTATTATAAAATTATTTTAAAGTCAGATTCGGGTGTTCGAACCCTATTATTTATTATAAAATGATTCGGAGGCCCATTTTAATTCCGAAAAATGTTCAAAAATTCGTATTAAATACTTGGAAAATCATTTTTACCCCGATTTTTTAAAAAAAAAATTATTTTAATTGAATATCTTGCGTGTTATGTGCTACGTGCTATCTGATTTATGTGTTATATGCCTATGTGGTTGTTGTTTGACTATTTTTGTCATAACTTTCAATCCGTAAATCGAATTTGGGTAAAATGAAGGGTAGATAAAAGCTTATGACGTCTATGTGATGATTAGAATAGTATGAAATTGAGTATTAATAGATGCTTGAGATGCCTAGCAGAGTAAGCGAGGCATAGAAAAAGAAAGTCAGTGATCCGTAGATAGAATTGAAGCGTAGAAAGAGAAGGCAAGTGATTGACGAATAGAAGCAAGACATAGAAAAAGAAGGAAAGTGATTGATGAGTAGAACTGTTAGATGAGTACAAGTACAGTTGGAAATCATCTATGATAAGGCAAGTCCTTCTGAACCTTTCTTCGAGATATATTGCAAATATTTCTGAAATTTCTCATAACATGTTGCTAGTTTTCAAAATAAATATTATTTTACATTGCAAGCACTTTAAACTATTCAACCTTGAACCCTGATCATATCATTAAACTTGAGCTGTAAGCTTTATTTCTTGTAAACCACCAACGGTTGATTTCCCCGATATTAAACCATACCAATACAATACTACTCTGCAAATACATACACACCATAAACCAAGTATTTCAACAGAATTTCTTGAGCATACAGAAATTTATACACCCTGGAATACCCAATCACATCAAAGATCTATACCCTGTATTATCATTGAACCATTGTTTTTCAGATACTTGATTCTTCATCAGGCTTGAAGCCGTTTTTTATATTTACACCTTGATATACTCTGGTAATAGCTGTGAAATATGCTCGGAGATAAATGCTTTATCAATGTTAATTTTGATTCTGTTTTTATTCAATTGTAATGGTTATCATATTGAATTGCTTTAGAATTGGATGGTTTTATAAATGTGGACCAGATTTGTGGTCATATTAGGCCAATGCGTGCCTTGGATCCAGTATATAGAGCAAAGCTGGGAGCTTTGCTCGGGGTTAGTGCGTGACTGATCAGCAGCCTAACCTTCATTTTTAAAATGAGAAGAGAATATCCAATTATATTCATTAACTATCCAGAAACTTGATTCTTCTGAATCATTTCAACTGATCATTGTTGAACCTCAGTTATTACTATTGTGACTTGCTGAGCTAGTTAGCTCACTCTTGCAAATCTGTTTATGTTATTTTATAGTTGAAAAGGAAATTGTTGGTAACGAGGATTCCCCGTCCAGTGTGCGAGCTAGGATTCCAGGATAAGATGGACCGAGTTAGAAGGAGCTTCATAATGTAGATGAGTTATGTAAGATTATAAGAATGATATCATTATCAGTTGTAAGCGAAACTAGTTGGGATTTGGTGCGATGTAACAAAAGTTAAGGTTGTGCCTTGTTTACATACTTTAACCTGTTGTGATCCATGGTTATGGTAAGTAGGGTCTTTATATATATTACTTTCATAAGCAGGTATATATATTGAGTGTGTGTGTATGTGTGTCTGTGTTGTGAACCCCAAACTTCTGACCCGGGTTTGGAGGGCGTCACATACCCGATCGTTTATAACTAATCATGGCATTTTAAAACTGTAAACAAATAACATGCATGTAACACCCCCAGATCCTGGGTCGGGGATCCGGGTCGTCACATTCTTTCTTTCCACAATATCACTTAACTTAATTAATAATAAATAACCTCATGCTGTGACCCCACACTAACACACACCACAACACGTTATAGTCTCAGAGATGGTTGAAATAAGTACAAGTCCTTGAATCCACAATTTAAAAGTTATTACAACCCAAAATGATTACTTGATAAGTTTACGGTTAATTGCCATTATCTGCCACAAGTTATAATTATACATAATTGATTCCCAAAAATAGAATGCCTGATCTATAATAGATCTACCTCTGCAGCTATAGCAGCTACGATATCAACGGAAAGACGCGGGACGCTTCCCACGCGCTTGCGCTGAGTCTGCTTGAGTCTGGCCATCTTTCCTAACTGTTGTTGTGTGATGAAGTAATGAAGCAAGAGTGAGCATTACAGCTCGCAAGATAATATATAGTGTAAACAATAATGCAAGTATCTAAATGGATAACTTACTAGAAACCTTTATCAAGTGTAAGGTAATTACTTACTGGATATAAGCTTAAATGAAGATGAAGTTACCAATTACATCACTATACTTATATCTTTTTGTAAAACTACTTGAACTATCACCGTTCCAAGTATAATAACTTTTTGAAGTTCATCACATAGGTGGGACTACCACATAAGACTTGCATAGATTCGATCTTTGAAATATTATTGAATGAAATGAAGTTACGAGATACTCCAGTAAGTCCTGATATATATATATATATATCCATATATATCTCTCATACATTTCCTGAAAACCTCTGTCATGTAAAGTATGAATAGAGTTGCAATATCCAATGAGTTTTGGAAAGAAAAGAATTTTGGCATAAACTCGATATCTTGCTGATCAGGAAAAGATACCAATAAGTAACCTTTTCTACTAGTAGATGGATGAATCCCCCACCGGTCATCACCCTGGCCTCATTAGGAACTTGTGCTGGACCGCCACCCGGCCTCTTACGCGTTGATGGACTGCCACCCAGCCACTTACACTTTGATAGACCGTACCCCGGCCTGTCGCTTATGCCGACTCAATTAGATGGACTTACTTCCCGAACATTGGGTAAGTAATCAATTCATTTATCACAACAGCAACCTCGTTGCGAATATAAAATACACCACAGAGCCGAATCCCTTAGATTTTTGAACGAGTATTCAAGTCCCCTTCAAAAAGGAAGATCTTAAATTTGAAAACGAGTTTTGGGATCCGCTCTAACTTTTAAAATCATTTTGAAGACTCGAAAACATTTTTAAGAATGTTTGGAGCAATGCTGATTTAATAAAATAAATTAGTCCCAATATATATTAGAAAATATCTGAATATTATTATTTAAATAATATTCCCATAAGGATAATCCTTATTAAAATAATTGAAGTAGAAGTTTTAAAACTTATACTTGAAATAAATAATAAATAACCAAAGATATACTTATACGAAAGTACGATCTTTATTTAAATAATCAAAATAAGTTTGATTATCGAAACATTATTCTTTAATAAAATAAAGAATATTATTTAATAAAATAAGCGGAGTCATAAGTCCTCGAATGAATATTCAAAATAGTATTCATTAAATAAAATAAATAGAGTCATAAGTCCTCGAATGAATATTCAAAATAATATTCATTAAATAAAGTTATCAAATAAACCTTATTCGATTAATAGTTTTGAAAAATATATCAATATATATATATATATATTATACTCGGGAACATCGACTCCCGGTTTAGAAAATATTCACCTTTGGGTCCCCTATACTAAGGGTATACGCAACTATTGCTTATCTCTAGCATAGGTATTATGCAACTTATAAGCATTTGAATCAACAATTAGATATCAAGATTACGAAACAGGCATGCATATATACCATATCAGCATGCTCCAATATATCGCAAAATTTGCTAATAACAATCATGCACTTATCACAAGATAATGCATATACATATATTTATATCACAACAACAGTATAACGGGTAGAAAACTTGCCTGAGCGACTGGGGGTGATAAAAGGCTTGGGACGAGTCTGGTAACCTATAAACAACATATAAGTTGGAATTAAACCAAAGTCGCTTAAGAATCAATACTTTAACCAATTAGACCCTAACGTTCGCTTTTGCGCTTAACGATTCACTTAAGTCGCTCGAGTACCCTCGGCTCCACCATTTTTAATAAATTAACCGTTAAGAATTTTAAGGCAATTCTTTTGCGAGTACCCTATCAACTGCCTAATCCACTTTACATAATTTTTTCATACTCCAATTAGTAATTTAAGGACCTTAACCAAGGTTTCAAAGTAAGGTGAGGGGTAATGGTTCGTTCGCGAAACGCCGTTACTTAAAACGGTCGTTTCTCCTAAACCGTAAATCGGATTTAAGCGAACCACATATCAAAATGAAGCTCGTAACATGAACTATCTAATCATGGCAATGGTCAAAACCTAAAAGTGAGTTCAAGGGTCCTGAAGTTAAGAACAAAAACAGTCTAAAGTAAATCGGGCATTACGACAGCTATGTTTACGCGATTACCAAATTTAAACCACTCCAAATCAATCCCCAATCAATCCCACAATCATTACTACAACCAAAATCCATCCATACTCCACTACAACAGCCCCAACATCTCAAGATTTCCAATTTATACTACTCTCAATCATGAACTAAAAGCTTATACTTAAGTTCAATAACTAATAATCAAGATTTACAACTTCAAAAATATTACAAAACTAACCCAACTCTAAATATACAATAATCATGCTTCTCATGAACTATACTACTCATAACAAGCTCTTAACATTCAATAATAAGGCTAGGTTAAGAGATTATACCTTCCTTGAGAGTAGGAGTAACTAATGAGCTTGAAACAACCTTTGGAAATCCTTACTAAAGCTTTACTTATACAAAAACACAAGATCAAAATTTCAAGTTCTTGAAAACACTATCCACTCTCTTCTTCCATGAATTATTGGAAGAGATTGTGAAGGAAATGGAAGCTTAGATTCATAGGATATCTATATCTATGTACAAGGAACCTTGGATAATTACCTCACTAATTATCAATGCTTGGAACTTGAATTTGGATTTTCTTTTCTTTAAAAAAGAAAAGAGGCCGAGAGCTTCTTGTTAGAAATGCAAAGTCAACTTCTCAAATTTGATTTTGTGTTATGATTATTGTTGGCTTGGTTTCTTCCTTTTGTTTTGTATAATTAAATTGTTACTATGGTAAAAAAATTGCGTGGCTTATAATCAACCAACAAATCCTTCCCATTTGGTCATGCTTATGTCATCCACTTATGTCATCTTCCCACACTTGTCTTCTTCTTGTTGCTGTGATGACATCATCATCACTAACCTCTTTGATTAACTCCTAATTACTTGGCTAATGATCGTTGATCTGTTATACGGTTCACTTAACTTTCGTTTTCGTTTATCGTTTGAGGGATCATACCCGGGATCTTATTACTTGGGTTCCCTTAACCTTTCTCAATACATTATATTCCTTTTATGATCCTCTCTTATAATCCTTGAATTTAACTTCTTTTTATCCTGTTACTTTATACTCAATTCCTTTGATATCTGGTGGATTTTTGGGAAAAATCAAAGTGTTCGAATTTGGATTCCGACGATCTTTACATACACTTATATACCATATAAATTACTAATAAGATCTCAGAATAACAATAAAAGAACCTCTACAAAGTGAGGCATGAAAAGTTTTCTTATTCAGCATAATCAGCAAAATCACTATTCATAAGGGTTACAAAAAGTCCAAAATTTTGGGGTTATTACAGTCTCCCCTCCTTAAAAGGATTCCGTCCCGGAATCAGATAGAAAATAAATGGGGGTACTTTTCTAGCGTTGCGCTCTCTAGTTCCCAAGTAGATTCTTCCATATTATGATTCTGCCATAGCACTCTGACTAGCTTGATCACTTTGTTCCGAAGCACCTGCTCCTTCTTATCCATAATCTTTACTGGTTTCTCCACGTAAGTCAGATCTGGTTGCATACCCACATGCTCGTACTCCACTATGTGTCTGGCATCCCGATGATACTTCCTTAGCATTGACACATGGAACACATTATGAACTTGTTATAGGTTCGGGGGTAAGGCTAGCTCGTAAGCCAACTTCCCAATCCGTCTTAGTATCTCAAAAGGCCCAATGTATCTTGGGCTTAGTTTTCCTTTCTTTCCGAATCTCATTAACCCCTTCCAAGGGGATACTTTTAGTAGTACTAAGTCCCCTACTCCATACTCCTTGTCCTTTCGGGCTAGGTCTGCATATTTCTTCTGTCTGTCTTGGGCTGTTACAAGCCCTCCTCTGATGAGATCCACTATGTCTTTGGTCCTTTGGACCACTTCGGGTCCGAGCATCTTCCGCTCTCCTACTTCATCCCAGTATAAGGGAGATCGACACCTTCTTCCGTACAGGGCCTCATAAGGCGGCATTCCGATGCTGGCATGAAAGCTATTGTTATAAGAAAACTCGATCAACGGCAAGTGATCATCCCAACTTCCTTTAAAGTCTATTGCACAGACTCTCAACATATCCTCCAATGTCTGGATGGTCCGTTCACTTTGCCCATCCGTTTGGGGATGGTAAGCGGTACTCATGTTTAATTTGGTCCCCGCACATTCTTGAAAGCTCCTCCAAAATCTGGAGTTGAACCTAGGGTCTCGGTCTGAGACAATGGACGCTGGGACTCCATGTCGCGTCACTATTTCCTTAAGGCAAATGTCCACCAGTCTATCGACCGTGTATCTCTCATTGATAGGAATAAAATGAGCTGACTTTGTCAGTCAGTCTATAATCACCCATATGGCATCATGATTGGCTTTCGTCCTCGGTAAGCAGACAACAAAATCCATGGCTATCTGTTCCCATTTCCATTCGGGAATCTCCAGGGGTCGTAAAAGTCCACTGGGTCTCTGGTGCTCTGCCTTTACTCTTTGGCAAGTCAAACATTTTCTTACCCATTCTGCTACGTCCCTCTTCATGTTGGGCCACCAGTAATACTCCTTCAAATCCCTATACATCTTGGTGCTTCCCGGGTGAATGGAATACCTTGAACTATGGTTTTCATCCAAAATCTCGTCTTTAAGTTCTTGAACATTCGGAACCTAAATCCTGTAGGAATACCTCATTATCCCCTTATCATCTCTCTCAGTATGGATCTCTTCTCCAGTCATTGACTCTCTGCCTTCATTCATTACTTTTTCTTGGCACATTCTAATCTTTTCCAATAACTCTGGCTGCATCGAGATCTCAAACAGCTTTTCAGTTCCGGCTCGGGTTACCTTTACTTCTATTTCCATTCTCTCGAAATCCCTTATCAATTCCTCCGAAGTCATTATCATTCTGAGTCTTTCCTTCCTACTAAGGGCGTCATCCACCACATTGGTTTTCCCTGGATGATAGAGAATCTCACAATCATAGTCCTTGATTAGTTCTAACCATCTCCTCTGGCGCATGTTGAGCTCTTTCTGCGTAAATATGTACTTGAGGCTCTTATGGTCTGTGAAAATCTCGCACTTCTCTCCATACAAGTAGTGCCTCCAAATTTTTAAGGCAAAAACTATTGCCGCGAGCTCAAGGTCATGAGTAGGATATCTAATCTCGTATTCCTTCAGTTGTCTCGACGCATACGCAATCACCTTACCGTGCTGCATAAGCACACACCCTAATCCTTTATGCGACACGTCACTATATATCACAAAATCTCCTTTTCCTTCTGGCAATGCCAACACCGGGTCCGTTACCAACCTTTTCTTTAATTCTTGAAAATTGTTCTCGCATTTTTCCGTCCATTCAAACTTCTCTGTCTTACGAGTAAGTCGTGTCAATGGGGCTGCGATCTTCGCAAAGTCCTGTACAAATCTACGATAGTAGCCGGCCAATCCTATGAAACTCCTTACCTCTGTGGGTGTGGTTGGCCTTTCCCAATTTGAGACCGCCTCTATCTTGGAGGGGTCGACCAATACTCCTTCTTTATTGATCACATGTCCTAAAAACTGTACTTTATTCCGCCAAAATACATACTTCGAGAATTTGGCAAATAATTGTTCCTCTCTGAGTATTCCTAGAGCTATCCTCAAATGCTCTGCATGTTCTGCCTCGGTCCTTGAGTAGATTAAAATATCATCGATAAAAACTATCACACACTTGTCCAAGTACTTCTTGAATACTCTGTTCATTAAATCCATGAAAGCCGCTGGGGCGTTGGTTAATCCAAAGGACATTACCAAGAACTCATAGTGCCCATACCTGGTACGGAACGGGGTCTTGGGAATATCTTCAAGTTTAATCTTTAGTTGGTGATATCCAGTTCTCAGGTCAATCTTGGAGAAGTAAACAACATCCTTAAGTTGATCAAACAGATCGTCTATTCTGGGTAACGGGTACCTATTCTTTATGGTTAGCTTGTTCAACTCTCGTTAGTCGATGCACAGCCTCATGCTCCTATCTTTCTTCTTAACAAATAACACTGGTGCTCCCCACAGAGACACACTGGGTCTTATCATACCCTTATCCAAAAGCTCTTGTAATTGGGTAGCCAATTCCTTCATTTCTAATGGGGCTAATCGGTAAGGTGCCTTTGAAACTGGCGCCGTCCCTGGGGCCAACTCAATAGCAAATTCAATCACTCTATCGGGTGGTAATCCCGGAAGGTCTTGTGGAAATACATCTTCAAATTCGTTTACTACCGGAATATCTTGCAAGTTGGGCACCTCCTTCTGCGTGTCCACCACATAGGCTAGGTAAGCCTCATTTCCTTTTCGTAGCATCTTATTGGCCTGGGCCATGGTCAAAAATTTCTGCGTCTGCCTCTTTCCTCTAAATATGACTTCTTCTTTCCCTGGGATATTCAACTTAACTTTCTTCCCCTTACAGTCTATCTGAGCATCATTGCTAGATAGCCAGTCCATTCCCAAAATTACATCAAACTCCCCTAATTTAAAAGGAATCAGATCAACACTAAAAGATTGTTCCCCTATGCCTAACTCACAGGCGGGGTGAATCTGGTTAACATGAATAATTTCATGGTTGGCTATTTCTACTTGTAAGGGTTCTATCAAGGGTTCAGCCTTAAGTCTTAATTTATGCGCAAAGTCCTTTGATATAAAATATTTAGTTGCTCCAAAATCAAATAAAACATTTGCACTGACTGAATTTAGAGAAAGGGTACCTGCTATCACATCTGAGTCTTTCATAGCATCTTGGACTGTCATGTTGAAAGTCCTCGCAGTAGGTGGCTTATTAGAAGCAGCTCTGCTTGCTCCTGAAGCTGCTGGTTTGTTCATTGGGCATTCCCTCTTCCAATGACCCGGGCGTCTACACTGATGACAAGTGGTGGTTGGGCGGTTAATGGGGGTTGGCGAAGTGCACTTGTCCGAATAGTGACCTTCTCGATCACACTTGAAGCAGATTACCGGCTTTCCTTTACACTCCCCAGTATACATCCTTCCACAAGTGTTACAGGCTGGTAATGGGGGTCGAGACTGGTTGGAATAGGACCTTCCTGACTTCTGGCCGCTCTGGCTCACATTCACACTCATTGGCCGCTTAAACCCAGTGCTCTTTCCCGGTAGGGACACTGCTCCTCGATTAAATCTAGTTGGGAAGCTCCCTCATGCGGAACCTCAACCCATGCTCATACTTTTCCTCTTTATTCCCTTCTTCTCTCTTTCCTTCTGCATCTATTCACTTCCGGCTTCTGCAATTGTTGCTTTTTGTACCAGAGTGGCATAATCAGTAAGCTCAAGGATTGCCACCCTATTCTGAATCCACGGTTTCAGTCCCTGCTGAAACCTCCTAGCTTTCTTTTCCTCGGTGCTCACAAACTCCGGCACAAACCTTGATAACTCAGTAAATTTTGCTTCGTACTCTGCCACAGATAAGTTATTTTGCTTTAGCTCCAAGAACTTGAGCTCCATCTGGTTCTCCATAAACCTCGGGAAATATTTTCCCAAAAACAACTGACTGAACCTCTCCCAGGTTATAATAGCATCTGTCTCCATGTTTTTCTTGGCCTCCCACCAGTAGTTAGCCTCTCCTTTTAGAAGGTAGGTAGCAAATACAGTCTTCTATGCCTCATCGGTACTCATAATCTCAAAAGATTTCTCCATTTCCTTTAGGCATGCCCTTGCCTCAACTGGGTCGGCTGATCCGTGGAACTCAGGGGGCTTAAGGGACTTGAAAGCCCTGAAAGAGTTTGCCACAACATTGTTATTTCCTTGAGGGGGTGGGTTGGGTTGACGTTCCAAGTTCTGCCTTTGTAGTTGCATGAATTGCCCCATGGGATCCATGTCTGGGTTTGGTACTGGTTGCTCAACCTCAGTTTCTCCTTCTTCAGCCTCTATCTCAAATCCTTCAACATCAAATGTTTCCTCCTCCTCTTCATACAGGGAGTCATCATGTTCAACATAATCCTCCTCTTCCTCTTCACTGTGTTCTTGGTTCCTACCATCCTGGTTATGGCTTCCCTGGTCCTCAGATCCAGGGTTCGCCCTAGTTCCAATCTTTCTCGGCGGCATGATACTGATAAATTTTTGGGAAATTCAACGTTAGGTCACAATCATACATAAAATTGTGCCTTGCACAGTTCTATAATGGGGAGAATGTATCTCGCAATTCTATTATATTATGACAGTTCTAATAAGAAGTGCAGTAACAATAACGATAAAAATAGTGATCTCGTCACTTAAAGAATTGAACTGAAAGGAAACAAATATATACATAATGCGAGAAATACATAGTTTGATCTGGTCAAAAGTACAACAGTGCTACAGTCATCTGCCCAAAAGTGATATACAAGAGTCTATCTATCTAGTCAGAGAAAGGGATACTATATACAAGTCAACTATCCCGGAAAATTGGCTCTTACTATGGCCTCGACTAACTAGACGACTAGACTACCACATCACTGGTCCTGAATCACACACCGGAGCGGGTCAGCTCCCACACTCTTTCCATCACACGACGGAAAATGTAGTCAGCCTGCCTCCTAGAGATCCTGCCATGCATGTCCCCCTGGAGTGATCGGAGTCTCGCACGGGCCGTGAGCTCTATCCCATTCAGCTCCCTCCTCAGGGATCGGGGTATGGTAGCTCTAGCCTCATAAGCTCGGGCACGCCTACCAGCCCTCTCCACCTCCAACTCCCTCCTGACCTCATCCAGCCGGGCCTCAGCAACAGCCACTCGAGTCCTCAGTACATCCTGAACATAGCCGTGAGCTAACAAAGACTGCCTATGGGCAGGGTCGAGAGGTGGTGAATCCAGAGCCGCTGGGGGTGCCTCCTCGGTCTGCCTAGGCTCGGGAGTATGGGTCTCAGAAATGTCATCATAGGGTCTCCAAGATAGTGGTGGAGGGGTAGGAGCTCTGACCACCGGGAGTGAGGGAAAAGGGGTACCAGTGTACTCTACCATAGCTCTGATATGCTCCTCAGCTACTAGGACCTCATCCGGGTTCTCCCCATCTGAAATTGCAACAACCTCTGTCTCTGACTCCTCTGAGGGGTCCTCCTCCTCCTCCTCTATCTCAGGCTCCTCTTGATCCTCGGCATCTAGCAGTGCCTCATCATGCTCACGCTCGAACATCTCTGGGTCCTCTATCTCATGTGCCTACACATTAAACGAGCTAAGTTACTATGAAGATACTTATAAGGGTTCACGTAAGGGTTTTAACTGTCAGTGCTACTTTAAGTAGTCCGACTATGAACTTGGCAAGAGTTCTTATTATCTTTGTGAGTTTATTATTATATCGCCGCATCATCTCTGAGGTTTATAACGCTTAGCTCTGATACCATTTCTGTAACACCCCCAGATCCGGGGTCGGGGATCCGGGTTGTCACGGTCTTTCTTTCCACAATATCACTTAACTTAATTAATAATAAATAACCTCATGCTGTGACCCCACACTAACACACAACACAACACGTTGTAGTCTCAGAGATGGTTGAAATAAGTACAAGTCCTTGAATCCACAATTTAAAAGTTATTACAACCCAAAATGATTACTTGATAAGTTTACGTTTAATTGCCATTATCTGCCACAAGTTATAATTATACATAATTGATTCCCAAAAATAGAATGCCTTATCTACAATAGATCTACCTCTACAG
Organism: Apium graveolens; assembly: GCF_009905375.1. NCBI lineage: Eukaryota > Viridiplantae > Streptophyta > Magnoliopsida > Apiales > Apiaceae > Apium > Apium graveolens. The sequence goes on along the minus strand of NC_133648.1, from coordinate 137,553,938 downwards.
CTATAGCAGCTACGATATCAACGGGAAGACGCGGGACGCTTCCCACGCGCTTGCGCTGGGTCTGCTTGAGTCTGGCCATCTTTCCTAACTGTTGTTGTGTGATGAAGAAATGAAGCAAGGGTGAGCATTACAGCTCGCAAGATAATATATAGTGTAAACAATAATGCAAGTATCTAAATGGATAACTTACTAGAAACCTTTATCAAGTGTAAGGTAATTACTTACTGGATATAAGCTTAAAGGAAGATGAAGTTACCAATTACTTCACTATACTTATATCTTTTTGTAAAACTACTTGAACTATCACCGTTCCAAGTATAATAAGTTTTCGAAGTTCATCACATAGGTGGGACTACCACATAAGACTTGCATAGATTCGATCTTTGAAATATTATTGAATGAAATGAAGTTACGAGATACTTCATTAAGTCCCGATATATATATATCCATATATATCTCTCATACATTTCCTGAAAATCTCTGTCATGTAAAGTATGAACAGAGTTGCAATATCCAATGAGTTTTGGAAAGAAAAGAATTTTGGCATAAACCCGATATCTTGCTGATCAGGCAAAGATACCAATAAGTAACATTTTCTACTAGTAGATGGATGAATCCCCCACCGGTCATCACCCTGGCCTCATTAGGACCTTGTGCTGGACCGCCACCCGGCCTCTTACGCGTTGATGGACTGCCACCCAGCCACTTACACTTTGATAGACCGTACCCTGGCCTGTCACTTATGCCGACTCAATTAGATGGACTTACTTCCCGAACGTTGGGTAAGTAATCAATTCATTTATCACAACAGCAATCTCGTTGCGAATATAAAATACACCACAGAGCCGGATCCCTTAGATTTTTGAGCGAGTATTCAAGTCCCCTTCAAAAAGGAAGATCTTAAATTTGAAAACGAGTTTTGGGATCCGGTCTAACTTTTAAAATCATTTTGAAGACTCGAAAACATTTTTAAGAATGTTTGGAGTAATGCTGATTTATTAAAATAAATCAGTCCCAATATATTAGAAAATATCTGGATATTATTATTTAAATAATATTCCCATAAGGATAATTTTTATAAAAATAATTGAAGTAGAAGTTTTAAAACTTATACTTGAAATGAATAATAAATAACCAAAGATATACTTATACGAAAGTACGATCTTTATTTAAATAATCAAAATAAGTTTGATTATCGAAAAATTATTCTTTAATAAAATAAAGAATATTATTTAATAAAATAAGCGGAGTCATAAGTCCTCGAATGAATATTCAAAATAATATTCATTAAATAAAATAAACAGAGTCATAAGTCCTCGAATGAATATTCAAAATAATATTCATTAAATAAATTATCGAATAAACCTTATTCGATTAATAGTTTTGAAAACTATATCAATATATATATATATTATACTCGGGAACATCGACTCCCGGTTTAGAAAATGTTCACCTTTGGGTCCCCTATACTAAGGGTATACACAACTACTGCTTATCTCTAGCATAGGTATTATGCAACTTATAAGAATTTGAATCAACAATTAGATATCAAGATTACGAAACAGGCATGCATATATACCATATCAGCATGCTCCAATATATCGCAAAATTTGCTAATAACAATCATGCACTTATCACAAGATAATGCATATACATATATTTATATCACAACAACAGTATAACGGGTAGAAAACTTGCCTGAGCGACTGGGGGTGATAAAAGGCTTGGGACGAGTCTGGTAACCTATAAACAACATGTAATAACCCCAAAAATTTTGAACTTTTTGTATCCCTTATGAATAGTGTTTTTGCTGATATTGCTGAATAAGAAAACTTTTCATGCCACACTATGTAGGGGTTTTTATATGGATATTCTGAGATTTTATTAGTACTCTATATGGTATATAAGTGTATGTAAAGATCGTCAGAATCCAAATCCGAACACTTTGATTTTTCCCGGAAATCCACTAGATACAGAAAGAATTGAGTATAAGGTAACAGGATAAAAAGGATTTAAATTAAAGGATTATAAGAGAGGATCATAAAAGGAATATAATGTATTGAGAAAGGTTAAGGAAATCCAAGTAATAAGATCCCAGGTATGATCCCTCAAACGAGAAACGAGAACGAAAGTTAAGCGAACCGTATAACAAATCAGCGATCATTAGGCAAACAATTAGGAGTTAATCAAGGAGGTTAGGGATGATGAGGTCATCAAACCAATAAGAAGAGGGCAAGTAAGGGGTGATGACATAGCAAAGGTGACATAAGCATGACATAGGGGGGGAGGAGGTGTGGTTGGTTTTTAACCACACAATTTTCAAGGTTAATAAGGTAATTAACCAAAATCAAATCAAAAGCAACCAAGCTAAGCTAAAAAAATCACAAACACAAAAATCATTTCCTTTCTTCTTCAACATTTGCTCTCGGCTTTTCTTCATTTCAAGAAGAAGAAATTTCAAAGTTCAAGTTCCAAGCTTCCTTAATTAGTAAGGTAATTATCTAGTACTCCTTATGCATAGATATGGCTATCCTATAAGTTTAAGCCTCCAATTCATTCTCAATCTCTTCCAATAAATCAATGAAGAAGATAATGAATAGTGATTTCAAGATTTTTAACTTGATTTTTCTTATTTTTCCTTTAAGATCCAAGCATCCCTAAGACATCTCAAGGCTTCTTAAGGCTTCCTAGCTACTCACATCACTTCAAGGAAGGTATAACATCTCCAAACCCTAGCTTTACTTTGTATATTAGGATGATTTTGATTGTTATGGTAAAAGAGTAGCTTGATACTTGCATGTTTAGAGTTTGGGTTGGAGTTGTAGTAAATTGGATGTTGAAATCTTATTGATTAGTTAAAGGACTTAAGTATAGTTTTAAATTCAAGTTTGAGAATAACATAAATTGGAGAACTTGAGGTGTTGGGGCTGTTGTAGTATGGTATGGATGGATTTTGGTTGTATGAATGAATTGGGGTTGCTTGGTGGTTGATTTGGAATGGTATAAATTTGGAAAATCGCGTAAACATAGCAGTCGTAATGCCCGATTTACTTTAGACTATTTTTACTCTTAACATTAGGACCCGTGATCTCAATGCTAGGTTTTGACCATTTCCATTTTTAGATAGTTCATGTTATGAGCTTCGTTTTGATATGTGGTTCGTTTGATTCCGATGTACAGTTTAGGAGAAACGACCGTTTTAAGTAACGGATTTCGTGAACGAAACATTTCCCCTCGCCTTACTTTGAAACCTTGGTTAAAGACCTTAAAGGACTAATTGGAGTATGAAACAATTATGTTAAGTGTATTAGGCAGTTGGTAAGGTACTCGCGAAAGAATCGCCTTAAAACTCTTAATGGTTAATTTATTAAAAATGGTGGAGCCGAGAGTACTCGAGTGACTTAAGTGAATCGTTAAGCGCAAAGCGAGCGTTCGAGTCTAAATTGGTTAAAGTATAGATTTATAAGTGACTTTGGTTTAATTCCAACTTTTATGTTGTTTATAGGTTACCAGACTCGTCCCGAGCAATTTGTAACCCCCAGTCGCTCAGGCAAGTTTTCTACCCGTATAACTGTTGTTGTGATGTATATGTGTATATGCATGATCTTGTGATATATGCATATTTGTTATTAGCAAATTCTTGCGATATATGGTAGCATATGATATGGTATATATGCATGGCTGTTTCATATTCTTGATTTATATATCTGTTGGTCAAATGCTTATTAGTTGCATAATACCTATGCTAGAGATAAGCGGTATTTGCGTATACCCTTAGTATAGGGGAGCAAAAGGTGAACTTTTTTCTAAAACCGGGAGGCGAGGCTCCCGAGTATAATATATATATATATATATATGAATAGTTTTTAAACCTATTAATCGAATAAGGTTTATTCGATAAGTTTATATTATTTAATGAATATTACTTGAATATTCATTCGAGGACTTATGACTCCTTTTATTTTATTAATTGAATATTATTTGAATATTCATTCGAGGGATTATGACTCAGTTTATATTATTTAATGAATATTATTTGAATATTCATTTGAGGACCTATGACTCCGACTATTTGCTGAGATATATACTTTATTTTATTAAAGAATAAGGTGTCGATAATCAAACTTATCTTTGATTATTCAAATAGAGATAGTACTTTCGTATAAGTATATCTTTGGTTATTTAATACCCATTTCAAGTATAAGTTTTACGACTTCTACCTCAATTATTTGTATAAAGATTATTCTTTATGGGAATATTATTTAAATAATAATATTCAGATATTTTCTAATATATCGGGACTGATTTGCTTTATTAAATCAGCATTTCTCCAAACACTCTTTAAAGTGTTTTCGAGTCTTTAAAATGATTTTTTTTAAAAGTTAGAGCGGATCCCAAAACTCATTTTTATATATTTAAGATCCTCCTTTTTATATATTTAAATATTCGCAACAAGGTTGCGGTTTTGGTAAATGAATTGATTACTTACCCAACGTTCGGGAAGTAAGTCCGTCTATCGAGTCGGCATAAGCAACATGGGCTCAGTGGGCGTCCATGATAGTGTAAGTGGCTCAGTGGGAGTCCATCAAATGCGTAAGTGACTGAGTGGCAGTCAACATAAGGTCCTATTGCGACCAGGGTGATGACCAGTGGGGAATTCGTCCATCTACTAGTAGAAAAGGTTACTTATTGGTATCTTTGCCTGATCAGCAAGATACCGGGTTTATGCCACAATTCTTTTCCTTTCCAAAAATTTATTGGATGTTACAAACTCTGTTCATACTTTACATGATAGAGGTTTTCAGGAAATGTATAAAGAGATATATATGCGGATATATATATTGGGATTTAATGAAGTATCTCATAACTTCATTTCATTCAATAATATTTCAAAGATTTAATTTATTCAAATCTTGTCTTGTAGTCTCATCTATGTGATGAACTGTTGAAAGCTCCTTATACCTTGAACAGTGGTAGTTCAAGTAGCTTTATAAATGATATAAGTATAGTGAAGTATTTGGTAACTTCATCCCTTGTTTTTGCTTATATCCAGTAAGTAATTATCTTGCACTTGATAAAGGATTCTAGTAAGTTATCCATTTAGATACTTGCATTATTGTTTACACTATATATTATCTTGCGAGCTGTAATGCTCACTCTTGCTTTATTTCTTCATCACACAACAACAGTTAGGAAAGATGGCCAGACTCAAGCAGACCCAGCGCAAGAGCGTGGGAAGCGCCCCACGCCTTCCCGTTGAGATCATAGCTGCTATAGCTGCAGAGGTAGATCTATCTATAGTTCAGACCTTCTACTTTTGGGAATCAATTATGTATAATTATAACTTGTGGCAGATAATGGCAATTAATTGTAAACTTATCAAGTAATCATTTTGGGTTGTAATAACTTTTAAATTGTGGATTCAAAGACTTGTACTTATTTCAATTTCATCTCTGAGACTATAACGGGTTGTGGTGTGTGTTAGTGTGGGGTCACAGCATAAGGTTAAATATTATTTAATTAAGTTTAGTGATATTGTGGAAAGAAAGACCGTGACGACCCGGATCCCTGACCCCGGATCTTGGGGTGTTACAGAAATGGTATCAGAGCTAAGCGTTATAAACCTCAGAGATGATGCGACGATATAATAATAAACTCACAAAGATAATAAGAACTCTTGCCAAGTTCATGGTCGGACTACTTAAAGTAGCGCTGACAGTTAAAACCCTTACGGGAACCCTTATAAGTATCATGATAGTAACTTGGCTCGTTTAATGTGTAGGCGCATGAGATAGAGGACCCTGAGATGTTCGAGCGTGAGCATGATGAGGCACTACTAGATGTCGAGGATCAGGAGGAGCCTGAGATGGAGGAGGATGAGGAGGACCCCTCAGAGGAGTCAGAGACAGAGGTCATTGCTATTTCAGATGTGGAGGACCCGGATGAGGTCCTAGTAGCTGAGGAGCGTGTCGGAGCTATGGTAGTGTACACTGGTACCCCTTTACCCTCACTCCCGGTGGTCAGAGCTCCTACCCCTCCACCACTATCTTGGATCCCCTATGATGACAGCTCAGAGACCCATACTTCCGAGCCTAGGCAGACCGAGGAGGCACCCCCAGCGGCTCCGGATTCACCACCTCTCGACCCTGCCCATAGGCAGTCTTTGTTAGCTCACGGCTATGTCCAGGATGTACTGAGGACCCGAGTGGCTGTTGCTGAGGCCCGGCTGGATGAGGCCAGGAGGGAGTTGGATGCGGAGAGGGCGGGTAGGCGTACCCGAGCTTATGAGACTAGGGATGCTATACCCCGATCCTTGAGGAGGGAGCTGACGGGGATAGAGCTCACATCCCGAGCGAGACTCAGATCGCTACAGGGGGACAGGCATGGTAGGATCTCCAGGCGGCAGGCCGACTATATCTTCCGTCGTGCGATGGAAAGGGTATGGGAGCTGACCCGCTCCGGTGTGTGATTCAGGACTGACGACGGGATAGTCTAGTTGTCTAGTTAGTCGAGGCCTTAGTAAGAGCCAATTTTCCGGGATAGTTGACTTGTATATAGCATCCCTTTTTCTGACTAGACAGATAGACTCTTGTGTATCACTTTTGGGACAGATGGCTGTAGCACTGTTGTACTTTTGACCAGATCAAACTATGTATTTCTCGCATTATGTATATATTTGTTTCCTTTCAGTTCAGTTCCTTAGTGACGAGATCACTGTTTTTATCATTATTATTACTGCACTTCTTATTAGAACTGTCATAATATAATAGAATTGCGAGATACATTCTCCCCATTATAGAACTGTGCAAGGCACAATGTTGTGTATGATTGTGACCTAACGTTGAATTTTCCCAAAAAAAAAAAAATTATCAGTATCATGTCGCCAAGAAAGATTGGAACTAGGGCGAACCCTGGATCTGAGGACCAGGGAAGCCATAACCAGGACGGTAGGAACCAAGAACACAGTGAAGAGGAAGATGAGGATTATGTTGAACATGATGACTCCCTGTATGAAGAGGAAGAGGAAATATATGATGTTGAGGGATTTGAGATAGAGGCTGAAGAAGGAGAAACTGAGGTTGATCAACCAATACCAAACCCAGGCATAGATCCCATGGGCCAGTTCATGCAACTGCTAAGGCAGAACTTGGAGCGTCAACCCAACCCACCCCCTCAAGGAAATAACAATGTTGTGGCAAACTCTTTCAGGGCTTTCAAGTCCCTTAAGCCCCCTGAGTTCCACGGATCAGCCGACCCAGTTGAGGCAAGGGCATGACTAAAGGAAATGGAGAAATCCTTTGAGATTCTGAGTACCGATGAAGCACAGAAGACTGTATTTGCTACCTACCTTCTGAAAGGAGAGGCCAACTACTGGTGGGAGGCCAAGAAAAATATGGAGACAGATGCTATTATAACTTGGGAGAGATTCAGTCAGTTGTTTCTGGGAAAGTATTTCCCAAAGTTTATGGAAAACCAGATAGAGCTCAAGTTCTTGGAGCTAAAGCAGAATAACTTATCTGTAGCAGAGTACGAAGCGAAATTTACTGAGTTATCAAGGTTTGTGCCGGAATTTGTGAGCACCGAGGAAAAGAAAGTTAGGAGGTTTCAGCAGGGACTGAAACCGTGGATTCAGAATAAAGTGGCAATCCTTGAGCTTACGGATTATGCCACTCTGGTACAAAAGGCAACAATTGTAGAAGCCGGAAGTGAACAAATACAGAAGGAAAGAGAGAAGAAGGGAATAAAGGGGAAAAGTATGAGCATGGGTGGAGGTTCTGCAGGAAGGAGCTTCCCAACTAGATTTAATCGAGGAGCAGTGTCCCTACCGGGAAAGAACACTGGGTTGAAGCGGCCAATGAGCGTGAATGTGAGCCAGAGCGGCCAGAAGTCAAGAATGTCCTATTCCAACCAGTCTCGACCCCCATTGCCATCCTGTAACACTTGTGGAAGGATGCACACTGGGGAGTGTAAAGGAAAGCCAGTAACCTGCTTTAAGTGCGGTCGAGAAGGTCACTATTCAACTAAGTGCCCTTCATCAACCCCTGTCGTCATTCCAACCACCACTTATCATCAGTGTGGACGCCCGGGTCATTGGAAGAGGAAATGCCCAATGAACAAACCAGCAGCTTCAGGAGCCAGCAGGGCTGCCTCCAATAAGCCACCTACTGCGAGGACTTTCAACATGACAGTCCAGGATGCTATAAAAGACTTAGATGTGATAGAAGGTACCCTTTCTCTAAATTCAGTTAGTGCAAACGTTTTATTTGATTCGGGAGCAACTAAATCTTTTATATCAAAGGACCTTGCGCGTAAGTTAAGACTTAAGGCTGAACCCTTGGTAGAACCCTTGCAAGTAGAAATAGCCAATCATGAAATTATTCCTGTTAACCAGATTCACCCCGCCTGTGAGTTAGGCATAGGGGATCAATTTTTAGTGTTGATCTGATTCCTTTTAAATTAGGGGAGTTTGATGTAATTTTGGGAATGGACTGGCTATCTAGCAATGATGCTCAGATAGACTGTAAGGGGAAGAAAGTTAAGATAAATATCCCAGGAAAGAAAGAAGTTATATTTAAAGGAAAGAGGCAGACGCAGAAATTTTTGACTATGGCCCAGGCCAGAAGGATGCTACGAAAAGGAAATGAGGCTTACCTAGCCTATATGGTGGACACGCAGAAGGAGGTGCCCAACTTACAAGATATTCCGGTAGTCAACGAATTTGAAGACGTATTCCCACAAGACCTTCCGGGATTACCACCCGATAGAGTGATTGAATTTGCTATTGAGTTGGCTCCAGGGACGGCGCCAGTTTCAAAGGCACTTTACCGGTTAGCCCCATTAGAAATGAAGGAATTAGCTACCCAATTGTAGGAACTCTTGGATAAGGGTATGATCAGACCCAGTGTGTCTCCGTGGGGAGCACCAGTGTTATTTGTTAAGAAAAAGGATGGGAGCATGAGGCTGTGCATCGACTATCGAGAGTTGAACAAGCTAACCATAAAGAACAGGTACCCGCTTCCTAGAATAGACGATTTGTTCGACCAGCAAAAGGTTGTTGTTTATTTTTCCAAGATTGATCTGAGAACTGGATATCACCAGCTAAAGATTAAACCCGAAGATATTTCCAAGACCGCGTTCCGTACCAGGTATGAGCACTATGAGTTCTTGGTAATGTCCTTTGGATTAACCAACGCCCCAGCGGCTTTCATGGATTTAATGAACAGAGTATTTAAGAAGTACTTGGACAAGTGTGTGATAGTTTTTATCGATGATATTTTAATTTACTCAAGGACTGAGGCAGAACATGCAGAGCATTTGAGGATAGCTCTAGGAATACTCAGAGAGGAACAGTTATTTGCCAAATTCTCGAAGTGTGAATTCTGGCGGAATGAAGTACAGTTTTTAGGTCATGTGATCAATAAAGAAGGAGTATTGGTCGACCCCTCCAAGATAGAGGCAGTCTCAAATTGGGAAACACCAACCACACCCACAGAGGTAAGGAGTTTCATAGGATTGGCCGACTACTATCGTAGATTTGTACAGGACTTTGCGAAGATCGCAGCCCCTTTGGCACGACTTACTCGTAAGACAGAGAAGTTTAAATGGACGGAGAAATGCGAGAACAGTTTTCAAGAATTAAAGAAAAGGTTGGTAACGGCCCCGGTGTTGGCATTGCTAGACGGAAAAAGGAGATTTTGTGATATATAGTGACGCGTCGCACAAAGGATTAGGGTGTGTGCTTATGCAGCACGGTAAAGTGATTGCGTATGCGTCGAGACAACTGAAGGAATATGAGATTAGATATCCTACTCATGACCTTGAGCTCGCAGCAATAGTTTTTGCCCTAAAAATTTGGAGGCACTACTTGTATGGAGAGAAGTGCGAGATTTTCACAGACCATAAGAGCCTCAAGTACATATTTACGCAGAAAGAGCTCAACATGCGCCAGAGGAGATGGTTAGAGCTAATCAAGGACTATGATTGTGAGATTCTCTATCACCCGGGGAAAGCCAATGTGGTGGCTGATGCCCTTAGTAGAAAGGAAAGACTCAGAATGATAACGACTTCAAAAGAATTGATAAAGGATTTTGAGAGAATGGAAATAGAAGTAAGGGTAACCGGAACCGGAACTGAAAAGCTTTTTGAGATCTCAATGCAGCCAAAGTTATTGGAAAAGATCAGATTGTGCCAAGAGAAAATAATGAATGAAGGCAGAGAGTCAATGACTGGAGAAGAGATCCATACTGAGAAAGATGATAAAGGGATAATGAGGTACTCCTACCGGATTTGGGTTCCGAACGTTCAAGAGCTTAAAGATGAGATTTTAGATGAAAACCATAGTTCAAGGTATTCCATTCACCCGGGAAGCACCAAGATGTATAGGGATTTGAAGGAATATTACTGGTGGCCCAACATGAAGAGGGACGTAGCAGAGTGGGTAAGCAAATGTTTGACTTGCCAAAGAGTAAAGGCAGAGCACCAAAGATCCAGTGGACTTTTACGACCCTTGGAGATTCCCGAATGGAAATGGGAACATATAGCCATGGATTTTGTTGTCGGCTTACCAAGGACGAAAGCCAACCATGATGCCATATGGGTGATTATAGACCGACTGACAAAGTCAGCTCATTTCATTCCTATCAATGAGAGATATACAGTCGATAGACTGGTGGACATTTACCTTAAGGAAATAGTGACGCGACATGGAGTCCCAGCGTCCATTGTCTCAGACCGAGACCCCAGGTTCAACTCCAGATTTTGGAGGAGCTTTCAAGAATGTGCGGGGACCAAGTTAAATATGAGTACCGCGTACCATCCCCAGACGGATGGGCAGAGTGAAAGGACCATCCAGACACTAGAGGATATGTTGAGAGTCTGTGCAATAGACTTTAAAGGAAGTTGGGATGATCACTTGCCATTGATCGAGTTTTCTTATAACAATAGCTTTCATGCTAGCATCGGAATGGCGCCTTATGAGGCCCTGTACGGAAGAAGGTGTCGATCTCCCTTATACTGGGATGAAGTAGGAGAGCGGAAGATGCTCGGACCCGAAGTGGTCCAAAGGACCAAAGACATAGTGGATCTCATCAGATGAGGGCTTGTAACAGCCCAAGACAGACAGAAGAAATATGCAGACCTAGCCCGAAAGGACAAGGAGTATGGAGTAGGGGACTTAGTACTACTAAAAGTATCCCCTTGGAAGGGGTTAATGAGATTCGGAAAGAAAGGAAAACTAAGCCCAAGATACATTGGGCCTTTTGAGATACTAAGACGGATTGGGAAGTTGGCTTACGAGCTAGCCTTACCCCCGAACCTACAACAAGTTCATAATGTGTTCCATGTGTCAATGCTAAGGAAGTATCATCGGGATGCCAGACACATAGTGGAGTACGAGCATGTGGATATGCAACCAGATCTGACTTACGTGGAGAAACCAGTAAAGATTATGGATAAGAAGGAGCAGGTGCTTCAGAATAAAGTGATCAAGCTAGTCAGAGTGCCATGGCAGAATCATAATATGGAAGAATCAACTTGGGAGCTAGAGAGCGCAATGCTAGAAAAGTACCCCCATTTGTTTCCAATTTGATTCCGGGACGGAGTCCTTTTAAGGAGGGGAGACTGTAATAACCCCAAAAATTTTGAACTTTTTGTAACCCTTATGAATAGTGTTTTTGCTGATATTGCTGAATAAGAAAACTTTTCACGCCACACTATGTAGGGGTTTTTATATGGATATTATGAGATTTTATTAGTACTCTATATGGTATATAAGTGTATGTAAAGATCGTCAGAATCCAAATCCGAACACTTTGATTTTTCCCGGAAATCCACTATATACAGAAAGAATTGAGTATAAGGTAACAGGATAAAAAGGATTTAAATTAAAGGATTATAAGAGAGGATCATAAAAGGAATATAATGTATTGAGAAAGGTTAAGGAAACCCAAGTAATAAGATCCCGGGTATGATCCCTCAAACGAGAAACGAGAACGAAAGTTAAGCGAACCGTATAACAGATCAGCGGTCATTAGGCAAACAATTAGGAATTAATCAAGGAGGTTAGGGATGATGAGGTCATCAAACCAATAAGAAGAGGGCAAGTAAGGGGTGATGACATAGCAAAGGTGACATAAGCATGACATAGGGGGGAGGTGTGGTTGGTTTTTAACCACACAATTTTCAAGGTTAATAAGGTAATTAACCAAAATCAAATCAAAAGCAACCAAGCTAAGCTAAACAAATCACAAACACAAAAATCATTTCCTTTCTTCTTCAACATTTGCTCTCAGCTTTTCTTCATTTCAAGAAGAAGAAATTTCAAAGTTCAAGTTCCAAGCTTCCTTAATTAGTAAGGTAATTATCTAGTACTCCTTATGCATAGATATGGCTATCCTATAAGTTTAAGCCTCCAATTAATTCTCAATCTCTTCCAAGAAATCAATGAAGAAGATAATGAATAGTGATTTCAAGATTTTTAACTTGATTTTTCTTGTTTTTCCTTTAAGGTCCAAGCATCCCTAAGACATCTCAAGGCTTCTTAAGGCTTCCTAGCTACTCACATCACTTCAAGGAAGGTATAACATCTCCAAACCCTAGCTTTACTTTGTATATTAGGATGATTTTGATTGTTATGGTAAAAGAGTAGCTTGATGCTTGCATGTTTAGAGTTTGGGTTGGAGTTGTAGTAAATTGGATGTTGAAATCTTATTGATTAGTTAAAGGACTTAAGTATAGTTTTAAATTCATGTTTGAGAATAACATAAATTGGAGAACTTGAGGTGTTGGGGCTGTTGTAGTATGGTATGGATGGATTTTGGTTGTATGAATGAATTGGGGTTGCTTGGTGGTTGATTTGGAATGGTATAAATTTGGGAAATTGCGTAAACATAGCCGTCGTAATGCCCGATTTACTTTAGACTGTTTTTGCTCTTAACATTAGGACCCGTGAACTCACTGCTAGGTTTTGACCATTTCCATGTTTAGATAGTTCATGTTACGAGCTTCGTTTTGATATGTGGTTCGTTTGATTCCGATGTACGGTTTAGGAGAAACGACCGTTTTAAGTAACGACGTTTCGCGAACGAAACATTTCCCCTCGCCTTACTTTGAAACCTTGGTGAAAGACCTTAAAGGACTAATTGGAGTATGAAACAATTATTTTAAGTGTATTAGGCAGTTGGTAAGGTACTCGCGAAAGAATCGCCTTAAAACTCTTAATGGTTAATTTATTAAAAATGGTGGAGCCGAGAGTACTCGAGTGACTTAAGTGAATCGTTAAGCGCAAAGCGAGCGTTAGAGTCTAAATTGGTTTAAGTATAGATTTATAAGTGACTTTGGTTTAATTCCAACTTATATGTTGTTTATAGGTTACCAGACTCGTCCCGAGCCATTTGTAACCCCCAGTCGCTTAGGCAAGTTTTCTACCCGTATAACTGTTGTTGTGATGTATATGTGTATATGCATGATCTTGTGATAAATGAATATTTGTTATTAGCAAATTCTTGCGATATATGGTAGCATGTGATATGGTATATATGCATGCCTGTTTCATATTCTTGATTTATATATCTGTTGGTTCAAATGCATATTAGTTGCATAATACCTATATGCTAAAGATAAGCGGTATTTGCGTATACCCTTAGTATAGGGGAGCAAAAGGTGAACTTTTTTCTAAAATCGGGAGGCGAGGCTCCCGAGTATAATATATATATATATTTGAATAGTTTTTAAAACTATTAATCGAATAAGGTTTATTCGATAAGTTTATATTATTTAATGAATATTACTTGAATATTCATTCGAGGACTTATGACTCCTTTTATTTTATTAATTGAATATTATTTGAATATTCATTCGAGGGCTTATGACTCAGTTTATATTATTTAATGAATATTATTTGAATATTCATTTGAGGACCTATGACTCCGACTATTTGCTGAGATATATACTTTATTTTATTAAAGAATAAGGTGTCGATAATCAAACTTATCTTTGATTATTCAAATAAAGATAGTACTTTCGTATAAGTATATCTTTGGTTATTTAATACCCATTTCAAGTATAAGTTTTACAACTTCTACCTCAATTATTTGTATAAAGATTATTCTTTATGGGAATATTATTTAAATAATAATATTCAGATATTTTCTAATATATCGGGACTGATTTGCTTTATTAAATCAGCATTTCTCCAAACACTCTTTAAAGTGTTTTCGAGTCTTTAAAATGATTTTTCTTAAAAGTTAGAGCGGATCCCAAAACACATTTTTATATATTTAAGATCTTCCTTTTTAAAGGGGATTTAAATAATCGCTCAAAACCAGAGGGATCCGGCTCTGTGGTGTATTTTATATTCGCAACAAGGTTGCGGTTTTGGTAAATGAATTGATTACTTACCCAACGTTCGGGAAGTAAGTCCATCTATCGAGTCGGCATAAGCAACATGGGCTCAGTGGGCGTCCATGATAGTGTAAGTGGCTCAGTGGGAGTCCATCAAATGCGTAAGTGGCTGAGTGGCAGTCCAGCATAAGGTCCTATTCCGACCAGGGTGATGACCAGTGGGGAATTCGTCCATCTACTAGTAGAAAATGTTACTTATTGGTATCTTTGCCTGATCAGCAAGATACCGGGTTTATGCCACAATTCTTTTCCTTTCCAAAAATTTATTGGATGTTACAAACTCTGTTCATACTTTACATGATAGAGGTTTTCAGGAAATGTATAAAGAGATATATATGCGGATATATATATCGGGACTTAATGAAGTATCTCATAACTTCATTTCATTCAATAATATTTTAAAGATTTAATCTATTCAAATCTTGTGTTGTAGTCTCATCTATGTGATGAACTGTTGAAAGCTCCTTATACCTTGAACAGTGGTAGTTCAAGTAGCTTTATAAATGTTATAAGTATAGTGAAGTATTTGGTAACTTCATCCCTTGTTTTTGCTTATATCCAGTAAGTAATTATCTTGCACTTGATAAAGGATTCTAGTAAGTTATCCATTTAGATACTTGCATTATTGTTTACACTATATATTATCTTGCGAGCTGTAATGCTCACTTTTGCTTTATTTCTTCATCACACAACAACAGTTAGGAAAGATGGTCAGACTCAAGAAGACCCAGCGCAAGAGCGTGGGAAGCGCCCCGCACCTTCCCGTTGAGATCATAGCTGCTATAGCTGCAGAGGTAGATCTATCTGTAGATCAGACCTTCTACTTTTGAGAAACAATTATGTATAATTATAACTTGTGGCAGATAATGACAATTAATTGTAAACTTATCAAGTAATCATTTTGGGTTGTAATAACTTTTAAATTGTGGATTCAAAGACTTGTACTTATTTCAATTTCATCTCTGAGACTATAACGGGTTGTGGTGTGTGTTAGTGTGGGGTCACAGCATAAGGTTGACTATTATTTAATTAAGTGAAGTGATATTATGGAAAGAAAGACCGTGACGACCCGGATCCCTGACCCCGGATCTGGGGGTGTTACACAACATATAAGTTGAAATTAAACCAAAGTCGCTTAAGAATCTATACTTTAACCGATTAGACCCTAACGTTCGCTTTTGCGCTTAACGATTCACTTAAGTCGCTCGAGTACCCTCGGCTCCACCATTTTTAATAAATTAAACATTAAGAATTTTAAGGCGATTCTTTTGCAAGTACCCTACCAACTGCCTAATCCACTTTACATAATTGTTTCATACTCCAATTAGTCATTTAAGGACCTTAACCAAGGTTTCAAAGTAAGGTGAGGGGTAATGGTTCGTTCGCGAAACGCCGTTACTTAAAACAGTCGTTTCTCCTAAACCGTACATCGGATTTAAGCGAACCACATATCAAAACGAAGCTCGTAACATGAACTATCTAATCATGGCAATGGTCAAAACCTAAAAGTGAGTTCACGGGTCCTGAAGTTAAGAACAAAAACAGTCTAAAGTAAATCGGGCATTACGACGGCTATGTTTACGCAATTACCAAATTTAAACCACTCCAAATAAATCCCCAATCAATCCCACAATCATTACTACAACCAAAATCCATCCATACTCTACTAAAACAGCCCCAACATCTCAAGATTTCCAATTTATACTACTCTCAATCATGAACTAAAAGCTTATACTTAAGTTCATTAACTAATAATCAAGATTTACAATTTCAAAAACATTACAAAACCAACCCAACTCTAAATATAATACTCATAACAAGCTCTTAAAATTCAATAATAAGGCTAGGTTAAGAGATTATACCTTCCTTGAGAGTAGGAGTAACTAATGAGCTTGAAACAACCTTTGGAAATCCTTACTAAAGCTTTATCTAAACAAAAACACAAGATCAAAATTTCAAGTTCTTGAAAACACTATTCACTCTCTTCTTCCATGAATTATTGGAAGAGATTGTGAAGGAAATGGAAGCTTATATTCATAGGATATCTATATCTATGTGCAAGGAACCTTGTATAATTACCTCAATAATTATCAAAGCTTGGAACTTGAATTTGAATTTTCTTTTCTTTGAAAAAGAAAAGAGGTCGAGGGCTTCTTGTTAGAAATGCAAAGTCAACTTCTCAAATTTGATTTTGTGTTATGATTATTGTTGGCTTGGTTGCTTCCTTTTGTTTTGTTTAACTAAATTGTTACCATGGTAAAAAAATTGTGTGGCTTATAATCAACCAACAAATCCTTCCCATTTGGTCATGCTTATGTCATCCACTTATGTCATCTTCCCACACTTGTCTTCTTGTTGGTGTGATGACATCATCATCACTAACCTCTTTGATTAACTCCTAATTACTTGGCTAATGATCGCTGATCTGTTATACGGTTCGCTTAACTTTCGTTTTTGTTTATCGTTTGAGGGATCATACCCAGGATCTTATTACTTGGGTTCCCTTAACATTTCCCAATACATTATATTCCTTTTATGATACTCTCTTATAATCCTTGAATTTAACTTCTTTTTATCCTGTTACTTTATACTCAATTTCTTTGATATCTGGTGGATTTTCGGGAAAAATCAAAGTGTTCGAATTTGGATTCTGATGATCTTTACATACACTTATATACCATATAAAGTACTAATAAGATCTCAGAATAACAATAAATGAACCTCTACAAAGTGAGGCATGAAAAGTTTTCTTATTCAGCATAATCAGCAAAATCACTATTCATAAGGGTTACAAAAAGTCCAAAATTTTGGGGTTATTAAAATGCATATCATGTAACACATAATCACGTTATTCGTATAACAAGTGATCACATAATTCACGTAACACATAAGTCACATTGTCAAATAATAGGTTTCAGTACTTTTAGAATCGAAATCAGGTCAATAACTGTATTTACCGATCAGATACCTACTCAGAATGACTCTCAAATAAAATGACCTTGTAATACAAAATAAATTATGTTTCGAAAGTATTTTTATTGGAAGCAGAATGTTTTTCTGAGTCTATACGTGTTCGTTTCGTATTAAACAGACCAACGATTTATTTATTACGAATAAAATAAGAAATAAATAGAAATAAATAGAAAAATCAATTAATAATAATATTATTTGATTTTTAAATACCAAAATATAATTTTTAAAAGTGCAAAATTAATTTTTAGGAATTATTTGAATTAATTATAAATAATTATACTTTATTTAACTATTTATAAAGAAAATTAATTAATTAAATGATTTAATCAATTAATTAAATCCACAAATAATTAACTAAAATAAATTATAAATAATTAAATCAAATTGGATTTTTTGAAAATAATAAAAGAAAATATTTTTTTTGGAATTTAAAATAATTAAGTAAATATTTTTTGAAATATATATCTGACACCCCTGAAGTAGTGTGTTAGATAAGGTTTAATCGGCACCCTATTGCCAGGGAACATGACCCATAAATAATTACCTATTTCATCTATCGCACAAGGGTAGAAATAAGAATAAGTATTGACGAGTAACATTTTTCGTGTATAGGTGAACATAGGAGATTCAAAAAGTAGGATTCGAGGGTGTCAAGTAGTAGTCTCGCAGCTTTTGTCTTAGTGTCCAGGCAAGTGTACAACCCACTTGTTTGTTTATATTCGTATATTTGATATCATAAACTCTCTATTGTCTTAACATGAAGTAATAAAAACTCGGCATTAAACTATTACCCTGCTTAAAGACACTCTTTAAACTTGTTCATATTCCTTGTACTACTTACTAACCACCTTTCTCTTGGATCGTAATACCTTTATACCTTGTTCTACTAAACATAATTCCTATTCCCAAATCATAATTCTTATAAGTAGTGTACCTTTGTTAAATAGTTTACGATTCGGGTACAAATAGTGTACAAAGTTTTTTAAATTATAATCACGATTCGGGTACAAGTAATTTGCAAGGGCCCATACTTTAACCGTTTTGACTATTGAAAAATCACGCCCTACAAAAGTGAAATAGTTTGAAATTAATTTTTAATTTTTTATATTTAAAAATTCGTACGGTTTGATTGTTGAAACAAAGTTTTTCATATTACAGTCACGATTCGGGTACTAGTAGTTTGCATAGCTAGGCCCGTACTTTGACCGTTTTGAGTACTGAAAAACCACATCATACAAAAGTAAAATATTTTGAAATTAATTTTTCGTCACTAAATTTGTTGTATTTAAACATCCGTATGGTTGGATCGTTGAAAATAATATTTTCAAATTACAATCACGATTCGGGTACTAGTAGTTTGCAAAGGTCCGTACTTTCACCGTTTTGACTATTGAAAAACCGCACCATACAAAAATGAAATATTTTGAAATTAATTTTGCGTCCCTTAATTTGTTATACTTAAACATCCGTACGGTTGGATCGTCAAAAATAAAGTTTTCAAATTACAATCACGATTCGGGTCCGAGTAGTTTGCAAATGCCTGTACTTTGACTGTTTTAATTATTGATAAACCACACCATACAGAGGTGAAATATTTTGAAATTAATTTTGCGTCACTAAATTTGTTATATTTAAACATCTGTATGGTTGGATCGTTGAAAACAAAGTTTTTCAAATTACAATCACGATTCGGTTACTAATTGTATGCAAAGGCCTGTACTGTGACCGTTTTGATGATTGAAAAACCACACCATACAAAAGTGAAATATTTTGAAATTAAGTTTACGTCCCTAAATTTTTTATATTTAAACATTTGTACGGTTAGATCATTGAAAATAAAGTGTTTCAAATTACAATCAGGATTCGGGTACTGCTAGTAGATTGCAAGAGCCCATACTTTGACCGTTTTGACTATTGAAAAACCACATTATACAAAAGTGAAATATTTTGAAATTAATTTTGCGTCACTAAATTTGTTATATTTAAAAAGCCGCACAATTGGATGGTTGAAAATAAATTTTCTCAAATATAAAAAGCATGTGAATCATAAAAAATGCTTAAAAACTGCAATTTGCAACACAAAACAAAGCAAATGCAACACAAAAGGGCCAAATGTAACATTTCAGTGAGACATCTACATGGACACGTTAGCAAAATTTGAACCCATAGGTGACGTGTACTGCCACATAAGCACCGGGGACCCGTTTTGTTGATGTGGCTGCAGACATCAGCAAATGGGACCCACTTCACTGACGTGGCAGCTGGCGTTCCACTACTGACATCAGCATGTGAGACCCACATTGCTGACGTGAAACTAGTGGCGTCAACATCTGTGCCGTACAACTAACGTGGCAATGCTGACATCAGCATATGGGGCCCACTTTGTTGACATGTTTGTGGACGTGGCACTGCTGACGTCAGCAAATGGGACCCCCTTGTTGATGTGGCATCGTCAGCATTTTGGGCTCCAATGCCGACGTCACTGTTTCTCAAAAGCAATGCTTTTTCACCTACTGTTGCAGGATGCAACACTGCAGCTGAGCTGCAACACAAGTTTTCTGTCTAATGTAGCACCTTTTTTTATAGTATTGCAGTTGGTCAAAAAAATTGGGCTATTGTAACAGAAAGTTGACGTAGTATTACAAAAGTATTGCATCTGTCCATCTATGGCGTAGTGTATTCACCCTATTTGCAACACAAGATATATAATTTTTAATATACTTTTGATATACATCTGTATATATATACATATATACACAAGCATAATTATACATGTATATGAAAAGGAGATTGATATCGTTTTATTCACTGAAATTGACAACAGATAATGATCATGGTGGGATGGAAACATCGAGTGGTGGAGAAAGGAGAATAGATAAGGCTGATAAAGGGGAAAATAGATAAGGGTATTTCTAAAAAAATAGAAGTGAAAGAAATTATAAGAATGAAAGAAAAACTAATGCATCGTATTTTTGAAATTAAGATGATCAAATGTAGTATTTTGTATAAATTCCCAGTTATCTATTTACATAAATTTCAATGTATATTTAGTCATCGATCCAACTTATTATCCGTAAAAAAAAAACCCCATCTTATTTGTATATTTCATATTTTTTTATTAATTGACCGTGCGCGAGGGATCGAAATCATTTATCCTACCTAGGCTCCGTTTGAGAGTGCTGTTAAAAACTGTTGTGCTGTGAGAAAAAGTGCTGGTAGAAAAAGTGCTGTCAGGAAAATTAGATGACTGTTTGGTAATTTTTTTTAATTTATGCATATTTTGAGATATAATATATAAAAATAATATTTTTGAAAAGGTTTGATGGTTAAACTGGTAGCTACTTCTCGCAAAAACTAAAAACAGTTTTTTCCAAAAGTACGGGGACATACTCTTGCTGACATTAGCTTTTAGACCAAAAACGCTTTTTCAGATAACAGCTTTTTTCAGTAAAAAACTATTGTAACCGTCTGTAATAATAATACCAAACTATGTGATAGTCAATGTCGGTCAACTATGTGGGTTATACGGCACCTTGGGTATAAAAGGAACATCTTCCCCTCTTCTTCGGGAATTAATTAAATTTGTTCCTATAGAACCCTTTCTCTCCCTCACAAAACACTACATTCATTCGTCGTGATCGAATCCCATGTTTTCCATATCCGACAACGACGACGTTTTGGGAAGTAGACTGAGTGACACATGCGAACCTCCCAACGACGACCCCCAACTCTACCTCGTGCTTCACAGGTACAATTTAATAATTTTACTAAGAAAATTCATATTTTTTTGCATTAATTAAACGTGACATTAATTGTTGTGGGGTGTTCTCACTCTGCCCTGTACAACGATCTCATGCATTTATACGTCTATGCATATTGGGAAATTATTTTCCGTTAGAGGTTAGTAGATAGTTCAAGTAAGCACCGAATTCAATTCTCGCTCATTGAGAAATCTGAAATTTGCTAAAGCGGATGCTCGTTTTTACTGTATATAAGGCTAATTATTAAAAAATAAGTTAAAAATAGTAGAAATTTGTGGAACATATATATATATATTTATTTAGATACTTATTTGTATAAAAGGTACAAGCCTAATTATTAAAAATAACTAAAAGATGGCAGTGTGCAACAATCATATGAAGATGTACATATAATTTAGATTATACTTTAATAGACAACATTAAAGACTACAATAAATGATAAAATATGATGTCTCTAAGTCAGTAAGATTCATTATTTTATAATATTTATAAATGAACAACTAAGACACCGTTGGACTTGTTCTAATATCAATACGACAAAGATAACATGATATATTTATTGTGATAAAATTGTGCATACTGTGGATTGTAAAAATATTTGGGTAGGAGGTTCTGTCTTAGATGAATAACTTATACTACCTGCAGTTGACGAGGCGGCGAGAATGTCTAAAAATTGTTAAAGAACCAATGCCTCTGAAATTAAAATTATCTATTTCAACTACAATAAATGATTATTGGTCAAGATTTCCTGATTTATTATGCTACAAGTGGCTGCTTCAGTGAATTTGCATTAGTTTTAGGCTAGTGATTTATCATTTTTATTCTTAAAAGTGTTTTGCTATGGAACTGATGCTTTGGTAATAGGATTGTGTTGCATTTTTTGTTATTTTTAGGTGGTGGAATGAGGCGCGAGAGTCTGCGATTTTGAGTGATGTTAAAGGTGTTTCTTATCTCACTACTTCATCCATGTCAAAAGTGGATGAATATATATGGGGCATTGATGAACTGTGCTCTGAAATTGTAATGGAAATGAGAAGAGATGAAACGGATTCTTCAGAAGATGGCGTGTCGTGTGAGTATGCTTTGCTTCCGGATTGGATGTTTTTGCGTGCACTTAAGTGGTAGGACCTTGAATCTGGAGATACTTTTGCGCTTTTGATTGATATGTTCTAATAAGATTGTAGCCTGTAGAGAGTGTAGTGTGATTTCTTGTTGGCTCTGTACAATAAGTCTGACTAGCAATGTTCTTTGCTAAAATATCTGAGTCCTATATTATTTATCAAGGCTATTTAATAAAAAATATTTAAATCACATGCATGTACTCCCACTGAAGTTGGCACCACTGGTCTAGGGTTGGAATCTCTAGTTGGCGCCCTTGCGGCTCCAACAATAAATTAAGAGTTTGATGTCATGCAGAAGTTGGCCCCTCTCCTTGGAAATACTCTTATTTACCATTAGAGAGCAAATTAGAAAAGTAAGAGTCGCGTGAGAAAAAGGATAACATCTTGGCCACAATAAAAAGAGCTCACCTCCCTTTTTCTCGAATTTTAGCATCTTACTCACTGGAATACTCTTTTCAATACTACACTGCCTGTTTATCCTTTATTTAGGATCACATTTTTAAACTTTTGGAATGCCCATTTTTCTTTAGCTGGCAGAAGCTACCCCTGTACTTATCTGTTATCCGGCACCTCAGGGTTAAAATAATTGTACTGCATACTTTAGTAGATATTAGCTCCTGAGGTTTTTGATGAATATGTTCGATGTAGTTTGATTTCAATGTGTTTATGGAGATATATATTCTATTTAGGATGGAATAATTTATATTTAGCAGTTGATGGATTATACATCCATGTTACTAATGTCTGTTTTGCTTTCCAATATTGTAGGCATAATGATGTGGAGAAGATCGAAACCATCTTACATGCAAATGATACCGAGCAGGATTTATATTCGCTGAAAATTCGTTATTTTATGGGAAAGTTAAAAGTTTTGGTTGCCAAAATTAGCCAAAAGGTTTGATATAACTTATTTGTTTTTTTCACTTATTGAATTTTTATGTAAGGTGATAGGTATTTGTGTATGAGTGTGCTAGTTTTAGAGCTATATCATTCATTCCAAAACCCTGCGTGCCTCTTTACTTTTTCTGCCCATGTTAGTGACAAGTACCTCTTTGTATCCTTCAATTTCAAAAACAGGTTGGTGCCGGAAATATGTTATATATTACTACAAAATTTTGAAAAGGCTGTTAACTATTTGTGTTTTCCCCATCGTAGAACATATTCATTCCTTGTCCACTTATACACATACTGTACAACTCAGATGATCTAGTGTAATATGATGAGAGAATATTGATAATGACAATTGCTAGAATGCCTATATTTGGTAAGCAACCTAAAGACGGGACTTAATTTGTTTTCACTTGAATTCATTTGAAATATATATTGTACTTTTGGTGTTCCATGAAGAACTTATGGGTATGTGCAGTGGACAGTAGTAGACCCAGAAATTTATGCAAGGGTGGTGCATGTCTCCTTGGAGCACCTACATAGAAAATTCAAAATTTCAACCTAGATTAATGGTAGGTGCTATTTTAAAAAAATAATAATAATAAAATGAATGTGTTTTTTGTTGGAATTTATCAATAATTTTGATGTCAATAATTTAGTAAATGGAAGATAATGAAAAGATATAATATAGAAGTACGCTGGTAATTATCCAATAATTGTTATTATGTCGAAGACTTTATAAATATGAAACAGAACAGTTCAATGTATATAAACAGTGAAACAATTGGTAAGTTCAGAGTTGAATTGATAACTATGGAGATGAACTCTAAAGTATTAATAATGTTGTACCGTTACAGTTGGTCAGCATGATTCTTGGGAGCAAGTGGCTGGAAAGTGCAGGTTCGGAACTGGCATAATGACTTTTTACTTGTCCAGAAGAAAAATAATCAAATTTGAAAATTAAATAAAGTCACAATTTTTCAAACCTGCATAAATATTTTAAACTACACCAAATTTGGGTTACTGACTGAAAAAAGCACACCGAACTCAGATTCTGAGAGGAAGCTGGGACCCCCATGTCGTCTATGACTCTGTCTGTCAGTTTTGTCTGACCCCTAGTAAATTCTCTTAGAGAACCTGAATCCTGTCTGCAGGAAAAGATGTCTGGTATATTTGTGAGCTCTGTTTCTTTATCTGACATAAATTTGTATTCTGCAGGATAATAAATTTGGCGTCTTTGAGAGAGCTTGCAATATTTTTTTTGTTGAGGGTGGCCAGGTACGATAAGAACCGTAAATTTAATATTCATTTCTGATGGTATCATTTTTTGGGGAAAGTTTTTCATTCATTATATGTTTACAGTTCCGCATCTGGGACTTCTCGGAGCAGATAACACAGTTAAGTGCAAATGACAGAAACATACCTGCTGCAGCCCTACAAAATGAAGGGGTAGTTGTTTATTTTTTATTGTTGTGGATGTTGACACAAACAAAAGTCTAATGTGCAATGACTAGGGAATTCAGTATAATTAAGTACAAAACCTTTACCATGTATAATGCTTGAAAATAGATATAAAGAAATTTAGATAAGAATCAAGCCTACATATTCTCATTAAATAAGTATCATAAGGCTGTATTTAATTTTATATACTTTCATGTTGAATACGTGTAGTATGTCATGGAAGCGTAATTCTTTGCACATATGCAGATCTTTCTGGAATTGCAATTATACGGGCTTTCACATATTGCCTATGGAAAATGGGTGAAAGATGAAAATGTAGAAGATCATTTCGAGGGTGAAGAACCCATCTATTCTTGTTCACCTGATTTGAACGGAAGCACCGGTGTTACTTCAAATACTAGAGTTGACTGCCAACTATCAGCTATTCTCTACAGAAAAAGTTCTGCAATGGGCCTGAATGGATTATTAAATATTGGGAATACTTGTTTTATGAACAGCGCCATCCAGTGTTTGGTGCATACCACAAAGTTTGTTGATTATTTCCTCGGAGACTTTAGAAAAGATTTAAATTTTGAGAATCCCTTGGGCAGGAATGTATGTTTGTAGACATTGAGTAATCAAAGATTAGACATATTGTTTAAATGACCTATGGTTTGCTCTTTTTAATTCTAATGTTATGCAACTTGTTCAGGGTAAGCTTGCCTTAGCATTTGGGGATTTGTTTAGAAAACTGTGGACCCCAGGAGCAACAACGGTGGCTCCAAATGGGTTTACGTCGGCACTTTCCAATTTTGCGCCTCAATTTAGTGGCTACAGCCAGCATGATTCTCAAGTTAGTGGCATATTTTTTTAAGTTGTCTGGCATGTGCTTGGTGGGAAAACATAAATTGATGCATTGCTCAAGTACCCTTGCTTCCCTTGATACAGGAATTTCTTGCTTTTTTGTTGGATGGAGTGCATGAAGATCTCAATCAAGTTAAGTGCAAGCCGTATATTGAAGTAAAAGATGCAGATGAAGTTGCAGACAATGAAGTAGCAGATGAGCACTGGAGGAATCACCTTGCTCGTAATGATTCCATAATTGTTGATGTGTGTCAAGTAAGTCTACTATCACCAAAAAAACCTTCTTGTCTGATATGCTGTAACATTCCTCGTATTTGAGAGATTCATTTAATTTTTTTTTATTAAATAAGTCATTAATGAGTTCTTCACATTTCCTCAACAAAACTCAGTTGCCAACTTATGATAATATAATGAGCAATGAGCTGATGGCGAACAAAACTCAGTGGCCAACTTATGATAACGTAATGAGCTGATGGCGACGTGTTTGCTAATTAGACATCCAATTTGCTCATTCTATAGTGTGCCTGACATGAGTTTTGATATGCTTAATAAAGTTTTGTTTCTTTCATATTGCAGGGTCAATTTAGATCAAAATTGGTTTGTCCTATTTGCAAGAAGGTGTCAATTACATATGATCCATTTTTGTACTTATCTTTGCCACTGCCTATAACATCGGTGAGGACTATGACTTTGACTTTCTTGAGTAGTGATGGGAGTAGTATGCCTATTCCAGTTACTGTAACTGTCCCAAAGTTTGGAAGGTGTGAGGATCTTCTGCAGGCAGTAAGCGCTTCATGTTCTTTGCGTGATGATGAAACTCTATTGCTGGCTGAGGTATGCTTAGAAAATATAAATCAATTTTTATATAATCTTGGAAATCATCAGTAGTTGTTTCTCTGCATATTATAAGGTGAAGCCTCATCATAGTCTATAGAGGAGGATATTCCTTGTTTTGAGCATTCGGTTGAAGTTCACCCTTGCCTATTTGTTAACAACTGTTGGTATTCTATCTTTGAATTATTTGCTTGGTCAGGTTCTGTGTGTATGTGTATATATATATATATATAAATCAGCATGTTAATATTTCAAATCTTAGTTTCTAGAAGGAGTTACTAGCCTGCACACTACCTTTAAAAGTGTATTACGACTCAGGGTGGATATCATTTTCAACATGTTATGTTTAGAAAACTATAAAAAATCGTCTTAGCAACCAAGATCTTTTGAGGTGCTTTTGTGGAGGTATGATATATAACGTCCAATGTAAGCTTCTTATTCTAAAAGTGTAACTATCTATCTTTTTTTGAAATTGACCAAGGTTACTGATTTATTTGACTCTCTGAAGCACCAATGATTACCTTGTGAAACTAAGAGAAAAGTGCAGTGCTTTAAATTCTCGAGTGGATCTAATCCATTATATGTCTTATGATTATGCTGTGATATTGTATCTTACAACTGTATTTATCTAGTAGTTCTGTAATTGACAGGTTTATTTTAGTCACATTTGGTGTTATATTGATAATCCAGATGACTCATTACTCACGCTCAGAGATTCCGATCGACTTGTGGCTTATCGATTGCCAAAAGATAATAGTGATTCGTCTTATTTGGTCGTGTTTATGCATCAGCATCAAGATATGCTAATGTAAGTCTAATCTTGTGGACCTCAAATTAATAATTTCTTTGGAAATTTTAATTTTACTCTGATTTTGATTGATTATGACCATATGTTGAGCTTGCTTTGTAAAAATTTGTGCAGAGGTTCTGTAAAAACATTTTATTCAGTCTGTTCTCTTAATAATTGAATAAGCAGTTATCCCGGATAATGTATTATACAGAAATCTTGATATCCCTCTGTACTTGTTCCAACTTCCAAATGAAATGTGTGCTGTACTTTTTCAAGTCCCACAATTATCACCTTTCGCGTTAGCATTAAGTTGGTGTTTGTTCTCGATTCATTTGTTTTCTTAGGTTGTGACTTTTTATTAAAGACGGTATTATGTTCAGGAGAATTATGTGATTTATAAATCACCTGTTTCTTCATCTGACAAGATTCTGTAGTTGAAACTTTTGTCGAGGATACACTTATTTTCTGTAGGTGATGGTATTTCCATTTCTATTCAGATAAGCTAGGTTTACAATTCCAAGAATCCAAATCTGTTGCAACCCTAAAATGTTATTACATCTGTTTTGTTGGAGATTGCCGGAAAATGTAGTTACAGTTATTAAAAGAGAGCTGTTAATTTTGATCTTATGGTCAAATTTGACAAAACGGCCACTTATCTGGGGTCAGGGAGTATATTTTTTATTGTTCATTCTGGTTAGATGATGGTAGTGATTATTCCTGCTTTTATCTTCTTCCAAATGTACTCCCCTAGTGTATCTTCTCACAGTGTCTTATATATTCTTGTGCTGATCAGGTCTACTTATTTCGCTCATTGGAAGAAGTTTAGCATTCCTTTATTAACAAGAATGTCTGATATTTCTAAAGGCTCTGAGATACGGGAACAGTTTCTGAAGTTACTAAATCCATTTTTATTGTCAATGGATGATTTGTCAGTTGAATATGACGATTCTCTGACCAATGGCAGTGAAAATATTAAGATGAATGATGTAATGAGTACTGTAACGTTAGATGGCTATGTAAATGGCAAAATAGAGGACAGCGACATAAGTAAAGAAGTTGATGGTGACTTGGATGAGAAAAATGATTTTCAGTTTTCGTTGTTAAAAGATAACTGTAGTATATCGGGAATCGCTATAAACATGGATCAGCCATTTCCATTCTTTAGTGCCTGCAGGAAATTGGATGTGCTTGTGTCATGGCCACAAAAGATGATGAATTTGTATGACACAGCTCGTTTGAGCTCATTGCAAGAGCTATATAAATATTCGTTTTTCACCAAAGAACCTCAAGAACCTATCTCTCTTTATAAATGCCTGGAGGGGTTCTTAGAAGAGGAGCCTTTAGGACCTGAGGACATGTGGTGAGTTTATTTTCAATTTTCTTTTACCTAAATCATGATTGTAAGTTCCTTGGAATCAGTTGTTACTCCCTCGTCCCATTTATTTCTATATACTTTCCTTTTTAGGATGTCCCATTCATTTCTATACATTTCAAAACTTACCAAAAATAGTAAAAATTTTATTATATAAAAATTAACTACACCCACTTACATCCACTACTTTCTTCCACCACACTAACTTTATACATTAAATATTGATTGATCCCACCAATTTACCCACCTTTCTTACTTTTTCATACAACATTCCACATTTTCTTAACCTCCGTGCCCAAATCAAATGTATAGAATTCAAGGGGACGGATTGAGTATGAATTAGTGATTAGTTTGGATGGTTTTTATAGAATGACTCTTCTAAATCATAATTTTTCAGCTTTAATATTTGGTTTCTTGTGGTTCTGTAAAAATTAGTGCTGACGTTGTAAATGATCAGTTTGATGACCTAACCTTCAACTTTTACCAAAGGTACCACTTTAATGAACACCTTTGCTAAAAAACATACCTGCTATCTATTGTTTACGTACTATGTTAGATTTTGTCAAAATCTTAGATGGTATTAGCTGTTACGAGAGCTTCATATTAGTGCACATTGTGTGGTTTTTTAGCTTTTGATGCTTAAGGTGCAACTGTTATCATCTTCTATACATGTATAATTGTATAAACAAGTTTGGCTTTTTCATTGTGGAACTGGCCAAAGAATATATGGGATTGCCTTTTCTTTTTTCTCATATTTTTAACTTCTAATGTAGGTACTGCCCCAGCTGCAAGGAGCATCGCCAAGCCAGAAAAAAGTTAGATCTTTGGAGGTTGCCAGAGATTTTGGTCATTCATCTAAAGCGGTTTTCATACAACAGGTTTTTTAAGAATAAGCTGGAAGCTTTTGTGGATTTTCCAACTGAGGGCTTTGATCTTGCGGATTATGCTCTGAACAGGAATAGTGATGTTTCACAAGGATATGTCTTATATGCAATAATTAACCACTATGGTGGCCTGGGAGGGGGCCATTATACTGCCTATGTCCAAGTAAGTGGTGCTTTTCTACGTTAATTAGGATTATTTTTTTACAAAAAGTATGGTTTATTTTAATTTTCCCGCAAAAAATATATTTTTTATTTAAATTTATACAGAAATACGCTTTTTTTGCAAATATATGATTTTGCAACCAAATGAAACCTAAAGCAACTGCAATTTTTTATAAAAACTTTTAAAAAAGAAAGTTGGATTATGTTGTCATTGATTGCAAATCATACAAAAAAAAGTTGCAATTAATTCCAAACCGTATTTTCGCAAATGTTTTCATGAGACTGTAGAGCTGCAAATAAGTTTAGTAAAAGTAATAATTTTAGTCATATCGCTAGAACTTTAATAGCTATGTTATACTTTATAATTTCCCAGCATATTTTGCATCGTCGTTTAGGCATCCAAAACCTGTAATTTTTAGTGTTTTTGTTTATAATTTTTACTTTTTCGGAGTGATTAAAATTTTAAGAAGATTTGCATCTGCTGGTTTTTATAGCTATGATATACTTTATAGCTATCTTTGTGTAGGCATCCAAAACCTGTAATTTTTGATGTTGCTGTTTATAATTTTTTTACTTTTTCGGAGTGATTAAAATTTAAGAAGATTTGCATCTGCTGGTTTTTTAGTTGTGTATATGTCCTCTCTTGCAGCAAGGGCATAACAATTGGTATGAGTTTGACGACAATCGTGTTCATCCTGTTGTTGAGGAGCGCATTAAGACTTCAGCCGCATATGTTCTTTTCTACAAGAGAGTCTGATAGGCACAGAGTGGAGATAGAATTAAAATGCTACTTGCATTGGCAACTGCAATGGCTCGGCTTTTTGAAACTGAAAAGTTCCTGTAAAGTAATTTCCGCTCTTCAACATAATATTAGAATTCTTCGGAGATGTTTACATGTTGGATAATGGATATAACATGTAATTGAGTAAATAGTTTAGTTGCAGAAATAATCAGTCTTCTTAATGATGTATAAATTGTTCATGAATCAGATATCACAAAGTAAAAACATCAAACTGGATTCCGTCAAGGCGTCAATGCTATTTTGCAATCTGTTCTTGTCAAAAAATGTATCCGATTTTTCATTCAGATTCAATTCAACTCAGACATGCATCCCCACACGAATATAACATATCAAAGCCGACCTAGAATTTAACGAACGGCAACAAAAGAAGAGTTGGAAAATACTCAGAATCGAGTGTGAACTAAACCAAATAAAATGTAAGAAGACAAACAGTAACAAAGTCTGGAACACTTAATAGTGCCTTATAGGAGGTTTACAAAAGTTGGATTGTCAATACAAATAAGTCTGGCAGCTAATTGATTCAGCTCAGTTTTGTTCTACAACAGAAGTGCAGACAAGAGTAATGGTACCACAATAGTAGAAAATCCAGAGACTTTGATAAGGAATGCGCCACTAGTTTTGGAAACAACAGCATTTGCTCCTCTTGTTGCTAATATGTTTCCCATCTCTCCTTGTCCCCAGCTATAAATCATAGCTATAATCTGCAGCGGAAAATTACATTGGTAAGTGTTGGAGGGATCTTGTACTGTTATTTTCCCCAGACCTTTGAAGTCACATGAACCCTCCAACTGATTATTTGCTTGAAAATAATCATTGAACGCGTACGAAATGTTTCCCTCGAAGGTTAGATTATTCAACGATCCTCCATACATCAATTTCGTACAATCGCTACGAGAACAAGCGAAATTAAATTGTTCCAAAAGCACAGCCGTGCGGTTTTGGTCTTTGGTCTTTGCATCTTTATCATAAACGCACCATCTGTTGGGCATTGCAACAACTCCTTGTGCTGGTGCAAGTTTCGCGCCTTTGCTATTATTACTCATGGTTAGGTCCATGTGAAACTTGGGAGTTCCTTTAAAATCATAAAGTCCGTAATGTCTGATGGATGGACCTCGAAATGTTATGTCTCTCATGTTCTCGTCATTTAGATTGTAAATGAATGTCTCAATTGGTTCTCCGCGGAGAAGTGGAGTTCCTTCGTCCTTGCTCATTTTCTTGAGAAAACCATTGAAAAATCTTTCCGCAGTCGAAGCATTGGCATATTGGTGTCCATCTGTTGGCCAACCAATTTGGGTCACAATTATCTTCATGTTGCCAAACCCATTTTTCCGGAGCGCCCACACGAACGAATCATATATGAAATCAAATATATTTGTGTACTCATTTGCTCCATCCTTTACACTAAACGTCGAGTTACCGTCGAAGAATGCAAAATCAAGAGGAAAATTCTTCTCCAAAATATGCAAATGTGGGTACATGTTTATCGCGAGTGGGGCACCTGATGCATTTAAAACCTTCAATATTCTGCCCATTCGATCATTAACATCATCGTTGAAATCCGCATCTGATGGTTTCTGGATATTGGGTAAAAGAACATCAGGAGCATGAGCCATGGTTGCTTTGATTTGGTTAATGGGACTTGGTTGCTTTGTAAGAGCCTCTGAAATGTAGCCAATTGCATTAACAACGTCGTCTTGATATATTCTAGTAATGTTATCCACTATAGTGAATGGTTCATTTCCAACTACTATAGTCCTGCACATTAGATAGCAACATAATATCAGCAACCCAAATCATACAAAACCGAGATTCAAAAGAAAAGTTTATGCTAGTAATCTATATGTCGCCTTACTTGACGTTTAAATCAAGTTTGGTGTAAGCTTTAGTGACATTTTCAGCTACATAGGCTTGAGCTTTCCTGGTACTATTTACTAGGATCATATCAATGTTAGACACTGTTGTTATCATTTCCAAACCAGACCCTGTAAAGGCTCTAGCCACGGATCCCACGAAACTATGAAGCCTCACCTTCTTGATACCATCTGACAAGATCATGTCAACAATATTGGATGGAAGCAATTTCAATCGCGAATTTCTCGACCAATTGATGCCAACGTCATTTGCAACAGCTACATTGAATGTAGCAATTAGCATAATTGAACATGTGAGCGTCAATATCACAAGACGCCCCATAGCTTCAACAAGATCACATGGACAGGAGGAGCAAAGATGATGTAAATTTCTGGAAAAGATTTGGGAATGGCCATTTATCAATCATCAATTCAACAACAACCGTTTGTTTTTTAAGACATATATAAGCCACCCGTTCTAATTTTGTTGTATATTAAATTTAACTAACTAAATGTTCCAGTTCATGAATGCAAATTTAGTAAAGGCTTATGCTAAATAAAGGCAAAGTCATCCTAGAATCAAGTAAAATCTCTTTAATTCATCAGCGTCTTTATAAAACTATCATAGCTAATCAACCTATGCTTTTATCATATATGAAATTTGTGTATCAGGAGTGTATTAATATTGCCCTTAAGCTGAGTTTCTGTTTTAGATCCTAATTAACTGCAGTTCATTGATGTCAAGTTCATCATTACTGGTAATTCTTAATAAAAAAAATTAAAGAAGACCTGCACTGAAACCCACTTGAAACCAGCCCATGATGCGTCCATGAGTGGTAGAACACTGTTAGTCCGTCAAGATGATGACCTTGGATATTCTAGTTCAGCATCACAAACTTTTATTTTTGAGCCGGGAGTTTAGTTGTGTTCCGGAAGATTTCAGGAATTAAAAAAACAAAAAAAGTTGCTTGTTTTTTTCCCTTAATTTTTTCAGAAAGCAATTTTGGTATTGCAGAGACACCCAGAAAAAAACAAATAACATCAAACCGAATAATAATAAATAGGATCATTTACGTATGTGGGTTTCAATGATCTCGTAGATCCTATATTTTTCTTTAGGGAAGGTAAAGGTCAATTTCATCAAAGTATCATGCAGTCGATGCCCGCTGGTTTCTGCTGCTTCCTTTTTCATTGTTGGGCCAACAAATTTGACAGGTGCCCGTCGGCCTTTGCTAGTCTTGTCCTAGATCTGTATGTCATTAGAATCACAGCAGTTTTGTTTTTGCTACATAAATATAGTTCAAACTACTAAATGTGTACGTGTGTATGTACATGTTTAGGGTTTAGTAATCGTTTAATTTGTGAATATAATCTGCGATTAATACATATAAATCAAATAAGTGTGTGCGTGAGTAAACGAAATCAAACAGAGAAAGAAATGATATAACCAAATGGAGATCCTCGAGTCCAGTTGAAACTGTCTCCTTAAAGCTATTTCGCCTCTCACCGTATGTGCGAGTCGATAGCCTCCCAAGATAAAACGAGATACCAGTATAATCGATAGATCGAATATACCCTCAGCGAACTTGAACTAAGCCCAAGAATTATCACCGGAATATTGGAAAAATTTAAGACTAAAGAGACCGAGAATGAAAGAGATGACTCTTATTCCCTTGACTTAATAAAACTGATGCCCTAAGCTCTATTTATAAAGAGAGGCTTGAAAGGACTTGTTTTTCTTTTCGATGTGGTACATGGTATTTATAAGAAAAACTAAGGAATAAGTTTGTGCTACTCTCGATGTGGTACAAAACCACTTTTCATATTAAAAGGTAAAACTTTGGAACATCAGTTCTCATTCACCTTTTACTCATTTTGAGCGTGTAAATATGAGTTGGAATCCCCTCGAAGAGAAGAATACGTTCCAATAAATACACACCACTAACACATAATGTGTCTCACTCATATAGAGTCTCAAAATGATTCACAATTTAGTCTAAAATACTAAGTTTGTCCAACAATCCCCCACAAATGAGATTGATGGTCAAGTAGCACGCACCACATAGACAGACAGACGCGGAGCTTGACTTGATGATAGTTCCGGCGGTCAGATATAACATATGATAGGTAGAGAATGCTCCTTGAACCTTTGCTCGAATAAGTATATCGACTTTACTGGTAGACAGTATGACGCGATGTCCTTGAACTATTCGACCGTTTGTGTAAACGATGACATACTCATCACTATATCTTTCCTGACTCATTCAGTTCTCATGATTATGTCCATTTTGTCCATGGAACATCGTCTTGGTTCTGCAGGAGTTTTTAAAGAATTGTGCCTCGCAATTCTCCTTTGAAGCGGCCCCACTTCTCTCCCACATAGGTGATCTTTATCTTATAGAGTAACCCGCGTTTACTCAACTGAATTCCACGCGTTCACTCCTGAACTCCATGTATTCATCAAAGATCATTTAAAGCTCTAAGCTTAACCTCGTACCTTACGGGTCTCACTGTTTCCTCATCATAGGAACAGGCCAGGGGTTACCCCCACAGTGATTTGGTCATCATGATTTAGTTGTCCCATTGAACCAAGTTCTTGGGATCTCCAGTCAGCAATGGTTGGGTGTCCACCATGATGCCGTTAAGCAATAGGCTTAAGGCCCATCCCTCTCGATGATTTCTCAACCACTTCTTTTAATAACCCTTTGGTTAGTGGATCCGCGATATTATCTTTTGACGATATATAGTCAATAGTGATAATTCCGGTTAAGATCAATTATCTAATGGAACTGTGTCGTCGTCGTATATGACGAGACTTTCCATTATACATCATGCTCTATGCTCTGCCAATAGCGGATAGACTATCACAATGAATCCCTATTGCAGTTACAGGATTTGGCCATCTTGGAATATCCTCCAGAAACTGATGTAGATATTCAGCCTCTTCGGCGCATTTATCTAGTGCCACAAACTCAGCTTCCATCGTGGAATGAGTTATCACCGTTTGTTTTGAGGATTTCCATGATATTGCCGCTCCATCTAATGTAAACACATAGCCGCTCGTAGACTTAAGTGCTTTTTTGCTAGATATCCAATTTGCGTCAGTATATCCTTCTAATACTGCTGGGTATCTGCCATAGTACAGTCCATAGTCTGCGATTAATACATATAAATCAAATAAGTGTGTGCATGAGTAAACGAAATCAAATTTAGAAAGAAATGATATAACCAAATGGAGATCCTCGAGTCCAGTTAAAACTGTCTCCTTAAAGCTATTTCGCCTCTCACCTTTGTGCGAGTCGATAGCCTCCCAGGATAAAACGAGATACCAGTATAATCGATAGATCGAATATACCCTCAGCGAACTTGAACTAAGCCCGAGAACTATCACCGGAATATTGGAAAAATTTAAGACTAAAGAGACCTAGAATGAAAGAGATGACTCTTATTCCCTTGACTTAATAAAACTGATGTCCTAAGACTCTATTTATAAAGAGAGGCTTGAAAGGACTTGTTTTTCTTTTCGATGTGGTACATGATATTTATAAGAAAAACTAAGGAATAGGTTTTTGCTACTCTCGATGTGGTACAAAACCACTTTTCATATTAAAAGGTAAAACTTTGGAACATCAGTTCTCATTCACCTTTTACTCATTTTGAGCGTGTAAATATGCGTTGGAATCCCCTCGAAGAGGAGAATACGTTCCAATAAATACACACCACTAACACATGATGTGTCTCACTCATATAGAGTCTCAAAATGATTCACAACTTAGTCTAAAATACTAAGTTTGTCCAACAATTTGCATAACAATGTTAGTTAAAAACAGATCGACATTTAAATGTTTACAACTAATGTAATGAAATTGAGGTGTACATGGCATCAATGCTATTACTACCCCCATGTTAAAGGTAATTAGAAGTGGTAGCATACTAGTAGTACATTCTATGAACCTTTGCTTTTAAAACCCATGGTTTGGCTCTTTGTCACAGTTACTAATGCAAACATTTCTACATTTGAGTTCATATACAGGCTCTTAGGCCATGTTTGTTTAATGGTATTAAGTAGGGTATATGATTATAGTCCTTTTAAATTTTTCAATCCCATGTTTGTTTTGTAAAAAATTAGTGAATGATTATCCAAGGATTATAATCCTTTAAATTATCCTATCCCATGTTTATTTTGTTGGAGTAGAGGATAAGATTATAATCCCATCTAATATTTGGTGGGAGGAGGTATTGTTTTATCCCCTCCTACAAGTCATTTTTTAAAAGAATATAATCCCCCTCATTGTTATCCCATATAAAAAAAACATAGGATTGGAAAATTTAAAGGACTATATTCCAATCTCAAGTACTATCCCACAAAACAAACATAGGATAAAGTTTTAAAGGATTATATTCCAATCCTACACTTAATCCTTTCAAACAAACTTAGGATAGGATTATTTAATCCATAGGACTAATTTTGATGGGATTAGTTATCCCCGGATTATTATCCCGGAATTATAATCCCATGAAACAAACATGGCCTTCGTGTATAATATATGCATATTGGAGTAGTTGAAGAACAAGCAACATATCAAATTAGCCATGTGGTACAGACTTGCCATTCTTGCGGTACTATTAAATATTTTGTTTGTAAAACCACTTTCTTCGCAAGAATTTGATTTCATCTTCAATGGATTTCAATACAAAAATCTGAGCCTTGAAGGTGACGCCACGTTTACACATAACGGAATATTGAAGCTCGGCGGTGGCAACAAACAACAATTACATGCCCTTTATCCAACCAAGTTAAGTTCAAGAAAAATCATACTAATTCTTCATTTTCCTCTTTCTCTACGACTTTCGTGTTTGCCATTGTCTCTGAGTATCAAAAAGTGAGTAGTCAAGGCATGACCTTCTTCATTGCACCAACAAAAGTTTTTCAATCAGCCGGGCCCGAGTATTTTGGTTTCACTGATCCGACAAATGATGGCAATGCCACGAATCATTTTTTTTCCGTGGAGCTGGATACTTCTTCAATGAAAAAATTAATGATGTTAATGCCAATCATGTTGGCATAGATATTAATAGCTTAAAGTCTAATATTTCACGATCTGCGGGATATTACAATGCAAGTTTTGGTAGAATGTAGCGGCTCGAAGAAGCATGTTGATGTGACACTAGCTCCACTAGATATAGGTAAACCCACCACCCTGCTCTTATCTTTGGACTATGATGTTGATTCGGTTTTAAATAAGGAGATGTATGTGGGCTTTTCTTGCGCAACTGGGTTGCGACTTGTTACATCCCATTATGTTCTAGGATGGAGCTTTATGATGAATGGTGTTGCGAGAGAACTTGATCTGTCAAAACTTCCGAGGCTGCCTCGAATTGGACCTAAGAGAAAATCAAAATTTTTGACTATTAGGTTGCCACTGATTTTGGTGAGTACAATGCACTACAAGAAAAATATCATCAGACAACACCCATCAGACAACGCTTGACCAAAAAAGTGTTGCCCAGAAATTTTACACAACAGTTTTTTAAAAACCAGAAAACGGGTGTTGTGTGAATCCCTTTACTACAATAAGTTTAAAACTGTTGTCTAGCATGTCATATCAGACAACCGTTTTATGAGATAAGGTGTTGTTTAAATCAAAAGATTTCATCATTCCTACAATGCTTTAAAAACTATTGTCTAGGTAATCGACACAGACAAGCCTTTCTAAAGCTATGTTGTGCAAATGAGGTAGTTTGTACAACAGTTTAATTTTGCATTGTGTGAAAGTAATGGAGACAACGTTGTGAAACACCGTTGTTGGAATGAGACAAGTGTTTTCTCAATGGATTAGTTAAGCTGAAATCAAACAACGTACTTCCATTGTGTTGTTTGAATATCACTTGACATACAAGTATTTTTCTTCTGTTGTATGTCACGACATCACACAAGCGTTTTGCTCATAAAACCATTGTGACTTGTATTGGTGAGCTGGTGTAATGAGAGATGTTCATTGAGAGGAGATGAGGTGGCACCATGTGATTGGTGAAAAAACATTCACTTGGATTGCTGAGTGGTGTAATAAAAACAGTTGATTGAAAGTATATTTAATATCAGCCATTAGATTAAAAAACGCTGTTACGCTTACACAACAACTTTTGTTCAAATAAATGTTGTCAATTTTCATCTAAGACAACCTTTTTCCATAGAAAACCGTTGTCTGTAAGTTTGATTGATTCTTGAAATTTCTGAAGCGTTGCTTGTGATGAGGTGGCACCATGTGATTGGTGAAAAAACATTCACTTGGATTGTTGAGTTGGTGTAATTAGAGCCGTTGATTAAAAGTAGATTTAATATCAGCCGTCAATTTTTAAAAAAGTTGATCATATAAAACAACGGTTTTATTCAAAAAAACTGTTGTCACTATTTATTTCAGACAAGACTTTTTCATAGAAAAATGTTGGATGTTGCCTCGTACTAGATTTTTTTTCATACCCAATGAAAAAGATAATTTACGATCCAACCGTACGGATGTTAAGAAATACTTATTTTAGTCACATGAAAAAAGTATTAAAAAATTTCAAATTCATCTCGAATGTCAAGATTAGAAAAATCTGGTAAAAGCACTACTTCCCAACACGAGATTCGTTCCCGATGAACAAGATAAATTTTTTAAATGATTTTTTCGACGATCCAACCGTACGGATGTGAAGATATACTTATTTTAGTCACATGAAAAAAGTATTAAAAAATTTCAAATTCATCTCGAATGTCAGGTTTTGAAAAATCTGGTAAAAGCACTACTTCCCAACACGAGATTCGTTCCCGATGAACAAGATAAATTTTTTAAATAATTTTTTCGACGATCCAACCGTACGGATGTTAAGATATACTTAATTTAATCACATGAAAAAAGTATTAAAAAATTTCAAATTCATCTCGAATGTCAGGATTAGCAAAATCTGGTAAAAGCACTTCTTCGCAACACGGGATTCGTTCCCGATGAACAAGATAAATTTTTTAAATAATTTTTTCACACTTTTTTGTGATGAGGTGGCACCATGTGATTGGTGAAAAAACATTCACTTGGATTGCCGAGTTGGTGTAATAAGAGTAGTTGATTGAAAGTATATTTAATATCAGCCATTAGATTAAAAAACACTGCTACGCTTACACAACAGCTTTTGTTCAAATAAATGTTGTCAATGTTCATCTAAGATAACCTTTTTTCATAGAAAACCGTTATCAGTAAGTCTGATTCTTGAAATTTCTGAAGCGTTGCTTGTGATGAGGTGGTACCATGTGATTGGTGAAAAAACATTCACTTGGATTGTTGAGTTGGTGTAATTAGAGCTGTTGATTAAAAGTAGATTTAATATCAGCCGTAATATTTAAAAAAGTTGATCATCTTAGACAACGGTTTTTTTCAAAAAAAACTGTTGTCATAATTTATTTCAGACAAGACTTTTTCATAGAAAACCGTTGGATGTTGCCTCGTACTAGATTATTTTTCATACCCGATGAAAAAAATATTTTTTTAAATGATTTTTTAGAAGATCCAACCGTACGGATGTTAAGAAATACTTATTTTAGTCACACGAAAAAAGTATTAAAAAATTTCTAATTCATCTCAA
Organism: Apium graveolens; assembly: GCF_009905375.1. Taxonomy (NCBI): domain Eukaryota; kingdom Viridiplantae; phylum Streptophyta; class Magnoliopsida; order Apiales; family Apiaceae; genus Apium; species Apium graveolens. The sequence continues at coordinate 137,514,177 of NC_133648.1, read as the reverse complement.
ATATCAGGATTAGAAAAATCTGGTAAAAGCACTTCTTCTCAACACGGGATTCGTTCCCGATGAACAAGATAAATTTTTTAAATTATTTTTTCGACAATCCAACCGTACGGATGTGAAGATATACTTATTTTAGTCACATGAAAAAAGTATTAAAAAATTTCAAATTCATCTCGAATGTCATGTTTAAAGAAATCTTGTAAAAGCACTACTTCCCAACACGAGATTCGTTCACGATGAACAAGATAAATTTTTTAAATGATTTTTTCAACGATCCAACCGTACGGATGTTAAGATATACTTATTTTCGTCACATGAAAAAAGTATAAAAAAATTTCAAATTCATCTCGAATGTCAGGATTAGCAAAATCTGGTTAAAGCACTTTTTCGCAACACGGGATTCGTTCCCGATGAACAAGATAAATTTTTTAAATGATTTTTTCACACTTGTTTGTGATGAGGTGGCACCATGTAATTGGTGAAAAAACATTCACTTGGATTGCTGAGTTGGTGTAATAAGAGCAGTTGATTGAAAGTATATTTAATATCAGCCATTAGATTAAAAAAACGCTGCTACGCTTACACAACAACTTTTGTTCAAATAAATGTTGTCAATGTTCATCTAAGATAACCTTTTTTCATAGAAAACCGTTGTCTGTAAGTCTGATTCTTGAAATTTCTGAAGCGTTGCTTGTGATGAGGTGGCACCATGTGATGGGTGAAAAAACATTCACTTGGATTGTTGAGTTGGTGTAATTAGAGCCGTTGATTAAAAGTAGATTTAATATCAGCCGTAAGGTTTAAAAAAGTTGATCATCTTAGACAATGGTTTTTTTCAAAAAAAACTGTAGTCACAATTTATTTCAGACAAGACTTTTTCATAGAAAACCGTTGGATGTTGCCTCGTACTAGATTTTTTTCATACCCGATGAAAAAAATATTTTTTTAAATGATTTTTTAGACGATCCAACCGTACGGATGTTAAGAAATACTTATTTTAGTCACATGAAAAGAGTATTAAAAAATTTCAAATTCATCTCGAATGTCAGGACTAGAAAATTTTGGTAAAAGCACTATTTCCCAACACGGGATTCGTTCCCGATGAACAAGATAAATTTTTTAAATTATTTTTTCGATGATCCAACAGTACGGATGTGAAGATATACTTATTTTAGTCACATGAAAAAAGTATTAAAAAATTTGAAATTCATCTCGAATGTCAGGTTTAGAAAAATCTGGTAAAAGCACAACTTCCTAACACGAGATTCGTTCCCGATGAACAAGATAAATTTTTTAAATGATTTTTTTGACGATCCAACCGTACGGATGTTAAGATATACTTATTTTAGTCACATGAAAAAAGTATTAAAAAATTTCAAATTCATCTCGAATGTCAGGATTAGAAAAATCTGGTAAAAGCACTTCTTCCCAACACGGGATTCGTTCCCGATGAACAAGATAAATTATTTAAATGATTTTTTTGACGATCCAACCGTAAGGATATGAAGATATAATTATTTTAGTCACATGAAAAAAGTACTAAAAAATTTCAAATTCATCTCGAATGTCGGGATTAGAAAAATCTGTTAAAAGCACTACTTCCCAACACAGGATTCGTTCCCGATGGACAAGATAAATTTTTTAAATAATTTTTTCGACGATCCAACCATACGGATGTTAAGATATAATTATTTTATTCACATGAAAAAAGTATTAAAAAATTTCAAATTCATCTTGAATGTCAGGAATAGAAAAATCTGGTAAAAACACTACTTCCCAACCCAGGATTCATTCCCGATGAACAAGATAAATTTTTTAAATGATTTTTTTGACAATCTAACCGTACGGATGTTAAGATATACTTATTTTAGTCACATGAAAAAAGTATTAAAAAATTTCAAATTCATCTCGAATGTCAGGAATAGAAAAATCTGGTAAAAGCACTACTTCCTAACACGAGATTTGTTCCCGATGAACAATATAAGTTTTTTAAATGACTTTTTCGACGATCCAACCGTACGGATGTTAATATATACTTATTTTAGTCACATGAAAAAAGTATTAAAAAATTTTAAATTCATCTCGAATGTTAGGAATAGAAAAATCTGATAAAAGCACTACTTCCTAACACGGGATTTGTTCCCGATGAACAATATAAGTTTTTTAAATGATTTTTTCGATGATCCAACCGTACGGATGTTAATATATACTTATATTAGTCACATGAAAAAAGTATTAAAAATTTCAAATTCATCTCGAATGTCAGGAATAGAAAAATCAGGTAAAACCACAACTTCCCAACACGGGATTCGTTCCCGATGAACAAGATAAATTTTGTAAATAAATTTTTCGACAATCCAACCGTAGGGATGTTAAGATATACTTATTTTAGTCACAAGAAAAAGTATTAAAAAATTTCAAATTCATCTCGAATGTCAGGAATAGAAAAATCTGATAAAAGCACTACTTCCGAACACGAGATTCGTTCCCGATGAACATTATAAATTTTTAAATGATTTTTTCGACAATCCAAGTGTACGGATATTTACATATACTTACTATAGTCACATGAAAAAAGTATTAAAAATTTAAAATTCATCTTGAATGACGAAAATAGAAAAATCTGGTAAAATCACTACTTCCAAACACAAGATTCGTTCCCGACTACTAATATATTTTTTTTGTATAATTTTTTCAACAATCCAACCATGTGAATGTTAAGATATATTGATTGAAGTCATATACACAATTTATCAAATATAAATATTTGAATATATATATATGTGTAAAATAGTTTTTAATATTTAATCTACTTAAATTTTAATAAAAATTCTATTGAAATATAAGGGGTATATGGGCAAAACATGTGAAAATTGAAGCGGCAAATGGACCGCTCTTTCCCATTTTCCCCCAAATAACACCCTGCCTTTAACAAATATTGCAGTCTAATTGCTTCACAGATCTGAATATCTTTTCATTCTCTCATCTCTCTCTCCCTTCTCTCTCCCCCTTTCTTCTCCCTCTCTACTCTCCTGGTTATGCAAAATTTATACATACATAAATGTTTATTTTGATTTTAGCCTTTTTTTGATTGATTTGTATGTTCATTTTCCCTTAATCTTCCCAATTCTAGGGCTCAAACTCAAAATTTTCTCCATTAAAATCAATGGCATCTTCACTCTCGAGAACTCTATTTCGTTCACTTTTCTCAATATCTCGTACAAAACTGTCTCCTATTACTACTACAAATCTCTCCTCTCTCTCGTATTGCACTTAATCATCGAGAAACACGTCCGATTTAGAAGTGGAAAATGTACCTGACTCGCCACTTGACTCAGTAGTTGACTCAGTAAGTGACTCAGTTCCTAAGGTGGAAAGCTCTCAGAGACCTGCTTCTGTTGAGTACCCGACCGAAAAGGGCCTCGATTAAGGAATTTATAAGGTCTAAATTCTGCTATTTAGGGGGCAATCGATCTTCTATTGGCCATATACAAGAGGAAATTTATGTTTTTAGGGGGTTATTTGACCGATGGATGTAAGGTATGCATACTATCTTGAACTGAATTCATTGTTTTCTTAACATTGTCTTGAACTAAATTCATTCTTTTCATTAACTGAAATGGCTTCTTATCTTTTTGTTGATAAAATTTATGCGAGACTTATTTTTAATTACCTAGCAGGACTTCTCATCTCTAGACCTCTCAGTAGATTACTGGAGAGTAGGATGAATTTTAACTTGGTTAATAAAACTGATAATTAGATTTCAGTATAAGCTTGTATTAGAAGAATCTCATTCCCATTGAATGGGTTTAAATCTCATGATTCGATTGCTAGCTAAATGAAAGGTTTGTATGACTAGTTCTTGGCCCTTGGACAAATTGGATATGCTCTTGTGCCGATGATTGTCAGAGGACTGATGCTGGGTGTTGACCAACCTGTAATCCTCCACATGCTCGATATTCCACCAGCTGCCGAGGCATTGAATGGAGTAAAAATGTATTTGGTGGATGCTGCGTTTCCTCTCTTGAAGAGTTAGTTCTTACACTCTTTCATTGTAATTTCTAATTTATAAATGAAAAAGAAATAATTAGAACACCGGTATAACTGTTTATTTAATACCTTTCTGTATTATAACTTGTAACAGGTGTTATTGCAACAACTTATGTTGTCGAGGCATGCACTGGAGTTAACTATGCAGTAATGGTTGGTGGATTCCCTAGAAAAGAAGGCATGAAAAGGAAGGATGTGATGACAAAGAATGTGTCCATTTACAAGAGTCAAGCTTCAGCTCTTGAGAAGTATGTTGCTGCAAACTACAAGGTAACTGTAATTCCTTCTTATCGTCATAATCTGTAACTTGAATCTTAGTGAAGCCAAACAAGAGATGTTTGTTTACTATTGTTTTATCTGAAGATGTATGCATTTGACGTACATATTAAGTTAGGGAGAGGCATTTATATTTAAATGCCAAAAGAAACTAGTACGCAGCATTCTACTTGTTCCTGATTATCTTATGCACTCTATTAGGAACTGAGATGAGGGATAAAAATTCAATTTGTATGATTACTATATAGCTTCTGATGTATAATTTTGATATTGATTGTATGTTTAAATTTACATATTTTTATAATGTTTATCGTGGTGTTCTTATATACATATGTGTTTCCAGTTTCACATTCTTTTTACCATTGCTTTTGTTCTAATTTGAATAGTCTCTTAATTTAGGTCTTGGTAGTTTCTAACCCTGCCAACACCAACGCATTGATCCTAAAGGAATTTGCGCCATCGATTCCATAGAAGAACAAAATATTTGAAAAACGAGCTCGGCTGCATCAGGTTTTGTTTGTGTTGATAACCAGACCTATACCGTGGTGCCTTAATTCAATATTTGTTACCATCCCATAAAGTTTATTCTACAGGCCAATAAACAAAAATATAAACTTGATTATCCAAGTACACATAAATCAAATAAATGCATTTTTCACTATGTAATGTTTTGGGCTATCACTTCTATGTTTTCTACAAATGAAACTGAGATCTTTAATGTAATTATCTTGTTTTCTGATAACTATTCCAGAGGCAATTTCAAAGAGTCAAGCGTGATATAGCTCATGTTCATACAGAAAGAGGAAATGATATCAGTTCTTTGATTTTCTTATTATGCAGGAAGAAAACATTAACTTAGAGTGGTTATCGATTTATTTTGAAGATTTTTTTTTGCAGATTGGGAAATTGCCTACCACATGCTGTAATGATATTGCAAGGACAACATAGCTCTTACAGGAGACGCCTAGAGAAGCTGAAAAGGCTAAGTGAGCTTTGAGTAACCAATATCAAATCCTTGTAGACACTATATTTTCTTTAAGTTGTAGTAGAAATCTTAGACTCATGAAGGCACGGATATGAATATGCTTTTAGGTTTTGTATAACTATATCGCCATGATTTTCAATCATGGATTAAATTTAGAACTTTTTTCAGATTTGCAAAGTTACATTTATTTAATTACTTGTTATATTTTGAGAAAGAAAACGCTTTTAATAACCAAGCTTCATTAAAAACATCATATCTTTAATAGTAAAACAATACTTTCGAAAACAAAGCCTTGGTGCAAAATTAACTCATACAACACCACCATCAAACCATTGTCTATAAAAATTTAATATATTGTATCAAAGGTATTCATGCAACACGTTGGGACAAGTAAACAGTTGTATGTATTAGATCATGCCATACATTAAAATACAAAACTGTTGTGTGTAGAAATTTATTACAAGAGTTCTATAAGCTCATTTTCATTTTTGTTGTCTATCTTGGTACACAACAAAGTTTATACCACAATAAGTGTTGTATGATTGATTTCAATGTTATACTCTCAGTGACAGCCTACACAACGGTTTTATGAGTTTGTGAGAACCCTTGAGTAATGTCGCTTGTTACGACAAAAACAAGCAAACAACGTTGTCTTTTCTGGATGTAAAATGACAGGCTTAATCCACAATCATTGTGTGTACAATCTCACACAACATTTTATACCCGTTGTCTGATCCAACTAACAGAAGGCGGCTCAATAGTCAACAGAAAAATAGAGTATCAGACAACGGACATAAACCGTTGTTAAAGCCTGTTTTCCTTGTATTGAATGTTAATGACAATTTCAGGCATAGTACATTACATAAGGAGGAAGATGAAATTTACAGAAGTGCTTGAAGATTGTGAACTTGAATATGGTCCTCACAGATTTGTCATGATGGTCATTTGGCGGGTACTTAAATTAAAGTTGGTTTGATGGTATTAAGCTCTGCGATGTCGTTTCGTAAGGGAATACTTTCTTTTTTTAGTAAGACATTTACTATCAAGTTGTTATTGGTTGACCAATTATGTAATGACAACTGTACTAGTACTCTCTGTATAAAAACAATCCTGGAATGCTCTGTTGAAAAGCAGAAATAGAATTATATTTTCATATTTTATTTTCTTGTTTTGTACCTTCTTCTTCCTTATCACAAAAACCACAAAACAAACCCTAAATCAAAAAACTCAAAAAACTTGTTTGTGACAATTGGTATCAGAGCTCCCATTTCCTTGGCTTAATCATGACCGATAAAATTGATAAGATGTTGCAAAAGCACGATAAAGCTATATCCACCATTGAATGGCAGCTTGAATCTCTTCAATCCGCCATGGGTGACAACAAACAACTTTTAGACAATAGATTCAAGCTCCTTACTCAATCCACAGACAACATCCGCCAAGATTTAAACGAGTTTATGGAGTTCTTTCGTAAGGATAAACTTGAAAGAGACAAGGTAATGGAAGCTGGAGAGTGCTGCAACGTCCTTATCCGACCAACTGGCGACATGACACCAAAGGTAAACCCCTCCACCATGGCTCATATATCTGTACATTATGTCACTTCTCCTCTAAATAACTCTCCTAGTGTCAACTGGGTTCCTTCCACCTCACACCCCATCTGTACATCGTGTTATTGATCCGGTGTCTATGCCGGACCTCCGTTATATTCTCATTTCTAGCCCCCAATCATAACCTCTACTCCTACCTGGCACCATGCTTCCACATCCCTACAATATCTCCACACGGAACCCTTATGCTCCGCCCATCTATCCATACTTCAACCAAAATTCCATCACCACAGCCCCCCTCTCTTTCAACAGGCATCTCTCCAACCCTCCCTAATTTCCCCTCACAAAAACCATCCACTTCCATTCCACAAACCCAAACAACTACTGGAACTACCTCAGGCCCTTGGAAATCTTATGATAACCAATATGTGCGAACAACACTGTACAGAACTACCAAAATTGATTTCCCTCACTTTAATGGAAAGGACCCTCGGGGTTGGATTAAAAAGTGCTAACATTTTTTCCAACTAAACCATGATATTGACCTACGAGCCAAGGTCATTTGCGCTTCTCTTTACATGAACGGTGATGCAGATATTTGGTATCGTTCCGTTGAAAGGGAGAAACCAAATATCTTGTGGCCCAAATTCGTTACCCTAGTCTGTCATCGGTTCTCAACTGCTGGTTATGAGAACATAGTAGGGCAGTTCAATAAATTGACACAAAAAGGGCGTGTGGATGAGTACATTACCCAGTTCGATGAATTGCATAACTATGTGAATGGATGAAGAAGGGTACCATCATGAATCTTACTATGTCGACAATTTTATAGCGGGTTAAAAGAGGAGATTTCACAATACCTTTATAACCAAAAACCTCAAACAATGCAAGGGGCCAGGGACATGGCTCGAGGGAAAGAATATTTCCTAACTTTCCTTGATAAGTGATATAGAAACCAATACTCTAAGCCATCCACCACTTCTCTCTCACTTAAAACTAACAGCCTTGCAACTAAATCCACCCCACCAGCTTCTCATTCAACTATTGAAGGTTTCAAACGTTTGTCAATAGCTGAAATTTTCGAAAAATGAAAGTTAGGGCTCTGTTTTCATTATGATAAAAAATACGATCCCGGTCATACTTGTCATAAAATGAAGTTGTTCTTAATGTTGGGTGAAGAAGGCACTCTGTAATATAATAGATGATGTCAAAAATTACTGGAGCTAACAATGTCATTAGCATCGATGATCTGAGTAGAAGATTAATGAACAGTTATTTTCAGTAATTAGTTAAGCTTGAGGTCAACCCTAAGTAAGTTGTATTGTTATCTAAATTTGTATTTTGTACTTGTAACACTTAAAGTCTGTAAAAATGCAAAGGAGCAGACTGGAGTCTTTTTCCTAGAACAATATCAAGCCTAAGGATTCTATCTGGAAGAAGATCAAGAAGATCATGCCTCAGAAGAATTTTGAAGAAGCTTGGTGTTGAATAAATCTGTTTGGAGAAAAATTTTCTAAGTCAAGATCTCTACAAGTCACAAATTTAATGTTATAGAGAAGTCATTCGAGAACTCCAGAATGGCTTATCAAGAAGTCATTCAAACTCCAGAGAGTACCGACGGATGAGCAATATCTACTCGATGGATGAGCAACTTCTACTCGATGGATGAGCAATGTCTACTCAATGGATCAACAATATCTACTCGATGGATGAGCAACATCTACTCGATGGATAAGCAATGTCTACTCGACAGATAAGCCATCACTACTCGATGGATAAGCAATATCCACCGGGAGTAGAGAAGTCAGGAAAGCTACTCGAGAACTCAAGAAGATATCGACAAGCCAATTTGAAGAACTGTAGATTGGAGATATCGACAAGTCATTTCTTCACTGCAGAACTCAGAGTTATCGACAAGTCTATATTCATTCGAGAACTCAAAGATATCTACAAGTCAAAGTGAAGATATGAAGACTAGAGATCTCGACAAGCTGAAGACCTCTACAAGCCAAACTCATTATGGAGTGCTAGAGATCTCGATAAGCCTATGTACTTATCGAGATGTCAAGTATTCTATTAATTCAAACCGGAGATCTCGAAGTACAGTCTCAAAGTACAAAATTACAGATCAGTTCAATATCCAAGATAAACAATCAATAAACAATCCAATAGCTGGATTGACAAGTCTACAAAAAGCAGCTTGAAGGGTGTGCAAGATCAATGACAAAGATTAACTGACAGAGGAAGATTAAAGTAAACACGGGATGCCAAAGATATGCTAAGCCAGAAATGGAAGATTTGCTTTTCTATAAATAGAAATGACAAGTGACAGTTTAGAAAAGTTAATATCATGTTTATTATCTATTGTGTAAACCAGCAGTTAACTGAGATATAAAGTTAACACTGGTCCTTTAGTTAGTTGTAACAATTTAGATCAAAATTCTTATAACACTCTCGAGAAGAAGCTGAGCTCTTTAACTTCAAAGAGCTTCGAAATTTTGTAGCAAAACATCTTAATTTTTAATACAAAAATTAAGTGAGTTTTGAAGATCTGTGTTCTTTATTTTCTGTAAGCTTATATTCTGCATGAACACTTTTCTATACAAGATTTAATTTACTTTGTTCAACCATTAACTTTTAAGAAAAGCCTAAAATCAGAAAAACACATTCACCCCCCCTCTGTGTGTGATTCATTACCTAACAAGTGGTATCAGAGCAAATCTGAATGTAAACAGTTCAAGATCTTGGAAGAATGAATACACAGAAAATCAGTAGCATCAAAATTCCTACCTTTGACAAAGCTAACTACTCTCTTTGTAAAAAGAAAATGATGTTGTTTATCAGGATGACCAATCCATTCTATATTCAGATCCTCAAGAATGGACCCTTCATTCCTATGGTAAGAGTTGAGGAATCTACAGATGGAGACATGGTCATACCAGCTCATTATGCTCCCAAAGATCCAGCTGAGTATTCTGACCCTAAAAAGGAGAAAGTATCCCTGGATAGCAGCTTGCAATTAATATTGATTGAGTCACTTGACAATATGATGTATAATAATATTGTTAACTGTGACACTGCCAAGTAAATATGGGAGAAGATTGAAATACTCTGTGAAGGAACTGAGGAGGTTATATATAATCAAAGAAGGATACTGATTTCACAGTATGAAGGTTTGATGGCTAAGCCTAAGGAAAGCATTACTGATGTGTTTGAAAGATTCAATAAGCTGATAAATGACTTGCAACTTCATGAAAAATTCTATGAAGCTGAAGAGGTGAATCTGAAGTTCTTGCTTACTCTCCCTGACCATTTGAAACATAAAATATCAGCAATCAGGGAAGGGATAGACTTGAGCAGAATAACTCTGGAAGTTCTATATGGGATTCTCAAAACATATGAACTAGAGATGATTCAAAGGCAATCGCTGAGGTCTAGTCAAGGATATGTTGTGGATGGCTCAAGTGCTTTAATTGTTAATGAAAGCCACTCATTCAATAATGAACTAAGATCCCAAACTTCAGTTGCCTCAACAAGTGAGCAGAGAACAAATGATTCACAGGAGCAAGTCATATTAGAGTTGGAAAAGGATGAGTTCTACACTCTTGAAGAACTGGATGAGCTAGATCAGTCTATGGCCTATCTAGCTAGAAAATTCTCTAACATTAGAGTAAAGAAGCCAAGGTACTTCAGGAATAAAGGACAATACTTCAACAAAGACAACAACTGGAAATAGAAAGGGAAGTACAATTCCGACAGCAAGAGTGGTTACAAAACTGGATCTGTTGACAGATCTAATATAAGGTGCTTTAATTATGGTGAACTAGGCCACTTTGTTACAGAATGCAGGAAATCCAAGAAGGCAAAGAAAGAAAAATCTTATCTTGAACCGGAAGCAAAGTATGAAGCTCTTCTAAAGAAACAACAGAGCAAAGCTTACATTGCAGAGGGAAAGAGTTGGGATGATTCAGATAATGATGAAGATGAGGAAGTTGGAAACTATGCTCTCATGGCCTTGGAGCAAGGTGAATCATCCTCATCAAAAGGACAAACACCAATTCTTACCACTATTGATTTAAACGTAAATCAATACAAGGAAACTGTTGAAAAGATGAGCACAGAAATGTTTCACATTCACACAAGCATGGTTGCTGCTAATGAAGAAGTTAGCAGATTAACAAAGATAAATAAGAAGCTCGAGAGTGAGAAGCAAGAAACTGAATTATTATTGTTTGAGCTTGAAGCTTTAAAACAAGAAAATGCTTATCTCAAGAACAAGCTCAAGTGTGCAAATGAAATTGAAGCAGTGTTAAGGGAGAAGCTAGAAAAGAATGAAGTAAAGATGAAATCTTTCCAAAATGCATCTGAACTGGTTGAACAGTATCATGAGAAGAATAAGCCATGTGCAAAAATTGATATTGGCCTTGACTATGAAGACATGAGTGACAAAAATATGACTATAGGTGACAAAGGGAAAGTCAAGAAGACTGAGAATGCTCCAACCTTTTTGAAAAAGGTTAATTCGCCTAGATTCAAAGCATGTGTAGTCAACTTCAGTGAAGAAGATTGATAATCAAGCAAGAAATTGCTGATGTAGATAAAGAAAAGAAAACTAAAGAATCAGTTCAGTCTTTAAAAACTGAAGAGAAGCTCATGAACAAACACAATCCCAAGACTCCTATTCAAGAAACCAAAGCTGAAGATGCAAGAAAGAAAAAGAGAAATAGAAATGGAAAAATAGGGATAAACAAAAGCAATAATTTTGCTTATGTTGCAAATGCTCCTAGAAAGAAGTGTGAAAAATGTGGCTCTTCAAATCATCTAACTCACCTTTGTAAAAAGGTTGTTAGCAAGCCAGCTGAAGGAACTTGCAAATATAATGAAGCTAATTCTAATGATACCTATTCATTATGTGACAAGTTTGACTGCATTCCTTGCAATATGAAGGTAATGAAGAGTTTCCATAAACTGAGAGTAGATCTTAAAGAATCAAGAAATGAGTCTACATCAGAAGGAAAGCATGCACAACAATCACTGAATTATGTGTCTTCTAAAATTACTCATTCTACTTCTCCTGAAAAAGTTACCAAGAAGAAACTACCCAACACTGCTTGGGTTTCCAAACACACTTAAGACTCATTGTGTGCAGGGAAAGTGAAGAAAGTCATCTAGATCATAGACAGTGGATATTCCAGGCGTATGACTGGTGATAAAGCCCTGCTATCACAACTTGAGGAGAAAGCTAGCCCATTTGTGACCTTTGGAGACAACAATAAAGGATTCAAAATGGGATATGGCCAAAATGTTTTGAAAATGTTGTCTTTGATTAATGTAGCACTGGTAGCTGATCTTGAAGTGAGTTTTTTCAAAATTAGCATATTGTAGACAATGGTCTCAAGTCTTATTCTACAAGGAGAATGCACTATTATCAACAAGAAAACTGGTGAAGCTGCTCTTAAGGGAGCAAGGAAAGGAAGCTTGTTTGTTGAAGATTTTGACTCAACAATTAAGGATGGTATTTATTGCTTCTACACCAAGGTATCAGGAGAAAGAAACAAGCTCTAGCTTAAAAATCTGTCTTCCTTGATTTTCAAGAGAATTAACACCTTGTCAAAAAGGAGTTGGTAAGAGACATGCCTAAGATGGAGCTTGCTCAAGTTGAAGTTTGTAAAGTTTGTCAGACTAAGAAAATGAAGAAACTACTCAACAAGAGAATCATGATAATGAAAGCTCATCTCATACACCTGAGTTTGATTGCGCAACCTCAGGGGGAGTAAGAGGATCTTCAGATACTGGAAAGAAGCTCAACTTGGGATTATGACATTCCAAGGGAATCAGTTTTGGAGCTGTTGGTTTCACAGATATATCCTATACTAGATGGAGAGTTGATAGAAAGAGTTCCAGTGGAAAGTGTCAATTTTGTCTTTTAGAGACCTGTATCCTGATCTAGCATTAAGCTTATTTTTATACCAACAGAAAAACAACTAGCTGACATTTTTACTAAACCTTTGGATGAAGCAACTTTCACTAGACTTATAAGTGAAATTGGAATGCTCAATTCTTCATCCTAAGGCAAGAACTCAGCTAATGTTTTGCAGCAGATTAATCTCCAGTAAATCAAAATTAATTTAATTAAATTGGAAATTAACTGAAATATGAATTATAAATATTTCAGAAATCTCTGCATATTTATTCTTCAAATTCAATTAACTTGGAATCTTTTAAAAATTCTAAGTAAACTACTCAGTTGTTAAATTACATTCTTGATATGTAAGATTAACACTAGGCAAGAATTACAAAAACCAAAAGTTTCTAGAAAACTGAGTTCTCGATAAGTATAAATTGACTTCTCGACAAGTCATTTTAGGACTTCTCGAGTGAGTCCTCGATAAGTCAACTTACTGACTTCTCGAGTGACTTCTCGATAGGTTTAAAATGACTTATCGATAAGTCCTTGTAGAGTTCTCTAATAGTGTTCATTCACAGAGTTCTCTACAAGTACAATTCTTGACTTATCAATAACTCAGAACTGAGATAATTTAAATTGATAAATTATTTTGGTAAAATACTTTTGGAAAATTTATTCTAATTTTATTTTGAATTTATTCAAATAAAAGTTAGAATTAATTCAGTCCTTTTTGGACAAACTGGGCATTTATCTGACATTTCGATAAGTCGTATTTGAGCTCTCTAAGAGTAATTTACAATGACTTCTCGACATGTACTTCACATCTCTAAATGACTTCTCGATAGACAAACTCCAAATGTCTATTTTTGAGTTCTCGACAAGTTATCTTCTTTTACTATAAATACCTAGACTTCTCAATACATACCTATACTTACAGCTTTCGAGATCTAAAGTGACCTCGCTTTCAATCCATAAGCGTTTTCTCTCTCATTTTTCATCCTTTCTCAGAGATTTTTCCTACCCATTCAGTCTCATCAATCAACTATGGCTCAAAATTTTGCTACGGCATCTATCCCAGAAAAAGGAACCAACTATCTTGCTTTCATTGATGCAAAGCAAGCTCCTGATAGTTTCAAGGGGTTTGTGAAGCTGCTGTCTGAATCCTATCTTGCAGGTGCTTTGACTACAAATCCAGTACTGTATCTAGATGTGCTACATGATTTTTAGACTACAGCTGTAGTGATGACTGATGTTAATAACAAATCTCTCTTTCTGGTGGTGACATGCACAATTGGAGTCCAACGAATAGAATTCAATGACCAAGATGTGAATAGAGCTTTGGGGCTGCCAACTGAGAATCTGGTGGAGGTACCAACTCCTGATGAGCTGACTGAGTTTATGGACTTCATCAATTATGGTGGAAGAATCAACCTGTCAAGCTTAAATAGAACCAATCTAAGGAAGGAGTGGTCATTCATCTTTGAGTCTGTAGTAAGGGCCTTTACTTCCAGAAAAACTGGATATGACAACATCTCAAGTGTTGGGCAAAAGCTGGTGTATTCAATTGCCCACAACAAACACCTGAATGTTGGTCTACTAATCCTGGAAGAACTTGCAACCAGGCTGGTTATGCCCCTAACACCTAGAGGTAAGGAAATTTTCTTTCCTAGATTTATAACGTCCACTTTAAATAATAAAGTAGCTGACATACATCTGTTGAATGGTAGAGATAGTACTAAGATAGGAAATTGTAAGCAAGTGTCCAAGATATTATTTGGCTCACTTACTACAAAGAATAAGATCAATGTAAGTCTGAAAATCATTTCATTTATGTTGGAAAGATTTAGGACTTATCCTTATCCTATGCCTGACATGAGATCTAATGCACAATCTTGTACAACTATGATTCCTGAACCTGTGGAAGTATAAACATAGGATCACCAACAGGGATCTTCCCAAACTGCAACCATTCTTTCACAACCTTTAGAAGCTAGGAGACCAACTACCTCATCTTCTCAAAAAGGCGAGGTCAGTAAAAAGAAGAGAAATGGGATAAACATAGCTATGTTAAATGAGAGTGGTGCGGAGAAAGATGAAAGAGTACCACCTCTGGTTAAAAGATCCAAAAGAAGTAAACAAACTGAGCTGACCACTCTATCCTCCTCTACATCCTCCCAACAGGATGCGGTTGTAAAAACAACCAGGAGTAAGTCTGCACAGCCTGCACAAGAAGCAATTCAAGTGTATGGTAGGAGAAATAAGGAAGGCACACATTGTGAGAGCACATCCCTTGAAGCTCCCTCATCTATTCAGGGGGATCTGCCAACACTCACAACTGAGCAAAAATCTCTTCTATATAATATTTCTTCTATTCCAATTCCACTTGAATCTATTTCTCAAGTGCACCAAAAATCAAGTGACTTAGCTCAAGAAGCTTTGCTCACCACCCAGACACCTAATTTAGATGGTGAGAGGCTACATGTTGGGGTAGACCTTGATGACAAGTTAGCCCCGTCATTTTTGACTTCTCTGCGGATGAAATCACTGTGAACTGGCAAGGAGAACGAGTGACCCTGAAACAGTCCTTTCCACCTGCAACTATCAAAACAACTTCAGATTCTGCTCAACAGAATTAAATAAGGAAGAGGCCTATTATATTGTTTAGATAACAGCCCTCATAACACCGCAACCAACTCGTCTCCAAAATCTGCCTCATAGAGTGGTACAACTCATACAATCATATGCTGATATTTTTTCCACTCCAAACAGCCTTCATCCTCAGCGATCTCAGGATCACAACATTCCCCTAAAAGTAGATAGCAAACCTGTGAACTGCCACTCATACAGATGTCCAATCGCACATCGAGAGGAGATAGAAAAAATAACAAAAGAGATGTTAGAGGCTGGTATAATCAAATCCAACACATCCATTTTCGCTTCACCGGTTCTTTTGGTTCAAAAAAAGGATAACTCACGGTGTCTTGTTATTAACTATCAAGCACTCAACTCTATTACGGTGAAAAAAAATTCTGATTCCAGTTATCGAAGAGTTTTTGGTTGAATTAAAAGGCAGTAAAATCATTTATAAGTTGGATCTCCGTAGTGGGTACCATCAAACACGGGTCAATAAGGATGATATTGTTAGGTAATGAATCACACACACAGAGGGGGGTGAATGTGTTTTTCTGATCTTAGGCTTTTCTTGAAAGATAATGGTTGAACAAAATAAACTAAATCTTGTATTGAAAAGTGTTCAGGCAGAATTTAGACTTGCAGAAACTAAAGAACATAGATCTTCAAAACTCACTTAATTTTATATTAAAATTAAGACTGTTTTACTACAAAATTTCTAACCACTTTGATGTTAAAGAGCTCATCTTCTTCTTGAGAGTGTTACAAGAATTTTTGTCTAAATTATTACTTCTAACTAGAGGTTCAGTGTTAAATTTATAACTCAGTTAACTGCTGATTTATACAGTGGATAATAAACATGCTATTAGCTTTTCTAAACTGTCACTTGTCATTTCTATTTATAGAAAAGCAAATCTTCCATTTCTGGCTTAGCATATCTTTAGCATCCCGTGTTCACTTTAATCTTCCTCTGTCAGTTAATCTTTACCATTGATCTTGCACACTCTTCAAGCTACTTTTTGTAGACTTTTCAATCCAGCCGTTGGATTGTTTGTTGATTGTTTATCTTGGATATTGAATTGATCTGCAATTCTGTACTTTGAGACTATACCTCAAGATCTCCAGTTTAAATTAATAGAACACTTGACATCTCGATAAGTACATAGGCTTATCAAGATCTCTAGCACTCCATATTAAGTTTGGCTTGTAGAGGTCTTCAGCTTGTCGAGATCTCTAGTCTTCACATATTCACTTTGACTTATCGATAACTCAGAGTTCTCTACTGAATGTAGACTTGTCGATAACTCTAATTTCTCTAGTGAAGAAATGACTTATCGATATCTTCAATCTTCAGTTCTTCAATTTTGCTTGTCGATATCTTCCCGAGTTCTCTAGTAGCTTTCCTGACTTCTCCACTCTGAATTCATTCATTTCTTCTATCCCGGTGGATATTGCTCATCCTTCGAGTAGTGATTGTATCCCGATGGATGTGCCTAACAGCAGTCATCCGTCGACTAGCCAAATTACTATCCCAATGGATGTTCCTCATCCGTCGGTACTCTCTGCAACTTCAATGACTTCTCGATAAGCCATTATGGAGTTCTCGAATGACTTCTTTATAACATTAAATCTGTGACTTGTAGAGATCTTGACTTAGGGTATTTTTTTCCAAACAGATTTGTTCAACTCCAAACTTCTTCAAAATTCTTCCGAGGCATGATTTTCTTGATCTTCTTCCAGATAGAATCCTTAGGCTTGATACTATTTCAGGAAAAAGGCTCCAGTCTGCTCCTTTGCATTCTTACAGACTTTAAGTGTTACAAGTACAAAATACAAATTAAGATAACAATATAACTTACTCAGGGTTGACAGATTGTCTTAGTCTTGTTAAAGTACATACATATATTTTACAACAATCTCCCCCAATTTGTGAGAAGATTGCTTAACATAAATTCATGTCTGTTAACAAGACTAACCCCAAGTTTAAAAACTGATGGAAGATAAAATTAAAACATAAAGCTTGATAGAATTATAGCTTGTACAACATAAGATTCACCAGATTCAATGATTACAAGAATCAGGTAAAAACATTTTTTACATCTGCTTCTTCTCTAAGTTTATCCTTCAAGTGATCAAGAATTTCAAGTTCTTCTATTATGAGTGTTCCACTTAGAGCTTCCACAAGTTTTTGCCTTGCTGTCTTAGGATAACCCTGGTCCATATACTCTAAGCTGAATCTTGAGAATCCACCAACTTTGATGTTTAGAAATCTACCATCTTTAGAAATTCTGCTCATTCCTTTTGCTTTCAACTCTTTTGATCTTTTTATAAACATATCTATTTCTTCATCATGTCTCCTTCTTCTTTCTTCAGCTTCAGCCTTATCTCTTTTCTTTGTTTCCTCCTTTTCAATCAACCATTCAGCCAAAGATGATCTCCAAGTCCTTGTAATAGTGTCCTTGCCTTTTAACAAACTTAACACTCTCTTAATTTCTTCAGGAGTCAAAGAATCCATTAACTTTTTTTCTAGAAGAGTGAATGTACCATCCTTAAAATAAACTCTAACTTCTCTTAGAGATACAATGCAGATTTTAACAATTTCCTCTGCTGGATGTTGGAAATGGTCTTCATCTTAGGTGCACCAATTTAGAGGTAGAAAGTCAGATTCTTTAAAGCAATTACAGATGGCCCTTTCAGTGACTTCCACTTCTTTTGCAGGCTTGACTTTCTTAGCATTTCTCCTAACAGATTTGAGCTTGAATTTTAGTGAAGGTTTGGCTAAAGGTAGGATTGATATTTTCTTGAGATTTGTGTGGCTTGAGGTGATTGGAATTTTTAGGAAATAGTTGGCAGTTTGTCAGTAAAGAAATTTTGGCTTAGATGTTTGGGAATGTTTGATATTAGAGATAGTTGATGTTGTGGGTTGAGCTAAGGTTTGAGATGATTGTATTTGGATTTTAGGGTTGTTTGAGTTCCTGAATCATCATGAGGTTTTTTGCTCTTCCTCTCCCCTCTTCTCTTCTTCTCTTCATCTTCCTTGTCATCCTCCTTCTTCTTGTCTCCATCCTTGCTACCAGATGGCTTACTAGACTGACTCAGATTTGAGCCAGAAGGATTCTGATCACTCTTCTTGTGCTCATCATCATCCAAGTCATCATTATTAAACTGAGTTTTGGGCAAGTTGACTTCTGCATTATCCATATATCTCCTTAGTAGTTTTATCATTTCCATATCATTATGGTTCTTGTTTTTCTTAGCTTTTAAGCTAGTTCCTAGGATCATGATAAGCTTCTCATTGCTCCTGACACATTGTTTAAGGATATTGAAAAATATGAATTGTTTGGTGGTTGGACTGATGTATGTTATACCCTTGCTTGGCTGTAGATATGCTTCAGGAAAGGCAGCTACATGAGCATCTTTCAGTGCAGTTAATAGATTGGTATCTTCACGAGTTATAGCTCTAACTTTGCTGATAAAGATATCTAACTCAGATGCCCTCCTTGAGACAAGGCAATTGAGGGACACCTGCATACATCTATCTGTCCCTGAGTCATGTGCATTAACCACTATCCTATCTTCCAGAAAGTTGTCCTTGTTGACCTTGATCACTCTTATGAAATTGATTGTCTTATCCAAGGCCTTTTTATATGTGAAGTGATTGTTGTTGAGAGAAGCTTTTAAGATATTGAGTAGCTCTTCAAACTCTCTGCTCAAACTAGGTCCTTCAGCAGACCTAATAAGTCTCTCCTTATCAAGATCAACTTTTTTAGCTTTCTTTCCAGCACCTTGAATTTGATGTTTAGATGACCTTGATTGTGCCAACCTAGCCTCTATCTCCCGCTTAGTCTTGTTCGCAGGCATGAGAAAGGGAGTAGGGATTTCAGGCCTTACTTGTTCATGCAAAGAAGGTAGTGGTATGTTGAGTTTACCCATGATGGCTCCTAAAGCTATATAATTCTGCATTTGAAGATGCTTATGGGAATCCACCAGAGTTTGGATATCTGGTTGTTGGCTCTTGACAAGAGATGTCAAAGCCTCAACTTGTGCAGTGAGAGAGGAGTTGGAGTCTTGCAGTTTTGTGACTTGACCTTGTAGAGACTGAATTTACAGATTTGTTGAAGTGGATCCAGGCTGATAAGAGCTGATAGATGTGCCAAAGTGTTCTTCTATAGGCTCTTTGATCCCTTCCATTAGCAAAGCTGAGGGCTTATATCTGCTCTGGTGAAGTTGATCCAACTGGACCTTGGTCTCATTTGAGTGAGTAATTTGTTTCTGGATCACTTCATGGAGATTGGTGAAGGATAGTTTGAGGTTTTTGACTTCCTTCTCAATAGAGGCAAGATCCATCCTAGCCATTTGCTCAGAAAAATGGTTGAATCTAGAAGAGATCTTCTCATGAGATGGTATGATCATGTCCATTTTCTCATTCACCAGTTTCCTGATTCTGTCTTCATGGCCAGTGAGTTTGATTTCAAGAGCCTTACCAAATAGATGAAATGCTTTGAGCTGAGCTTTGTATACATCTGTAATGGCATCATAGACAGCTTCTAGACTCAAGTATTTTACATTTCTTCCCAGAATAGTAACATACTCTTCTCTAAATCTGGCTAGAACTTGATTCATCTCTAAGGCAAAGTCCTCAGACAGCCATGCATCCGCATTCCCATCTGGCTCAGCATCATTGACAATTTTCTCCTTTTGCTCCTCAACCTCTTTATTGTAAGAAAGCATGATGACTTGATGATCTTGGTTGCTCATGTCTGAAGTCAGAAGATGATGTGAGATATTGGCCAGTCCAGAGATCTGCTCTACTAGTAGATCATCTACAGAAGTTGGTTGAGAGGCAGATTCTTGTAGCCATTGAGAGAGTATGTGATGTTGTTGAGGTTGAGAGGTGGATGGTTCATCAGAAACTCCTGTGACTGAGATCACAGTTTGACTCACAGATTGTTCTGTGGTTTTGACAGTTTGTTGTCCTCCACTTGTAGTGGGAACCTCCAATTGAGTTGGAGGGGATTTGACTGGGTTACTGTCATGTACACCAGCCTCAAACCCTTATGTATCTTGTAACACACTGGCACTTGAATGTGCTATAATTGCCTCCCCTATGATTGGATCATGGGCAAGTGTACTCCTAGATTCAACTGCAGAGGCAATTTCTGCTAGGGTTGTGAGGGGAGTTCTTGTAATAACCCCAATTTTTGGAAATTTTTGAAACCCGGATGAATAGTAACTTTTGCTGACAATGCTGATTAAGAAAAATTATCAGACCACGATATATAGGAGTACTGTTATGGAAATTCTAAGATCGTATTAATATTCCATAAAGAAAATAAGTGTATGTAAAAGCCGTCGGATTTCGAAAACGAGCACTTTTATTTTTCTCCGAGATTTCCACCAGACATTAAGGGATTTATGGAATTAATATTAAGATAAAGGATTTTAAATTCAAGGATTATAAAGGAGAATTAATTTAGGTATTAAAAATACCAAGAAGATTTTATCAATAAAACCATTGAGGTATTTAACCAAACGATCAACAAGATTGAGTGATAACCGGACAAAGAAATGAATAACGACTCTTGTAAATACCTTTGCAAGTGGCAAGGCAGGTGGATGGTTGATCAACCAAGAAGGAAGGAATGGCTAGTTAATTATCTAGTTAGGGATGATCTCATCTCACCACAAATCACCAACACATGGCAAATGGTGAGATCATCTTCCACTAATTCCTTTGTTTATTATTAACCTAGCAAAATATCAAGACAACCCATCATTATCCACCACATTATTCCACCAACACAAGAAAGCAAAAGCATTTCCTCCCCCATTTCCATTGCTCTCGGACAAAACAGAACCAGCACATTAAAACTGCTGTATCTCCTTCATTTCTCACTAAAATGTTGTGTTCTATAGCTCGTTGGAAAGGTATTGAGATGGTCTACAACTCTTGTTCACAAGTCTCGTCCAAATAAGCAAGGTAAGACCCTCATTTTTACAGTTCTTTGAATAGGACTTTTAGAAACTTCAAAACCTAACTTTGTGTTCTTGATTTCTTTGGAAAGATCAAGCTTGTAGGAGGCTCCCTAAGGTTTCCTAGCAACTTAACACCTCCCAAGGAAGGTATAAACTTCAAACCCTAGCCTTTACTTTGATTATTAGTGAGTTTGATGGTTGGTTTCCTAAATGAGAAGCATGATCTTTGATTATTAGTAGTTTGATTTGAATTTGGAGTGATTTGGTGAATGAATCTATAGAACTTGATTGTGGTTGGTTGAGATGAAGAATCTGAAGAATAAGGACTGGTATAGTATTATTTAATTGAGTTTTTGATGTGTTAATGACTGTGGGTTGTTTGGTGAGGTTTTGGTGTAGTGAGAAACTTGGAAAACTCGTAAACATAGCCGTCGTAATGCCCGTTTTCCTTAGACTGTTGTACATGAATCTCGGACCAGATAACTCACTGACCAATCTGTAACTTTTCCATTTTTATCTAGATCGTGTCGTAAGCTTCGTTTTGGTATCTGGTTCACTTGAATCCGATGTACGATTTAGGAGAAACGGCCGTTTTAAGCAACGACATTTCGCGAACGAACCATTACCCCTCGCCTTACTTTGAAACCTTGGTTAAGGTCCTTAAGTAACTAATTAGAGTACGAAACAATTATGTAAGGTGGATTAGGAAGTTGGTAAAGTACTCGCGAAAGAGTCGCCTTAAAATTCGTAATGATTAATTTATTAAAATTGGTGAAACCGAGGGTGTGCGAAAGATTAACGCAAATCGTTAAGCATATAAGCGAACGTTAGGGTTTAAGTGGATAAAGTCTAGTTTCTTAAGCGACCGTGGTTTAATTCCGGCTTATGTTGTTTTTTATAGGTTACCGGACCCACTCTAAGCTTAAGTCTACCCCGGAGCACTCAGGCAAGTTGTCTACCCGTATAATTATTGTTGTGATGTATATATGTATCTGCATTATCTTGCGATAAGTGCATGATTGTTATTAGCAAATCTTGCGATATATTGGAGCATGTTGATATGACATATATGCATGCCTGTTTCATAATCTTGATATTCTATTATCAATTCAAATGCTTATAAGTTGCGTAATACCTATGCTAGAGATAAGCAGTAGTTGCGTATACCCTTAGTATAGGGACCCAAAGGTGAACATTTTCTAAACCGGGAGTCGATGTTCCCGAGTATAATATATATATATTTTTATATACCTATATATGGATATATTTTTCAAAACTATTAATCGAATAAGGTTTATTCGATAACTTTATTTTATTTAATGAATATTATCTTGAATATTCATTCGAGGACTTATGACTCCGCTTATTTTATTTAATGAATATTATTTTGAATATTCATTCGAGGACTTATGACTCCTCTTATTTTATTAAATAATATTCTTTATTTTATTAAATAATAATGTTTCGATAATCAAACTTATTTTTGATTATTCAAATAAAGATCGTACTTTCGTATAAGTATATCTTTGGTTAATTATTATTCATTTCAAGTATGAGTTTTAAAACTTTTACTTCAATTATTTTTATAAAGATTATCCTTTATGGGAATATTATTTAAATAATAATATTCAGATATTTTTTAATATATCGGGATTGATTTATTTTATTAAATTAGCATTACTCCAAACATTCTTAAAAATGTTTTCGAGTCTTCAAAATGATTTTAAAAGTTAGAGCGGATCCCAAAACTCGTTTTCAGATTTAAGATCTTCCTTTCGAAGGAGATTTAAATACACGCTCAAAACTGAAAGGATCCGGCTCTGTGGTGTATTTTATATTCGCAACGTGGTTGCTGTTTTGAGAAAATAATTTGATTACTTGCCCAATATTCGGGAAGTATGTCCATCTAATTGAGTCGGCATAAGCGACAGGCCGGGGTACGGTCTATGAAGGTGTAAGAGGCTGGGTGACAGTCCATCCACGCGTGAGTGGCCGGGTAACGGTCTAGCGCGAGGTCCTAATGCGACCAGGGTGATGACCGACGAGGAATTTATCCATCTGCAGTAGAAAAGGTTACTTAATGGGTATCTTTGCCTGATCAGCAAGATATCGGGTTTATGCCAAAATTCTTTTCTTTCCAAATTTATTGGATATTACAACTCTGTTCATACTTTACATGACAGAGGTTTTCAGGAAATGTATGAGATATATATAAATATATATATGGATATATATATATATCGGGACTTAATGAAGTATCTCGTAACGTCATTTCATTCAATAATATTTTAAAGATTGAATCTATTCAAGTCTTATCTTGTAGTCTCATCTGTGTGATGAACTTTTGAAACTAATTATAACTTGAACGGTGGTAGTTCAAGTAGTATTAGGAAAAGATATAAGTATATTGGAGTATCTTGTAACTTCATCTTTTAACTTATATCTAGTAAATGATTATCTTATGTATGACAAGGATTTTCAGAAAAATGTTGAGACAAGGTTAGATATATGAGATCACCTTGCAATGATATATTTATACAGTTATAGACTGGAACTCTGTGTATATTATGCATGGAAGGGGATTTCCAAAATTTCGAAAAGTATATGTACATATATACTGAATATTTTGCGACTTGGTCGCGTTAAGATATCAAACTTGGTTCATATCTGCTTGACCAAGACTTTCATGAGTACTATGAGAATGCTCATATATTGTAAATCATTATACATATTATTTTGGTGGGCTTATTGCTCACCCATGCTTTCTCCTTTCATCACACAACAACAGATAGACAAGATGAACAGGACCAAGCTCCCAATTCGTGAGCGGATAGTAAATGTTCAGCAGTTTCCTGTAGGCGTTGATGCCGTTGTAGCTGAGGTAGGAACTACCAATAGGCTAGGCTTTCAACTTTTGATGTACCAGACTTATGTATACTTATGAATTGTAATAATGGCAAAGAATATGTAAATTTATTCAGAAACCCTTTTTAGGTGTAATGGCTTATAATTGTGGAATAAAATAACTTGTGTTATTTTTGGATATTAATCTCTGAGACTATAACTTGTGGTGTGTATGTATATTGTGGGGTCATAATACGCAGTAGTTGGTTGATTATTAAGATTAAGTATTATTAAGGGAAATGGAACTTGTGACAACCCGGATCCCCGACCCCGGATTTGGGGGTGTTACAGTTCTTCCTTCATGAGGAACCTCCAATTGAATTGGAGAGGATTTAGATAGCTCCCCCTCAGGAGTACTACCCTCAAACCTTCCAGTCTGTGAAGACTATTTTGCACATGAAGGTGCATTAGAGGTATCCATGGGGTCTTCAGTAAAGACTGATGAACCCCCCATGTTTGTGATGGTGTCATCAAGGTCTACCCCAACATGTAGCCTCTCACCATCTAAATTAGGTGTCTGGGTGGTGAGCAAAGCTTCTTGAGCTAAGTCACTTGATTTTTGGTGCACTTGAGAAATAGATTCAAGTAGAATTGGAATAGAAGAAATATTATATAGAAGAGATTTTTGCTCAGTTGTGAGTGTTGGCAGATCCCCCTGAATAGATGAGGGAGCTTCAAGGGATGTGCTCTCACAATGTGTGCCTTCCTTATTTCTCCTATCATACACTTGAATTTCTTCTTGTGCAGGCTGTGCAGACTTACTCCTGGTTGTTTTTACAACCGCATCCTGTTGGGAGGATGTAGAGGAGGATAGAGTGGTCAGCTGTAACACCCCTAAATTCGGGGTCGGGGATCTGGGTTGTCACGAGTTACATTTTCATTAATAACACTTAATATTAATAAACAACCAACTGCTGCGTACTATGACCCCACAATATACACACACACCACAAGTTATAGTCGCATAGATGAATACCAAAAATAACACAAGTCATTTTATTACACAATTATAACCCATTACACCTCCAAAGGGGTTTTTGAATAAATTTACATATTCTTTGCCATTATTACAATTCATAAATATAAATAAGTCCGGTATATCAAAAGTTGAAAGCCTAGCCTACTGGTAATTCCTACCTCAGCTACAGCGGCATCAACGCCTACAGGAAACTGCAAAACGTTTCCTATCCGCTTGCAAATTGGGAGCTTGGTCATGTTCATCTTATCTAGATATTGTTGTGTGATGAAGAAATGAAGCAAGGGTGAGCAAAATAGCTCACCAAAATAACATGTATAGTAATTAACAATATATGAGCCTTCTCATAGTACTCATGAAAGTCTTGCTCAAGCAAAAATGAACCAAGTTTGATATCTTAATGCGACCAAGTCGCAAAATAATCAGTATATATGTATATATACTTTTCAAAATCTTTGAAATCCTCTTCTATGCGTAATATACATAGAGTTCCAGTTTATAACTGTATAAAAATATCGTTGCAAGGTGATCTCATATATCTAACCTTGTCTCAATTTTTTCTGAAAATCTTTGTTATGCATAAGATAATCATTTACTAGATATAAGTTGAAAAGATGAAGTTACAAGATACTCCAATATACTTATATCATTTTAGAAAACTACTTGAACTACCACTGTTCAAAGTATAATAAGTTTTAAAAGTTCATCACATAGATGAGGCTACAAGATTAGAATTGAATAGATTCCCTCTTTGAAATATCATTTGAAGGAAATGAAGTTACGAGATACTTCATTAAGTCCCGATATATATATACACCTATATATATATACATCTCATACACTCTTTTGCTATGAAAAGTATAAGCAGAATTGTCATTCCCAAGAATTTTGGAAAGAAGAAACTTTGGCATAAACCTGATATCTTGCTGATCAGGCAAAGATACCAATTAAGTCACCTTTCCTACTAGTAGATTGATGAATTCCCCACTGGTCATCACCCTGGCCGCATTAGGACCTTATGTTGGACTGCCACTCAGGCACTTATGCTTTGATGGACTCCCACTAGGCCACTTACCCTTTGATGGACTCCAACTGAGCTCATGGCGCCTATGCCGACGCATTTTGGTTGGGCTTACTTCCCGAACGTTGGGCAATTAATCAAACTCTTTTATCAAATTAGCAACTTCGTTGCGCCAAAAATACACCACAGAGTTGGATCCATTAGGTTTTGAGCGAGTATTTAAATCCCCTTCGAAATGAAGATCTTAAATTTGAAAATGAGTTTTGGGATCCGCTCTAACTTTAAAATCATTTTAAAAACTCGAAAACATTTTTGAAAATGTTTGAAGTAAGGATGATTTAATGGAATAAATTAGTTACCAAATAATCGAAGAATATCTGAATATTATTCTTTAAATAATATTACAATAAAGAATAGCTTTTATCAAAATAAATCCAGTAAAATTTTTTGGAAATAAAACTTGAAACGAATAATAATTATCGAAAGATATACTTATACGAAAGTAAAATCTTTATCTCAAAAATCGAAAATAATGTTTGATTATTGTTCAAAACTATCGAATATACCTTATTCGATTATTAGTTATTGAAAACTATATATATATATATATTATACTCGGGAACATCGATTCCCGGTTCAGAAAAATGTTCACCTTTTGGTCCCATATACTAAGGGTATACACAACTACGGCTTATCTCTAGCATAGGTATTATGCAGTTTATAAGGATTTAAATTGATAATAAAATATCAACATTTCACAACATGCATATATATACCATATCAAAATGCTCAACATATCACAAGATTTTCTAATAACAACCATGCACTTATCTCAAGATAATTCATCAATATATTTACATCACAACAACAATATAACGGGTAAAAAACTTGCCTGAGCGTTCCGGGGTAGACTTAAGCTTAGAGGGGGTCCGGTAACCTATGAACAACAATATAAGCCGGAATTAAACCACGGTCTCTTAAGAAACTAGACTTTATCCACTTAGACCCTGACGTTCTCTTACGATCGCTTATACGCTTAACGATTTGCGTTAATCGCTTGCGTACCCCCGGCTCCACCAATTTTAATAAATTAAACGTTACGAATTTTATGGCAAATATATCGCGAGTACTTTACCAACTTCCTAATCCACCTTACATAATTGTTTTGTAATCCAATTAGTCTTTGAGGGGATTTAAACAAGGTTTCAAAGTTAAGCGAGGGGTAATGGTTCGTTCGCGAAACACCGTAACTTAAAACTGTCGTTTCTCCTAAACCGTACATCGGATCTAAGCGAACCACATATCAAAACTAAGCTTGAATCATAAACTATCTAAGCATGGTAATGGTCAGTTCATGGTAGTGAGTGTTCGGGTGCAAAAGTTGTGCACAAAACAGTCTAAGGAAAATTGGGCATTACGATGGCTATAACTTAACGATTCCCAAAATTTACCGAATCAATTCAATACCAAACCACCACCAATTAACACCATTACACCACAATTCAACCCTAATACAAGATCATTCAACCAACAACATTTTAACATAACCTAATACACCAATTTCTAGGTCAAACATTCAAGATCCATAACTTTAATCATTAAGCATAAACTTGGCTAACTAATGGCAATAACCAGGCATAAACTCATCCAAATCATAGCACTAATTATACCAATTCTTAGGATACTCCTACAACCAGTGGGTTGCTTGCCATGGCAGACTACACACTCTAACTCGCCTTCACAGATTCGGTTTGGCTACTTCTCAGCAATGCTTTCTGTGCATCTGTGGCCGAGAGACAACCTCGCATAAATTTCTTCATTGTTCATATAGCAGCTGGATCCTTGGCAATATTATGTCTCCTTTCGGTATTGACATTCGAGGAGAGTCCTGGAACAGTTTCATCATCTCCCTTCTGCATCTCCCGGATAAGACTACGAGCATCTTGGCTCTCTGTTATGCACAAATATTTTGCTACCATATTTGGCGTGAGCGCAACGCTCGAGCCCATGACTTGGGTATTTTTGGTCCGAGAAAGCTTCTAACAGGAATCAAGAAGGATTTTGTTGCTAGACTTAATAGCTCAGCCTGGCTTACTAAGATGCTTGATGTTAGGCCTGATCTTATTCACTGTATTAGCATGTAGTAGGTTTTCCCTTTTGTTTTCTTTCTCTCTCTAATCTTTTTATTCTTAGATTGGTTAGAGATAGTTCTCTCTATGGCTTGTCATAGAGCTTAGGGTCGATCCCTTTGTGCCTTTTTTTTTGGTTCTGTTGATATGTACATAATTTAGCAAAAAAAAAAAATAATATTAAACCCATTGATTTATAAGGGTTCAAGGGCTTTATACCTTTCTTGGAGAGTGGGTATTCACTTAGAAGCTTCAAGGGGTGTTATATGGCCTTAGGAAGCTTGGAACTTCAATGGAACCTAAGAAAACCAAAACACAACTAATTTGGTTACTATTCACCCTCCACTGAAATGAATTGTTTGAGATAGAAAACCTCTGATTCAAGCACTCTAACTATTTGCTCTTCTTAGTTATGAAATATAGGATCCAAAGAAACAAACCTTATAATTTTTCATGGAGTATAGCTTGTGTTTTGAATTTCTAATTCTCCATTTTGATGAAAAATTTGAAGTGAAGAAGATGAAATGGGGGGGGGGGAGGGGAGAAGCCTGCTTTGTTTTATTAATCTTTGTGCATAAAAATGCTTGGTTGATATCAATCCTTGGTTAAATATCTTGCAAATTGCTTGCATCATCTTGCCTACCTCATCATCTTGCCATTTGTCCAATCCTTATGGTGTGATGATGTCACCTTCTCTTTTAACCACATGTTTTAGCTTCTCTTGGAAGCTTCCTTCCCATTCTACTTGTATGTGCTTGTCCCTTGGTCGTTTATCTCTTTTATGGTTCGCTTAACTCTCGTTCTCGTTGATCATTTGAGAGATCATATCTGAGATCTTATTACTTGGGTTCCCCTAAACCTTTCTCAATATTTTATATTCCTTTTATGTTCCTCTCTTATAATCCTTGAATTTAAATCATTTTAATCATGTTACCTTATACTCAATTCTTTCGGTATCTGGTGGATTTTCGGGAAAAATTAAAGTGTCCAGATTCAAATTCTAGCGACCTTTACATACACTCATATACTTTATGGAATACTAATACGATCTCAGAATTCCCATAACAGTGCTCCTATATAGTGTGGTATGATAATTTTACTCCATCAGCAAAAGTAACTATTCATTAGGGTTTCAAAAATTTCCAAAAATTGGGGTTATTACAGTCTCCCTTCCTTATAAGGATTCCGTCCCGGAATCAGATAGAAAACAGTTGGGGATGCTTTTCTAGCATTGCACTTTCTAACTCCAAGTCAATTTTTTTTCACATTGTGGTTTTACCACAAAACTCTTACTAGTCTGATAACCCTGTTCCTAAGCACTTGCTCCTTTCAATCCATAACTCTCCTTGGTTTCTCCATATAGGTCAAGTCTGGTTGCATGTCTATGTGCTCGTATTCTCCTATATGTCCGAAATTCGGATTATGCTTCCTTGATATTGATACGTGGAACACGTTATGAACTTGCTATAGGTTCGAGGGCAGAGCTAGCTCATATGCTTACTTCCCAATACGTCTTAATATCTCCACGGGTCGAATAAATCGTGGACTTAGCTTTCCTTTCTTTCCGAACCTCATTAATCCTTTCCAAGGGAATACCTTTAACAATACTAGGTTCCCTACTTCATACTCTTTGTCCTTTTGGTCTAAACCGACATACTTCTCTAGTCGATCTTGGGCTGCTACCAACTGTCCTATGATTAGATCTACTATGTCCTTGGTTATTTGGACTACTTTGGACCTGAGCATCTTGTGCTCTCCAACTTCATCCCAATATAAGGTAGATCGGCATCTTCCTTTTTTTTTCATACAGGGCCTCGTAAGGCGACATCCCGACACTATCATATCATCTATCGTTGTAAAAAAAAAATTCAATTCATGCTAAATGATCATTCCAAATTCCTTTCAAGTCTACTGCACAGATTCTCATCATAGTTTCTATCACTATAGCTTTTGTTTCTCAATACCCACTCTTTTCCAGTTTGTAGTCGTTACCATCTTCCGTAAATATATACTGGTTACACTTTTGCTCGTTAGCATTCTATAACCTTTTAATAAACGCGTCAACCTTAGTATCACGAACGCGTTTCCATTATGAATACCACCATACTTTTACTACTCCTTTTCTAGCTGCTTCTATCTTCCAAAGTTTGATCAATCTTATAGAAGTAAAAGAATTTATTGAGAGATCACTATAATCATGAACACTTGTTCTATTGCATAGTTAGTACAAAAGGTGGCCAACCTTTAGTACTTGACAAGCAATTAAACAACATGTGGTATCCTACTAAGCTTCTATCACACAGATAGATAGTCATTCGACTATACCTCCCCTTTTGGAAAGGTTGTTCTTCTCAGCTTACACGAAATGAAAGAGAGAGAAAAGAACGAAATTAAGAGCATTATAAAAAAATACTGCCAAAAAATATCTGGCTTGGAATCTATCTCTGAACTATAAAGGTTTATCAAAGGAGAATAAAACATTTGTATATATGCCAACATCAAGTATTATAGCATCGTATTTCACATGCCTAAATATTTTTGCTATTCCGTCCATCATTCTATGGACCCATGCTCTTGGTCGAGCTTATAAATAATCACCGTTGAAACTCCCTCGACAGCGAAAATTGAATCTCGGATTTCATTCTAGACATCATAGTTACTAGAATCCATTGCTATACCGTAACCTTCTTCGTATAGTAATATTACTCTTTATCGATAAGAAGGAATAAATATATCATAGGTAAATGTTCGGCTTAGTTGGTCTATCAATAATAACTTATACATCACCACGACCCGATTAGTGGTACTCAATCTCAACATCCATTCTAATACAACTCTTACGGTTGTAATCGGCTAATTACTCGCAGAATTATTGTTGCATTACTATGGTCCACCACTGACCTACTATAATCATTCATTTTCCATGAAATCTTAATATCTAATCATACGGAGTCCATACCTTCCATATCAAAATCTTTTAAGGAGGTAACATAATCACCATTCATGATTCATGAAGAACACTCTAGATCCTGACGTACATTCATGGCATGAACCAGATAAAATTGCAGAAGAGTTTCAATCAAAGCAGCGATAGCAAGTTAATACCATTCTTAATCATATGCCTTCAATAGAAGACTTGACTCAAACGTTTGTTTAGTCCTTTTTGAAACATGGTCCTGGCTTATTCTCAAGATAGGACCTTCTAAGATAGATAGCCCGCTCACGGCGGTTACATGAATTAAATCTTTACCAAACTACTATTACGGTTGAGTATCGCACAATCATCAGAAGAAATGTCAATATTTCACACCATAATACAACCTTCACGACTTTAACCATCATCACTGTATTCCTCTGGCACGAGCGCCTATAATTGCTCTCTTACACTTAGAGTGTCGGCCACCTCATTGGCCTTTCCTGATAGTAATAGTTCCTTTTAATCAATGTCTTTTGAACGATCTTCAACTAAATTTTCTACCTCATTTCCAATCACTGCTTGTGCGAAAATGCTCTTCCTTACACTTTGGTGAGAAAAAAATATCACCATTTTTTCAAAAGTTATTCCCTCGGTCTTTAGAGGTTAACATTGTCATGACTGACTCTCGGTCATACTTAGGACATCTCTTATCTTGGATCCTTCTTGTTTTCACCAATCTCGACCCTCATTTGGCCGATCTATACTTTCTTATGGTTCAACACGTGCCCCACCTGGAATTATTATAATTACGTCATATTTCCTTAATCAAAATTTCTATTCTTGAGAACTTTGAATATTACCTTTCTCCTTTTAAAACCTCTAAGATTATCCTTAAATCCTTCATCAGGTACACCCTAGGTACAGGGCATATCAAGATACCATTTACTAATACTAGAATCATTTTCTATATCGTTCTGAAAACTTTCTCCAGTGATCTTTAAAGGTTGTTATTACCTTAGTCCTTCCAATTTGTACTGTCAAAACTCATATTGTCCCTATTAAGAGTGAAATGCCAACCTTTATACATTCCCCTAGGGTTCATCTCAAGTTATCGGGGTTTTATCCTTAATTCCACCTTTAAAAGATACTTACACTCTTCCATTGATAAATCAATTCATCTATCCCTGGTAAGGGTATCTCATTTAATCATTCCCACCTCGATAGTTTATAATTAGTGTTATGTAACATCCTTTTCCAAACTGAAGCCAATCCATATGGCCTCCAAAAGATAATAATGGTTATCCATTTTTTTTTGCATGATTTGGTAATGATAGCAGGGATGTTCTGGAAGATATTGCTCGTGTTCAACGTGAACTTTTTTGTTTTGTTCTAATTACTCATTTACCTCTATTATTATCTCAACTGTCATCTCAATATTGGGTTATCTTTTATACCTGGCGTCTCCCTTTCTGGGTATCAAGCCATCAGTCTTACATACACTTCACATTCTTGAAGGTCATTTCCTTCATCCCATTTTCCTAATTTCTTGTTATCCTGTCTCCTCAGTCCATCCATTTTTCCTTATTAATCCATCGGTCTATCTCAAAGTTTCATCGAATACTCTCAACTTAAAGGGGATTAATTATATGTATCGCTTACGCCTTCAACCCTTGACTTTATCTCATGATCAGTCACCATCGCGCTGATGATGACACACTTCTCTATATTTATTGCTAGGGTTTCTTAGAGTTTCACATACCTAACTCCCTTATTGTTTCTCAACTCTATTTTCTTTGTATCCATTTATGCTCCTACCCTTTCAGTCTTTTATTTTCGTCTCTATTACAACCATTTCATGAACCAACACAACATAAGCATTAATTTCAAACATTCCGTCATTCTGGATTCATGTCTTTCAGACGAACCTTGACGACTTTCATAACCTAGATTCATGATTCAACATACTTATCCGCCTCTGGCCTAGTTTTAAAACTTCCACACTATCTCTCTATCTTCCTTAGCCTTCCACCAGCGGATGGCCTCTCTCTTAGATTTGGAAGGCACCTTATTCAGTAAATATGCTGAGGTTTCCAATGCGTAACCCCTTAGGAATACTGGAAGATTTGCATAGCTCATCATGGACCGAACTATGTCTAACAAAGTTCGATTTCTCCTTTCAGATACCAATCTGGAGGAGTCCACTGGGAGACTATACCATTTACTTTGAGATAATCTAGAAACACTCCATTAAAGTATTCACCACCTCGATCTGATCGAAGAGTTATAATACTATGTTTGGTTGTTTCTCCACTTCATACTTATACTCTTTGAACTTTTCAAAGGCTTCAGACTTGTGTTTCATCAAACACATATTCGAATCTAGATCTATTATCCATGAAAGTAATGAAGTATGAAAATCCACCCATGGCTTGCTTAGACATTGGTCCACATACATCTGTGTGTACCATTCCTAGCAAATTTGCAGTCCTTTTTCCATGTCTACTAAATGAAGATTGCAGTGCCACAATAAAGTGAGATTTTCATCATCCCTTTTCTTTTATTAGTTTGTTCAATCTGAAGTAAATTATGTCACATATATACAGACCATTATTTAAAGTATCACGTCCATAAAGAATATTATCTCTAAGAATAGAACATTCATTATTCTCAATAATAAATGAAAATCCAGCCAAGTCTAACATGGGAATAATATTCCTCACAATCGAGGGAACAAAATAACAATTATTTAAAACAATAGTCTTTCCCGTAGGCATATGTAAATGAAATGATTCTACATCTACATCAGCAACTCTTGCTCCATTTCCCATCAGTAGAATCACCTCCTCTTCTTCAAGAGTCCTACTTCTCCTTAGTCCCCGCAACAAATTGCAGATTTGAGAACCACAGGAGGTATCTAATACCCAAGTAGAAATTTGATTTAATGACATATTCACTTCTATCATGAACATACCTGAATCAGAAGCGGTAGTCTCACTACCCTTCTTCTTCTTCAATTCTGCAAGGTAAACCTTGCAGTTCCTCTTCCAGTGCCCCACCTTGTTACAGTGAAAGCAAACAACTTTGCTCTTGGGGTCTTCAGCTTTTGGTGGAACCGGCATTTTCTCACCTACTTTCTTCTTCTTGGAAGGGTTCCTCTTCCTTTTCTTAGGATTGAAACCTTCACCAATTAGAAGAACAGAACTCTTCTTAAGGGGAAAATTCGATTCCGCAGTCTTCAACATGTAATGGAGTTCAGGCAGGCTGACATCCAACTTATTCATGTGAAAGTTCACAACAAACTACGAGAACGAACTCAGAAGTGATTGCAAGACCAAGTCTTAGCTCAGCTCCCCATCCATGGCAAAACCAAGTTGTCTAAGACGTTCAATCAAATTGATCATCTTAAGTACATGGTCATTCACAGATGATCCCTCAGACATCCTACAACCGAACAACTCCTTCGATATCTCATATCGAGCTGTCCTCCCTGCCACATCATACAACTCTTGTAGATGCATGAGGATAGTGTGAGCATCCATATGCTCATGTTGCTTCTGTAGCTCAATGTTCATGGAAGCTAGCATGATGCATTGAGCAACATTTGCATCATCTATCCACTTACGATACACAACATGTTCATCATTATGCGCATCGCTAGCAGGTTCAGTAGGCTTAGGTGAGTCAATCATGTATTCCTGCTTCTCAATCCTGAGAACAATTCTCAAGTTTCGAAGCCAGTCAGCATAATTAGGACCAGTCAACTTGTGAGCATCTAGTATGCTCCTGAGTGATAGTGCAGAAGACATGACGTACAAAGTAAATCTGTAAATGATAAACACATAACAACACTTAGCAAATATTCAATTTCATTTCAAAACACTATATGAATCGGGTCTTTATTCATAAGTGGCTCCCACTAGTTTATCTAATTTATTAAACCCCCTACGTGAAAAATTAAGCATTCATAATGCTAGTGGGAATAGGGATCCTACATTCCATTACACAACCCCGGCTGTGGCACGAACCGCCATGTAATGTTCAATAGGCAGACAACTCTTGTCAATTACATCTTATGTTATTCCCTAATCAAACTTTAGCCTTTTGAATAATTGAGTCTCGGTTGTGGCACGACAAACTCAATATTCTAAGTCTAACCCCACATTCCGTACAGTTGAATTAGTCCCCAAAGGCCCACGGCTGTGGCACGTACCGACCTTTAGATTCTTATTTAATGTACACATCTCTATGTAATAGACAAGTATTTCTTATTTCGAAATCAAAGCCCTCGGCTGTAGTAAAAACCGACAATGATTCAAAAATAAGAACTACTTTTCTATCATGTTGGAAGGCTATGACCGACAAAAGCCCGTTGTGTCATTGGACAATTACTACTTGATATTATTTAATTTTAGAGGGATTATATTACGTTACAATCATAATCATATTATAAAGAGATTCTTCCTTTTAAATTAAATATTTCAAATCAATAATCAATAATCAGATGATTCCCAGATCGGGTGGAGCATTGTCAAGAGGCGTCACTTAATAACCCTTTCTTACAGATATAAATCTGTTGTTGACAGAATCATCCTTTCTCTCATATCAAAAATTTATATTCAATTACGTGTTTCATAAACACAAGAATCTCATGATTGTATTCATAATATTATTATTAAGGTTATGAAATAATTTCACTATACTAGGTTGTCTAACAAACGCCTTATGTTCATTTAAGTTCACCTAAATCTATCATCGCATGATAAACTAAGCATATATCACATATATAAACATGAATAAACATCAAGGTAGGCATGTTACATCATCTAGCATATAGGTCTAAGCATTATACATCTCTATGTATCACATGAAGCATTTAAAAGCAATTAAAACACTCAAAAACAGCTTTAAAACACTTCTGTTAGCTATAAACCGTATGAAACAATTTCATAAAATATCATATAATATACCATTAGAAGCGTCTCGAAAAGACGAATCCAACGGCACCAAAATCACCCAATTCTGAGCTGGCACGCGCCCTCACGCGCCGAAACAAGATCTCCCACGCGCCCCCACACGCACACGCGCGTCACGCGCCCGAACCCCTGTGCTGACGTCAGCATGATGTCATCTGATGACGTCAGCATGACGTCAGCCTGACGTCATCAGCGCGTGTCTTCCACGCGCCGCGCGTGGCACGCCAGCGCGTGAGCCCCACGCGCGCGTGGTCGACCCGCGGTCCTTCCTCCTTTTTCAGCAGTCGCCGCCTGACAACTCTCGATTGTTGTGCCGCCATAACTGACTGTTCCTTCTTCTTCTTTTTCCATGCAGCAGTAATACAACACAGGCAATACAAACATATATATATATACTATATATACATATATTTATACTTATTAAATTACGAATTTAATTGTAAGAACTTCAAAAATTCATAATAAAAAATCTATACATCCTAAAATTATGAAAAAAATACCCAGACGATCTACAACACTTGTAGAACCCTGATCAACATTCAAAATTATTCTGAGAAACGATTTCTCATCAGACAAAATTAATCCATGATATAACTTGTAAAAATCATAATT
Organism: Apium graveolens; assembly: GCF_009905375.1. Classification (NCBI taxonomy): domain Eukaryota; kingdom Viridiplantae; phylum Streptophyta; class Magnoliopsida; order Apiales; family Apiaceae; genus Apium; species Apium graveolens. The sequence continues at coordinate 137,477,272 of NC_133648.1, read as the reverse complement.
AATTCATACAAGCACATAAAATTCTGAAATTTTTACCACAGATCTATATACATACAACCTAAGCTCTGATACCAGTGTTGGATTTTAATCACAGCGGAGGCATGGTAAAACAATTTTACATATATAAAATCCAAATTAAAAGCATATAAATCGTGGTAAAAACATAGGGATCGATTACTAACCTTTAATATGCGATCCAAAAGCAACGATCGGAGATCCTTAGCAGCTGCTCCTCAAACGTGAAGCACTCCACCGGTATTCACCAAGAAAACGACATTAAGGAGGAGGAGGAGGTGGAGAGAATAAGGTTTTATAAAATTTTGGGGTTAGAATAAAAATAGGGTTTATAATAGTATATTTATAGGCAAAATTTCAGCTGAAATTTTCCCATAAATATTATTATTATTATCCCATTTAATATTCTCATTAATAATTAAAACACCTTTTAATTATTAATCCTTTTTTTAAACACTTTAGAAATAATTCTCTCTCTTGATTTAATTTCCAAAAAATTAAATCCTTAATTAATAATATTAAGAACTTTTTTTAATTAATTTATAATCAATTAAATCTCATTTAATCAATTATTAAATTTTCCAATTAATTATTTATTTCACAAATAAATAATTATTAGTCATTATTAATTAATTCCTCCACCATTAAATCATTCTCTTTTTATGGTGCGACCCTGTAGGTTCAATATTAAGTCGGTAGTAGAAATAAATAATAATAAAACTATTTTATCATTATTTATATAAATTCTATAATTTATTAAATATGATTAATTAATTATTCACATTTATTCTACATCATGAGAGATACTTCTCAGCATATCGCGACTATCCGGATAATATGAATTCACTGCTTAGAATACCAAGAACCTATTCAGTGGATAGTTACCGTACAATAAACTCCTTCTACCCTACAATGTCCCGATTAAATACAAGGTATGGATCTCGTGTCAAGCCTATCTAATTCAATCACTTGCTTACCATTTACTATGCTTAGTTCTATGCAAATTAGAAACTCCTTTCTAATTTCATTTACTCTGGCCAGAGATTCCTGAACTAGCATAAGTGGATCAGCCTTGAACATTCGCTTCCTTCACTGGAAGGGGTAGATCCTTTATTGATCATACACTCTCTTCGTGTACAAATTCCTATACCCAGTAGAGCCCAATAATTGTCCCTGGAGACTAAGAACTAAACCAATGCATAGTTCAGTGTACACAAGATGACTATGATGACCTCAAGTCTAACGATACTTGTACAACTATCACTATGTGAACAACTGCTGACACGTGAGTGAACTCCATCAGTTGTTCAGCTGGGCGAGTCATGTTCAGTGAACTTATTCTATAATAAGCACCTACATACTAGCTATAGTGTCACCACACAAATGTCTATGAGAACAGACATCCTTCATAATGAAGCAAGCATAGTATGTACCGATCTCTGCGGATTATTAATTACCAGTTAGTAATCCTACGACCAGGAACTATTTAAGTTTAGAGTTAACATCTTTTAGGTCTCACTATTATGATCTCATCATAATCCATAAAAAGCTTTACTCTAAACTATGGTATATCTTATTTAAACACTTAAATAGATAAAGCCCGTAATAAAAACAAAATAAGTCTTTTATTAATATCAATGAAACCAAAACAGATAAAAGTTATTCCTAAATCCTAATACATGATTGGACTTAGGACATATTCCTTTCACCCATGATATGGGTGGGATATCGAATTTTATATTCCCTTAATTGTCTTAATGTGTACGCGATTACCTTGCTGTGCCGTATAAGAAGCACCGTGATTCCTTATGCGAAGCATCACTACAAATCATAAAATCTCCTTTTCCATCCGGCAACACCAACATATGGGCCGTCACCAATCTTTGCTTCAGTTCTTGAAAGCTGTTCTCGCATTTTTCTATCCATTCGAACTTCTCAGTCTTATGAGTAAGCCGCGTTAAAGGGGCTGCTATCTTTGTAAACTTGAACAAACATATGGTAGTAACCGACCAATCCTACCTTGGTAGTCGCCCTAACTACGGTCATTAATTCCTTAGCGATCATCTTTTCAGTCTCGTCAGGATCCTCCATGAAATCCTCCTCAACAACCTTCCCTTCTACGAAAACATCCTTAACCGCTATATTCTTAATATGAACATCATTCGGTCTCTCATTAGGCTGCTCCATTGGATCCACAATCTGATCTCCAACATGTAGTAACACATTATCATGTTATTGCTCCTGAACCTCAGGATTCGGTGCCCCGCTACTGTAACGCCCTCCAGACCCGGGGTATAAGTCTGGGGGTTACTAGCTAATCACCAACCCTGTACAATCTGATTAACAATAATAAAGAAATAAAACTAAACCCCTTTAACACTAACCAGGATCTTTTTAGGTTTAAGTATGAAAACAAGAACCACTAACTGTTTTTATTACAAACCAAATTCAAAGTCTCACAAACTCTCTTTATTACAAACCATTGTCGAACTGATTTTAACTAAGTTCATCTTTTATTCAAACACACACACTAACAATCTACACACCACCTGTTCGGGTAGCTCAAAGATTTCTTCCTGAATTGGGATCAACACCTTGGGTATGAGAGGATCCCGAGGCTTGACCCGCTTCTTTACCACTCGAGTCCTGATGGGTTCCATATTCTTTCTTAACTGAAAACAATAAGGTGAATAACAACAAAAAGGGTGAGCCAAAAATTGCTCAACAAGTCCGTAAAATATAAATAGTGTTAAAGCATTTTCAATGAATTCATAACCCGGGTATATCTGGAAAGATATAACCCCGCGAGGATAGAAAGAAGGCCATTATTCGCGAATACAAACGAACTAAACTGGACTCAAGTTCGCATCAATACCCTGCTGATCAGTCAGGATACAGTGCAGATCTATATCTCACAATATAGATCCCGTCAGGCACCAAGGCACTACGGCCCATCTCAAGGCACCGGTTATGTCCCGGTCCTTAGGATTAAGTAAACTTAATCCCCAAAGTATTATTATCCAGTCCCTGAAATAGCAACCGGAACAATCGGCATGCTTTGACATATTCTAATCACCAGAATATATCAACAATTTTGGAGTAGCAATTGGAATATGAATAACCAAGTCAAATGAAAAGGATAAGCAAGAATCGAAATGAAATATGAACAAGAGAATCAAAAGAGTGCAAGCGTGATAAGAATCTGAAGAGAATATCACAATTCTGAAAAATAGAATAGTGGAGAAACTTGCCTTCTGCGCGACTCACTGCAATTAAATCACCGTCGTCTACCACCTACTCAACCTGTCTTGTTGGCTTAGCTTCTGTTAGTAAAATAGACTGGTTAAGTCATTTTGTACTTCAATTGCATCTTGAATCGACTTTATTTCATTCCTAGTATCTACCCATACGCTTATGACTGACTCGTATATTACATATAAGCAAGTAAGACTCGATTAACCACATAATACACATAAGCACATAAGCACATAATCATTTTTATAGTTAAAATAATTTTTAGAATCAAAATCGACTCGCTGATCGCTCCACTAATCACCATCTGCCTTGTTTCCCATTTTTTCGGAATTTTTCGGACTCGTCTCGGCAAGCACTTCGACTGATAATCAAGCAAATAATAAAGTCAACTAATTTCTAGAAGAAATTAGGTCTTAATATTATTTTTATTGAAAAGAATTCATTTTTCTGAGTCAAAGGGCTTTCATTTCGCTCAAATCGGACTAACGGTCTAATTAATATCCATTAAACACTGATAATTCAATTTATTATTCAATATAAATAATTATTCCAAATTTTTAAACCCTAAAATAATTTTTTAAATAATTATTTAAGAAAAATCAAAGTCAAAAATAATTTTTTTATAATTTTTGGAGTTAAAATGAATATGTTATGATTTATTGAAAGTTATTTGATTAATTATCAAAATAATTAATTATTTTTAAATAATTAATAAATAATGAATAACTAATAAATATTTAATAAGTAATTATTTAATAATCTAAAATAAATAATCCCTAATTATTAGGATTAATTACAATTTATTACAAATATTTATAACTTATTATTATTTACTCGATTAGATCGATTATTTACAAATAAATAATCGATATTATTAGCTGATACGTTAATTATCGAATAAATAAGTTATTATTCGAATTAGAATCCAATTCACCGATCAACTACTCGCATTAATACGAGTTACTCACCCCTCTCGTATAATTATTAACACATTAAGGTTATTATTGTAATTTATACGATTTAAATCAACTATCTGTATTTAATTATTCGTTACGAATAATTATTACGATACTCTACGAATAATTAACTATCGCTCGAATAATAATAATCGAACTTATCTTTCATTTACCCGTATAGATACAAGTTACTCGTTTTATTTTCCTAATTATCGAATCTTTAAATAATACTATTCGATTAATTATTAATTCTTAATTATCAATTGATTACTTAATTACTACATAATAAAGAAATAAATAAATAATTAGATAAACTCTTAAATAATTACTTAAATAAATAAATTCGAATTTCTAATTTAAGAAAATAATTCAGAAATTATTAATAATATTTTACAGAATTTAAAACTAATTTTTAATTGATTTTCAGAATTAATAAAACTGATTTTTTTACTTTTATAATATATAAATAAATAATTAAAATTGCACAAACAGAAAACAAGAATGAGTTTTGGGTTTTATTGGATCAAACCCGGGTCGTACACCGGGTCGACCACAGGTCGCCAAGAACAGCCGCCCGGCTGCCCAAAATCCGGCACCGGGGTCTTTTTTTGGCGAGGCTCGTTCGTAGCCACCACGTAATGATTTTGCATTGTTCTGGCTACCAACATGTTCCCCTCAACTCCGTCATCACAACCACCCGCTCTGCAACCACCGACGATAGCCCCGTCGTCTCCTCCGGCCAAAAACGAAGCTTTTCCGGCGGGTTAAACCGGAAAAACGGGTCTTGCTAAAATGAAAACCAAATTCGATGATTCGGGTGTTAAATCAAAGCTTAAACCATTTACAATCGATCCCCAACCACCACAACAATCACAGATCAATCAAAAATTCAGAAAATTAAAAATAAAATCGTTAAAATTTCAAGACTTCGTTCATCACTTTCAGGGAATCGTTTGGTCTAAATATATACTCGAATCGATTCTACACAACCTAAAGAAGCTATATCAAGCATCAATCATAAACAATAACCCCAGAAATCAAAATGCCTAATTCGCATATAAACCCTAAAATATAGAATCAAAAATCATACACTGAAACATGAAAGTGATTATATCAATCGAAAGTAGAGATCAAGAGCTTTGCAACGACTACTTACATGCTTGATTTGGAGATCAGAATCACGATCAAATCGCTGGTGGAAGTCAAGAACACCAAACCCTAATTTCTTGAAATTGGGAATAATTGCAGAATTTTCTGATTTTTAATTAAATAAATTAATAATAATTAGGGTATTTATAGCTGTAAAATTAATACTCCTAAATTAAATTAAGGGGCTAATTATACATCTAATAAAAATATTTGGCCCTAATTTTTATAATTTTTGAGTATTAAAATTTAATTTAAAAATATTTTATATATACAATATATATGCCAAAATTTCCCAAAAATTGTGAATAATGCAAAAATACAAAGAAATGGTATAAATAAAAGTCCTATAATTTTATAAAAATAAAAATGTGATTTTTGTGGGGTTTTTAACACCCAATGGGGCCCGGAAAAGTCATTTTTCGCAAAACGAATTTTTTTATAAAATATCTAGATGTTCAGAATAATGCGATGGTAAAAGCCGTTTGATGAAAAATAAGACCCAATATTTAATTTGAAATACTGGCTTTAAAATCATGGTTTGGGTCGTAAAACGTTTGAAATGGAACTTATGAATGCAAAATAAAATATCTGAAAAATATCTTCAAAATACCGGAATGACACAGAATACACGTAACATGTAACAATTAGAGTTTGACAGATAATTACACATGGATGACACATTAATACACATAATTTATTATAAATATGATATAATACAGACATAAGTTTCCCAGACGTTACATCCTTCCCTCCTTAATAGGATTCTGCCCTCAGAATCTTACTATGAAAATAAATGAGGATATTTTTCTAACATTTCACTCTCAAGTTCCCAGGTTGATTCTTCAACCATAGGATTTCTCCACAACACTCGCACTAAATATACAGACTTATTTCTCAACACTTTCTCTCGCCGGTCTAAAATTCTTATCGGCTGTTCTACAAAAGACAAATCAGGTTGGATATCTATCGGTTCATACTCGATTATATGCCTAAAATCAGGATTATATCGCTTAAGAATTGACACGTGAAACACATTATGAATATGTTGCATATGAGGCGGTAAAGCTAATTCGTACGCAACTTTTCCCACCTTTTTCAAAATTTCAAACGGTCCGACGTATCGTGGCTTCAATTTACCCTTGTTACCAAATCTGGTCAATCCTTTCCATGGTGATATTTTGAGTAATACGTGTTCTCCTTCCTGGTAGTCCATATCCTTCATTGCTTGGTCTGAATATTTGCGTTGCCTGTTTTCTGCTGCAACGAGTCGTTTCCGAATAAGTTCAATCTTTTCCTTAGTCTGTTGGATTAATTCTGGACCCAAAATCTTGCGTTCTCCAACCTCATCCCAATGTACTGGTGATCTGTATTTTCTTCCGTATAATGCTTCGTATGGTGGCATTCCAATGCTTGCATGATAGCTGTTATTATAAGAAAATTCCACCAAAGGAAAATGCTCATCACAATTACCTTCAAAATCAATCGCACAAACCCGTAACATGTCTTCAATCTTTTGGATAGTTCTTTCACTCTGCCCATCGGTTTACGGATGATACGCAGTACTCATGTTTAATTTAGTTCCAAGATATTCCTGAAATTGTCTCCAAAATCTTGAATTAAAATGAGGATCTCGATCAGACACGATGGATATTGGAAATCCATGTCGCATCACAATTTCCTTGAGATACATGTGCACGAGCTTGTCGAGTGAAAATATTTCGTTAATCGGTAGAAAATGTGCTGACTTCGTGAGTCTATCAATGATTACCCATATCACATCATGATTTTCCTTAGTCCTCGGTAGTCCTACCATAAAATCCATCGCTAAATGTTCCCATTTCCATTCTGGAATATCTAACGGTTGTAATAATCCGCTCGGACATTGATGTTCCGCTTTAACTCGCTGGCATGTGTAGCATTTACTTACCCATTCTGCTATTTCCTTCTTCATATTTGGCCACCAAAAGTTTTCCTTCAGATCGCGATACATTTTTGTGCTTCCTGGATGAATGGAATACTTTGAACTGTGCGTATCTCACAATATTTCTTCTTTCAATTCTGCCACGTTAGGAATCCAGATTCTTGATGCAAAGCGTAAAATTCCTTCATTATCCTTTTGAGTTGTGATTTCTTCTCCCGTTAAGTCGTCATCTTGACTCATCACTTCTTCTTGACAGCGGCGAATCTTCTCTAGCAACTCTAGTTGAAAAGTCATAGCGTAGATAGCTTCCGCAGATTCATTGGGAATATGAATTTCGATTTCCAATTTGTCAAATTCCTTAGCTAATTCTTCGCATGAAGTTAGCAAATTCAATCTTTTTTTCATGCTCAGCGCATCTGCCACAACATTTGCTTTCCCTGGATGATAAATAATCGTAACATCTTAATCCTTAATTAATTCAAACCATCGACGTTGTCTCATGTTCAATTCTTATTGCGTAAAGATGTACTTCAGACTTTTATAAACTGTGTAGATTTCACATTTTTCACCGTAGAGATAGTGTCTCCACAATTTCAACGCAAATACGATCGCTGCTAATTCTAAATCATGCGTAGGATATTTCTGTTCATGAGGTTTAAGCTGTCTTGAAGCATATTCAATGACGTTACCGTGCTGCATCAATACACATCCTAATCCGCGATACGAAGCGTCGCTGTAGATGATAAAATTTCCATGTTCGTCTGGTAATACGAGTACCGGTGCAGTTACTAATCGATTATTCAGTTCTTGAAAACTTCCTTCACATTTGTCATCCCATACGGATTTTTCACTTTTTCGAGTTAACTTGGTCAACGGCGTTGCTATTTTTGCAAAATCTTTAACAAATCTTCTATAATATCCAGCCAATCCCAAGAAACCTCGAACTTCTGTCGGTGTCTTTGGTCTTTCCCAATTCAACACAGCTTCAATCTTCGCTGGATCGACTTGGATGCTTTCTATACTGATGATATGCCCTAGAAATTACACTTCCTTTAACCAGAATTCACATTTCAAGAATTTCGCGTATAGTTGCTCTTTCCTCAGAATTTCCAAAGCTATCCTCAAGTGCTCAGCATGCTCTTCTTCCGTCTTTGAGTAAATCAAGATGTCATCAATAAATACGATCACAAATTTATCCAAATATTTCTTGAATACCCGGTTCATCAGGTCCATGAATGCTGCTGGCACATTTGTCAAACCGAATGCCATTACAAGAAACTCGTAATGTCCATATCTCGTACGAAACGCAGTCCTGGGAATATCTTCAGCTTTAATCTTCAATTGATGATAACCTGATCGCAAATCTATCTTCGAAAACCATGCAGCTCCTTTTAGCTGATCGAACAAATCGTCGATTCTCGGTAAAGGATACTTGTTCTTGATGGTGAGCTTATTTAATTCCCGATAGTCAATGCACAATCGCATGCTGCCGTCTTTCTTCTTCATGAACAATACCGGTGCACCCCATGGAGATACACTGGATCGTATGATGCCTCTGTCTAGAAGATCTTACAGTTGCGTGGATAATTCTTTCATCTCGACTGGAGCCATTCGATATGGAGCTTTCGAAACTGGTTCTGTACCTGGTGGTAGATCAATCGTGAACTCAATTTCTCGATCTGGTGGTAACCCTAGAAGCTCTCCTGGAAAGACGTCCGGAAATTCACATACAACTGGAATGTCTTCTATTTTAGGACTTCCCTTTTCAGTATCCAACACGTAAGCTATATACATCTCGCATCCTTGTCGAAACAATCATTTGGTCTGCATCACTGTAAGAAATTTCTTTCGCTATTTTTCGCCCGTGAATATTACCGTTGCCGCAGTTCGCAATTTGACTTTCTTATTTACGCAATCGATCTGAGCCTTATGACACGCTAACTAATCCATTCCCAAAATGACATCGAACTCTCCTAGCTTAAAAAGAATTAAGTCTACAGAAAAATGATATCCATCTATCTCTATATCGCACGTAGGACACACTCGATCTACTGAAACTTGGTCGTCATTCGCTAATTTTATAATTAACGTCTCGCCCAACCATTCGATTTCGCTATGTAACTTATCAAGAAACTCTTCAGAAATAAATGAACGGGTAGCTCCAGAATCAATTAATACTTTTAAATCTACAGAATTCACCAAAAGCGTACCTGCAATTACATTATCATGTTGAAATTCCTTGCTCTGGGTTGATTAGGCGGCGATGGCGGAGGCAATGCCAATACTTTCGGAATACTGGCTGCCATTGCTGGTCCTTTACAATTTCTAGCGATATGCCCTTTCTTTCCACATTGGTAGCAAGTGATTTCTGCTGTCTTTCCCGTTGGACATTCGTTAGAATAATGCCCTTTCTATTTGCATTTGAAACATGTCACGTCTGCTTTAATACATACGCCGGTATGTTTGCGTCCATAAGTTCTGCAGTACGGCACTGGGACCTTGACAATTATCTGCTGTTTGGGGGCTTGAAAATGATTACCCACTTTCTGGGTACCTTGTCATATCCTTTTGAAATTCAAATTTGTCCGGGCTTGAAATCCCGGCTTCCTGCTGGAGCGGTCTTGGAAACTTCCCTGTCCTCTATCCCTTTGAGACCTTTCACTTTCTCCTTCGATGATCAAGGCTTTCTGGACTACGGCGATATATGTTGTTAATTCAAAAACTGTAACTTGTCCATGGATCCACGGTCGTAATCCCTCTTGAAACCTTTGAACTCGTTTCTCTTCAGTATCCACTTGTTCTGGGACAAACCTAGCCAATTCAGTAAATTTGGCTTCATACTCTGTCACGGACATACTTCCCTGCTTCAGTTCCAAAAACTTTATATGCATTTGATTTCTCACGTAGCGAGGAAAATGTTTTTCTAAAAACAACTCTTTAAACCTATCCCATGCAATGACATCTTCACCCTCTAAAGCCTTTTTAGATTCCCACCAATAATTTGCTTATCCTTTCAACAAATAACTAGCAAAGTCAGTCTTCTGATCTTCACCTATCTTCACTAGTGCAAACGCTTTCTCTATTTCCTTTAACCAGGTGGTGGATTTAATAGGATCGGCTGACCCATCATATTCTGAAGGTTTAACCGATTGAAACTGTTTAAAAGTAACAACAGGTAATGCTGGTGGTATCTGGGGCTCGGGACGAGGTGGTTGTTGTAACATTTGTTGTTGAATTTGCTGTTGTTGATGTTGCATCTGTTGCTGCATCATTACCATCTGTTGTTGTATCAGATAGAACATTTGGTTCATGGTCTCATTAGTCTGTCCTTCAGAATTGCTGCTAGAAGTTTCAGCCCTAGTCTTTCTTTTTGATGCCATCTTCTGATAGTAAAACAAGTGATATTTCTTTAACAGTTTACTAAAAAATTAACAGTAAGTAAGAAAACAATTTATCCTGTATTAACAACATGATATAAATAAAGAAAACAGTTGCTGAATATAAAAACTGGAAATGTAAGCTGTTAAATAAAATGGTTGTTCTTTTCTCTTTTTTTTCGACATGTTTTAAAATATGAAAAGCTGTAAAACAATAAGGTAAAAGTAAATGCTGTAAAACGGTAAAGACTGAAATTTAAATAAAAGAAATTTGAAAAAGTTCATTTTATATATATGACACCAGCCTCAGGTGTAAATGCTTGATACAAAAAGTCTCGCTCTGTTGGTTATCACCGCGGCTACAAGTCATACTACCACTACATGTCAAACTACTACTACAGGTCAAACTACTACTACAGGTTAAGCTGCTAATACACACATACACACTACTCACTATGTTATACTATGCTGCCTCTATATACATCTGTACTCTGAAGTCACTGTCTTAAAACCCAGGCGGAATACGCCTCAGCTCATCCCTAAGTGCCTGGACCAAAGTTTGTGCCAAACGGAATATCTTGTAGAACTCTGCGAAAGAAGGGGGTCCCTCATGGGTCAAATCATCGAGCTCCCAAGTGGCACTCATCAAAACCGACTGCAATCGCTGTCTCATATAGTAATCTGGTTGTAGTGCCGCTAACGGTCCTCTGTCCCTCTGGTCAAACAAATGCATAATCTCTCGGCACTGTGCTCTCCAATACTCCATATCATCCCTCATAACCCTGTACTCATGGTATGGTACCATATACGGCTGTGCAACCTGACCTACTGACTCTTGTGAAGGAACCCTCGGTATACCTACACCCTGATGTGGTAATCCTAACTATAGATCCACATCATGCTCTCCCATCCCCTTGAATGAAATCATCTGAAATACATCCGACTCTGGGGCATGCACTGGTATAGGAGGTAACACTGGTGGTGGTGGTAACTCTGGCTCAATCCCCAGTATAAACTGATGCTCAACTGGTAAAGGAACCATTGGCTCAAAGAAGTCAAATGGATCAAACATCTCTATGGGGTCATGGACTATCCCCTGTACTGGTGGTACCGGTTCCTGTGGCAATGGTGGTGGAGGTGGTAGATGAGGAAACATGTACTCAGATACTGGAGGTATAACTGGTGCTGCTGGCCCGGTGACTGTCCTCTCAGAAGATGCAGAATAACCAGAAGATGCCATCTGATAATATACCAAAGAAAAGAAAGGTCACTAAATAATCCTAAGATTTATACTTTCCTATTATAATCTGACCTAAATCCTAACACTATTCTTCCTATTTGACTATTCCTATCCTATGTGATCTCCCTATCTTATCTTAACCCTAATGTTCTTATTTTCAGAAACCAAACCTACAGCTCTGATGCCAAACCTGTAACGCCCTCCAGACCCGGGGTATAAGTCTGGGGGTTACTAGCTAATCACCAACCCTGTACAATTTGATTAACAATAATAAAGAAATAAAACTAAACCCCTTTAACACTAACCAGGATCTTTTTAGGTTTAAGTATGAAAACAAGAACCACTAACTGCTTTTATTACAAACCAAATTCAAAGTCTCACAAACTCTCTTTATTACAAACCATTGTCTAACCGATTTTAACTAAGTTCATCTTTTATTCAAACACACACACTAACAATCTACACACCAGCTGTTCGGGCAACTCAAAGCTTTCTTCCTGAATTGGGATTAACACCTTGGGTATGAGAGGATCCCGAGGCTTGACTAGCTTCTTTACCACTCGAGTCCTGATGGGTTTCATATTCCTTCTTAACTGAAAACAATAACGTGAATAACAACAAAAAGGGTGAGCCAAAAATTGCTCAACAAGTCCACAAAATATAAATAGTGTTAAAGCATTATAAATGTATCCGTAACCCGGGTATATCTGCAAAGATATAACCCCGCGAGAATAGAAAGAAGGCCATTATTGGCGAATACAAACGAACTAAACTGGACTCAAGTTCGCATCTATACCCTGCTGATCAGCCAGGATAGAGTGCAGATCTATATCTCACTATATAGATCCCGTCGGGCACCCAGGCACTACGGCCCATATCAAGGCACCGGTTGTTGGATTTTTAACGCAGTGGGGGCATGGTAAAACACTTTTACACATACAAAATCCAAATAAAAGCATATAAATCGTGAAAAAAAATTCGAGGGATCGAATCTAACCTTTTAAAATAATTCGGAGACAGCGATCAGAGATCCTTTGCAGTTGCTCCTCAAGTGTGAAGCACTCCACCGGTATCCACCAAGAAAACGATGTTAAGGAGGAGTAAGGAGGTGGAGAGAATTGGGTTTTCCAAACTTTTTGGGTTTTCGGGTTCGTTGTGGGTTTTAATAAAAATAGGGTCTATAATAGTGTATTTATAGGCAAAATTTTCAGCTGAAATTTTCCCATAAATAATATTATTATTATCCCATTTATTATTCTGATTAATAATTAAAACACCTTTTAATTATTAATCCTTTTTCTAAACACTTTAGAAATAATTCTCTCTCTTGATTTAATTTCCAAAAATTAAATCCTTAATTAATAATATTAAGAACTTTTCTTAATTAATTTATAATCAATTAAATCTCCTTTAATCAATTATTAAATTTGCCAATTAATTATTTATTTCATAAATAAATAATTATTAGCCATTATTAATTAATTCCTCCACCATTAAATCATTCTCTTTTTATGGTGTGACCCTGTAGGTTCAATATTAAGCCGGTAGTAGAAATAAATAATAATAAAACTATTTTATCATTATTTATATAAATTCTCTAATTTATTAAATATGATTAATTAATTAATCACATTTATTCATGATTAATTAATTAATCACATTTATTCTACATCGTGAGTGATGCTTCTCAACATATCGCGACTATCCGGAAAATATGAATTCACTGCTTAGAATACCAAGAACCTGTCAGTGAATAGTTACCGTATAATAAACTCCTTCTACCCTATAATGTCCCGATTAAATACAAGGCATGGATCTCGTGTCAAGCCTATCTAATTCTATAACTTTCTTACCATTTAATATGCGTAGTTCTATGCAAATTAGAAACTCCTTTCTAATTTCATTCACTCTGGCCAGAGATTCCTGAACTAGCATAAGTGGATCAGCCTTGAACATTCGCTTCCTTCACTGGAAGGGGTAGATCCTTTATTGATCATACACTATCTTCGTGTACAAATTCCTATACCCAGAAGAGCCCTAATAATTGTCCCTGGAGACTAAGAACTAAACCAAAGCATAGTTCACTGTACACAAGATGACTATGATGACCTCAAGTCTCAGGATACTTGTACAACTATCACTAAGCGAACAACTGCTGACACGTGAGTGAACTCCATCAGTTGTTCAGCTGGGCGAGTCATGTTCAGTGAACTTATTCCATAATAAGCACCTACATACTAGCTATAGTGTCACCACACAAATGTCTATGAGAATATACATCCTTCATAATGAAGCAAGCATAGTATGTACCGATCTTTGCGGATTATTAATTACCAGTTAGTAATCCTATGACCAGGAACTATTTAAGTTTAGAGTTATCATCTTTTTAGGTCTCACTATTATGATCTCATCATAATCCATAAAAAGCTTTACTCTAAACTATGGTATATCTTATTTAAACACTTATATAGATAAAGCCCGTAATAAAAACAAAATAAGTCTTTATTAATATCAATGAAATCAAAACAGATTACATAAAAGTTATTCCTAAATCCTCATACATGATTGGACCTAGGACATATTCCTTTCAATCTCCCACTTGTACTAAAGCCAATCACTCTGGTATCTAATACCCATCCTGTCATTATGACGATCAAAGTGACTTTCATAAAGTAGCTTTGTTAGTGGGTCTGCTATGTTGTTATGTGTGTCAACTCTATTTCAATACAATACAAGAAATGTTACCGCGCTCCCACTAACCCTTTTGTAGACGCATGGTTCATCTTCGTTTTTGATAAAATCAAACTCTTTGATTGTCTCATCAAAACGAATATTCCATCTTTCGAGAAGCCTGCTTTAAACCACATATGGTTCGCAGCAGCTTACATACTAGGTTTTCATTTCTCTTGGAAAGCAGCATTCGCAAGTAAAATCCGAACTGATTTTAACAGGGCTACAGGTAAAAGGTTTCATCAAAGTCAATCCATTGCCTTTGTTTGAATTCTTTTGCCACAAGCCTGGCCTTTTGTATTTTAACAGGGCTATAGGTAAAAGGTTTCATCAAAGTCAATCCATTGCCTTCATCAAAGTATTCTTTTGCCATCTGTTCTAATCATTCTTTTGTATCCAATATACATAGATTTCTTTCCGGATTTCATGGCACTTTGCCATTTCTCTGAGTCAACACTACTCATAGCCTCATTATAGGTCACAGGGTCATCATCATCAATGATCGACAACTCATTGTCATTCTCAATGACAAGGCCATATTACCTCTCAGGTTGGCGAGACACTCTCCCTGATCTATGAATGGGCTGTTCCACAAATGGTTGTTCAGTCAGAACAGGTGTTTCCACTTGATGCGTAGTAGTTTGTGCTTCTTGAACTTCATCAAGTTCAAATTTTGCTCCCACTGTTTCCTTCAAGGATAAACTCTTTTCCAAGAAGGTAGCATGTCTGGATACAAACACCCGATGATCGGTGTAAAAGTAATACCCTAAAGTCTCTTTAGGATATCCCACAAAACTACATTTTACGGATCGATATTCCAGCTTATCTGGGTCAACTTACTTGACATAAGCTGGACATCCCCAAATCTTAACGTGTTTAAGACTCGGTTTCCTTTCTTTCCATATCTCATACGAAGTTTGAGGAACAGATTTTGAAAGGCACCTTATTCAGTAAATATGCTGAGGTTTCCAATGCATAACCCCATAGGAATACTGGAAGATTTGCATAGCTCATCATGGACCGAACTATGTCTAACAAAGTTTGATTTCTCCTTTCAGATACTAATCTGGAGGAGTCCACTGGGAGACTATACCATTTACTTTAAGATAATCCAGAAACACTCCATTAAAGTATTCACCACCTCGATCTGATCGAAGAGTTATAATACTATGTTTGGTTGTTTCTCCACTTCATACTTATACTCTTTGAACTTTTCAAAGGCCTCAGACTTGTGTTTCATCAAACACATATCCGAATCTAGATCTATCATCTATGAAAGTAATGAAGTATGAAAATCCACCCATGGATTGCGTAGACATTGGTCCACATACATCTGTGTGTACCATTCCTAGCAAATTTGCAGCCCTCTCTCCATGTCTACTAAATGGAGACTGCAGTGCCACAATGAAGTGAGATTTTCATCATCCCTTTTCTTTTATTAGTTTGTTCAATCTGAAGTAAATCATGTCACATTTATACAGACCATTATTTAAAGTACCACGTCCATAAAGAATATTATCTCTAAGAATAGAACATTCAATATTCTCAATAATAAATGAAAATCCATCCAAGTCTAACATGGGAATAATATTCCTCACAATCGAGGGAACAAAATAACAATTATTTCAAACAATAGTCTTTCCCGTAGGCCTATGTAAATGAAATGATTCTACATCTTCAGCAGCAACTCTTGCTCCATTTCCCATCAGTAGAATCACCTCCTCTTCCTCAAGAGTCCTACTTCTCCTTGGTCCCTGCAACAAATTATAGATTTGAGAACCACAGGCGGTATCTAATACCCAAGTAGAAATTTGATTTAATGACATATTCACTTCTATCATGAACATACCTGAATCAGAAGCGGTAGTCTCACTACCCTTCTTCTTCTTCAAATATGCAAGGTAAACCTTGCAGTTCCTCTTCCAGTGCCCCACCTTGTTACAGTGAAAGCAAACAACTTTGCTCTTGGGGTCTTCAGCTTTTGGTGGAACCGGCTTTTCTTTATCTACTTTCTTCTTCTTGGAAGAGTTCCTCTTCCTTTTTTTAGGATTGGAACCTTCACCAATTAGAAGAACAGAACTCTTCTTAGGGGAAAAATTCGATTCCGCAGTCTTCAACATGTTGTGGAGTTCAGGCAGGCTGACATCCAACTTATTCATGTGAAAGTTCACAACAAACTGCAAGAACGAACTCGGAAGCGATTGCAAGACCAAGTCTTGGCTCAGCTCCCCATCCATAGTAAAACCAAGTTGTCCAAGACGTTCAATCAAATTGATCATCTTAAGTACATGGTCATTCACAGATGATCCCTCAGACATCCTACAACCGAACAACTCCTTCAATATCTCATATCGAGCTGTCCTCCCTGCCACATCATACAACTCTTGTAGATGCATGAGGATAGTGTGAGCATCCATATGCTCATGTTGCTTCTGTAGCTCAATGTTCATGGAAGCTAGCATGATGCATTGAGCAACATTTGCATAATCTATCCACTTATGATACACAACATGTTCATCATTATGCGCATTGCTAGCAGGTTCAGTAGGCTTAGGTGAGTCAATCACGTATTCCGGCTTCTCAATCTTGAGAAAAATTCTCAAGTTTCGAAGCCAGTCAGCATAATTAGGACCAATCAATTTGTGAGCATCTAGTATACTCCTGAGTGATAGTGCAGAAGACATAATGTATATTGTAAATCTGTAAATGATAAACACATAACAACACTTAGCAAATATTCGATTTCATTTCAAAACACTATATGAATCGGGTCTTTATTCATAAGTGGCTCCCACTAGTTTATCTAATTTATTCAACCCCCTACGTGAAAAATTAAGCATTCATAATGCTAGTGGGAATAGGGATCCTACATTCCATTACACGACCCCGGTTGTAGCACGAACCGCCATGTAATGTTCAATAGGCAGACAACTCTTGTCAATTACATCTCATGTTATTCCCTAATCAAACTTTAGCCTCTTGAATAATTGAGTCTCGGCTGTAGCACGACAAACTCAATATTCTAAGTCAAGTCTAACCCAACATTCCGTACAGTTGAATCAGTCCCCAAAGGCCCACGGCTGTAGCACGTACCGACCCTTAGATTCTTAATCAATGTACACATCTCTATGTAACAGACAAGTATTTCTTATTTCGAAATCAGAGCCCTCGGCTGTAGCACGAACCGACAATGATTCAAAAATAAGAACTACTTTTCTATCATGTTGGAAGGCTATGACCGACACAAGCCCGTTGTATCATTGGCCAATTACTACTTGATATTATTTAATTTTAGAGGGATTATATTACGTTACAATCATAATCATATTATAAAGAAATTCTTCCTTTTAAATTAAATATTTCAAATCAATAATCAATAATCAGATGATTCCCAGATCGGGTGGAGCATTGTCAAGAGGCGTCACTTAATAACCCTTTCTTACAGATAGAAATCTGTTGTTGACAGAATCATCCTTTCTCTCATATCGAAAATTCATATTCAATTACGTGTTTCATAAACACAAGAATCTCATGATTGTATTCATAATATTATTATTAAGGTTATGAAACAAATTTCACTATACTAGGTTGTCTAACAAACGCCTTATGTTTATTTAAGTTCACCTAAATCTATCATCGCATGATAAACTAAGCATATATCACATATATAAACATGAATAAACATCAAGGTAGGCATGTTACATCATCTAGCACATTAGTCTAAGCATTATACATCTCTATGTATCACATGAAGCATTTAAAAGCAGTTAAAAACAGTTAAAAACAGCTTTAAAACACTTTCAGAAATATAAACAGTTCAAAACTTTTATATAAACTAAAATTGATCACTCCATTAGATCCGTCTCGGAAAAATGAATCCAACAGTATATTGCACACCCAAAACGGAGTTACGAAACTCCCAGAAAATCAATTTTAATATCAACAGACGGGCTGTAACGCATTACAGGAACGCGTTACAGGACCTGTAACGCATTCCCGTGATGTGTTACACCCCTTCTAAGCCAATAAAGGGTGTAACGCATTCTACAAATGCGCAATAGGCCTTCCCTCGCGCGTGCCCGTTCCTGGCGCCGCCTTGTCTGTTCCCTGCTTTGCTCCGTACCTTACAGTCTGACCTGTGCTTTTCTGTCTCCGTGCAATTCACAGCAGCAGCAGATAACAGCATATACAGATATATACATACATACAATTCATATATATATATATAATTATTTAATTACGAAATTTAATTGAAACAACTTCAAAAATTCATAATAAAAAATCTATACATCATAAAATTATGAAAAAAATACCAGATGATCTACAACACTTGTAGAACCCAGATCAACATTCAAAATTATTCTGAGAAACGATTTCTCATCAGACAAAATTAATCAATGACATAACTTGTAAAAATCATAATTAATTCATACAAGCACATAAAATTCTGAAATTTTTACCACAGATCTATATGCATACAACCTATGCTCTGATACCATTGTTAGATTTTTAACACAGCGGGGGCATGGTAAAACACTTTTACACATACAAAATCCAATTAAAGCATATAAATTGTGAATAAAAATTCGAGGGATCGAATCTAACCTTTTAAAATAATTCGGAGACAACGATCAGAGATCCTTTGCAGTTGCTCCTCAAGTGTGAAGCACTCCACCGGTATCCACCAAGAAAACGATGTTAAAGAGGAGTAAGGAGGTGGAGAGAATTGGGTTTTCCAAACTTTTTGGGTTTTCGGGTTCGATGTGGGTTTTAATAAAAATAGGGTCTATAATAGTGTATTTATAGGCAAAATTTTCAGCTGAAATTTTCCCATAAATAATATTATTATTATCCCATTTATTATTCTGATTAATAATTAAAACACCTTTTAATTATTAATCCTTTTTCTAAACACTTTAGAAATAATTCTCTCTCTTGATTTAATTTCCAAAAATTAAATCCTTAATTAATAATATTAAGAACTTTTCTTAATTAATTTATAATCAATTAAATCTCATTTAATCAATTATTAAATTTGCCAATTAATTATTTGTTTCATAAATAAATAATTATTAGCCATTATTAATTAATTCCTCCACCATTAAATAATTCTCTTTTTATGGTGTGACCCTGTAGGTTCAATATTAAGCCGGTAGTAGAAATAAATAATAATAAAACTATTTTATCATTATTTATATAAATTCTCTAATTTATTAAATATAATTAATTAATTAATCACATTTATTCTACATCATGAGTGATGCTTCTCAACATATCGCGACTATCCGGATAATATGAATTCACTGCTTAGAATACCAAGAACCTGTCAGTGAATAGTTACCGTACAATAAACTCCTTCTACCCTACAATGTCCCGATTAAATACAAGGCATGGATCTCGTGTCAAGCCTATCTAATTCAATCACTTGCTTACCATTTACTATGCGTAGTTCTATGCAAATTAGAAACTCTTTTCAAATTTCATTCACTCTGGCCAGAGATTCCTGAACTAGCATAAGTGGATCAGCCTTGAACATTCGCTTCCTTCACTGGAAGGGGTAGATCCTTTATTGATCATACACTATCTTCATGTACAAATTCCTATACCCAGAAGAGCCCTAATAATTATCCCTGGAGACTAAGAACTAAACCAAAGCATAGTTCATTGTACACAAGATGACTATGATGACCTCAAGTCTAAAGATACTTGTACAACTATCACTAAGCGAACAACTGCTGACACGTGAGTGAACTCCATCAGTTGTTCAGCTGGGCGAGTCATGTTCAGTGAACTTATTACATAATAAGCACCTACATACTAGCTATAGTGTCACCACACAAATGTCTATGAGAACAGACATCCTTCATAATGAAGCAAGCATAGTATGTACCGATCTTTGCGGATTATTAATTACCAGTTAGTAATTCTATGACCAAGAACTATTTAAGTTTAGAGTTATCATCTTTTTAGGTGTCACTATTATGATCTCATCATAATCCATAAAAAGCTTTACTCTAAACTATGGTATATCTTATTTAAACACTTAAATAGATAAAACCCGTAATAAAAATAAAACAAGTCTTTATTAATATCAATGAAATCAAAACAGATTACATAAAAGTTATTCCTAAATCCTCATACATGATTGGACTTAGGACATATTTCTTTCACCGGTTATGTCCCGGTCCTTAGGATTAAGTAAACTTAATCCCCAAAGTATTATTATCCAGTCCCTGAAATAGCAACCGGAACAATCGACATGCTTTGACATATTCTAATCACCAGAATATATCAACAATTTTGGAGTAGCAATTGGAATATGAATAACCAAGTCAAATGAAAAGGATAAGCAAGAATCAAAATGAAAGATGAACAAGAGAATCAAAAGAGTTCAAGCGTGATAAGAATCTGAAGAGAATATCACTATTCTGAAAAATAGAATAGGGGAGAAACTTGCCTTCTGCGCGACTCACTGTAATTAAATCACCTTCGTCTATCACCTACTCAACCTGTCTTGCTGGCTTAGCTTCTGTTAGTAAAATAGACTGGTTAAGTCATTTTGTACTTCAATTGCATCTTGAATTGACTTCATTTCGTTCCTATTATCTACCCATACTCTTATGACTGACTCGTATATTACATATAAGCAAGTAAGACTCGATTAACCACATAATACACATAAGCACATAATCATTTTTATAGTTAAAATAATTTTTAGAATCAAAATCGACTCGCTGATCGCTTATTGATCACCATCTACCTTGTTTCCCATTTTTCGGAATTTTTCGGACTCGTCTCGGCACGCACTTCGACTGATAATCAAGAAAATAATAAAATCAACTAATTTCTAGAAGAAATTAGGTCTTAATATTATTTTTAATGAAAACAATTCATTCTTCCGAGTCAAAGGGCTTTCATTTCGCTCAAATCGGACTAACGGTCTAATTAATATCCATTAAACACTGATAATTCAATTTATTATTCAATATAAATTATTATTCCAAATTTTCAAACCCTAAAATAATTTTTTAAATAATTATTTAAGAAAAATCAAAGTCAAAAATAATTTTTCTATAATTTTTGGAGTTAAAATGAATATGTTATGATTTATTGAAAGTTATTTGATTAATTATCGAAATAATTAATCATTTTTAAATAATTAATAAATAATAAATAAATATTTAATAAGTAATTATTTAATAATCTAAAATAATTAGTCCCTAATTATTAGGATTAATTACAATTTATTACAAATATTTACAACTTATTATTATTTACTCGATTAGATCGATTATTAACAAATAAATAATCGATATTATTATCTGATACGTTAATTATCGAATAAATAAGTTATTATTCGAATCAGAATCCTATTCACCGATCAACTACTCGCATTAATACGAGTGATTCACCCCTCTCGTATAATTATTAACACTTTACGGTTATTATTACAATTTATACGATTTAAATCAACTATCTGTATTTAATTATTCGTTACGAATAATTATTACGATACTTTACGAATAATTAACTATCGCTCGAATAATAATAATCGAACTAATCGTTCAATTACCCGTATAGATACAAGTTACTCGTTATATTTCCCTAATTATCGAATCTTTAAATAATACTATTCGATTAATTATTAATTCTTAATTATCAATTGATTACTTAATTACTACATAATAAAGAAAGAAATAAATAAATAGATAAACTCTTAAATAATTACTTAAATAACTAAATTCGAATTTCTAATTTAAGAAAATAATTCAGAAATTATTAATAATATTTTATAGAATTTAAAACTAATTTTTAATTAATTTTCAGAATTAATAAAACTGATTTTTTTACTTTTATAATATATAAATAAATAATTAAAATTGCACAAACAGAAAACAGGAATGGGTTTTGGGTTTTATTGGATCAAACCCCGGTCGTACACCGGGTCGAAACCGGGTCGACCACGGGTCGCCAAGAACAGCCGCCCGGCTGCCCAGAATCCGACACCGGGGTCTGTTTCTGGCGAGGCTCGTTCGTAGCCACCACGTAATGATTTTGCATCATTCTGGCTGCCAACACGTTCCCCTCAACTCCGTCATCACAACCACCCGCTCTGCAACCACCGACGATAGCCCCGTCGCCTCCTCCGGCCAAAAATGAAGCTTTTCCGGCGGGTTAAACCGGAAAAACGGGTCTTGCTAAAACGGAAACCAAATTCGATGATTCGGGTGTTAAATCAAAGCTTAAACCATTTACAATCGGTCCCCAACCACCACAACAATCACAGATCAATCAAAAATTCAGAAAATTAAAAACAAAATCGTCAAAATTTCATGATTTCGTTCATCACTTTCAGGGAATCGTTTGGTCTAAATATATACTCGAATCGATTGTACACAACCTAAAGAAGCTATATCAAGCATCAATCATAAACAATAACCCCAGAAATCAAAACGCCTAATTCACATATAAACCCTAAAATATCGAATCAAAAATCATACACTGAAACATAAAATTGATTATACCAATCGAAAGTAGAGATCAAGAGCTTTGCAAGGACTACTTACATGCTTGATTTGGGGATCAGAATCACGATCAAATCGCTGGTGGAAGTCAAGAACACCAAACCCTAATTTATGGAAATTGGGAATAATTACAGAATTTTCTGATTATTAATTAAATAAATTAATAATAATTAGGGTATTTATAGCTGCAAAATTAATACTCCTAAATAAAATTAAGGGGCTAATTATACATCTAATAAAAATATTTGGCCCTAATTTTTATAATTTTTGAGTATTAAAATTTAATTTACAAATATTTTATATATACAATATATATGCCAAAATTTCCCAAAAATTGTGAATAATGCAAAAATACAAAGAAATGGTATAAATAAAAGTCCTATAATTTTATAAAAATAAAAATGTGATTTTTGTGGGGTTTTTAACACCCAATGG
Source organism: Apium graveolens (assembly GCF_009905375.1). Classification (NCBI taxonomy): domain Eukaryota; kingdom Viridiplantae; phylum Streptophyta; class Magnoliopsida; order Apiales; family Apiaceae; genus Apium; species Apium graveolens. Next base: position 137,453,669 of record NC_133648.1, on the reverse strand, counting down.
GGCCCGGAAAATTCATTTTTCGCAAAATGAGAAAATTTATAAAATATCTAGATGTTCAGAATAATGCGATGGTAAAAGCCGTTTGATGAAAAATAAGACCAATTATTTTATTTGAAATACTGGCTTTAAAATCATGGTTTGGGTCGTAAAATGTTTGAAATGGAACTTATGAATGTAAAATAAAATATCTGGAAAATATCTTAAAAATACCGGAATGACACAGAATACACGTAACATGTAACAATTAGGGTTTGACAGATAATTACACATGGATGACACATTAATACACATAATTTATTATAAATATGATATAATACAGACATAAATTTCCCAGACGTTACAGCTACCCTATACGATAACGAACTATGCTACTACCTTGATATTTATAAGGATTCCCGTAAGGGTTTTTAATTGTCAGTACTACGTTAGGTAGTCCGACTATGAACTTGGCAAGAGTTCTTATTATCTTAGTGAACTTATTATTTTAACATCGCATCATCTATGAGGTTTATAACGCTTAGTTCTGATACCATTTCCGTAACACCCCAAAACCGGGGTCGGGGATCTGGGTTGTCACGAGTTACATTTCCATTAATAACACTTAATCTTTATAAACAACCGACTGCTGCGTACTATGACCCCACAATATACACACCCACACCACAAGTTATAGTCTCATAGATGAATACCAAAAATAACACAAGTATTTCTATTACACAATTATAAGCCATTACACCTCAAAAGGGGTTTCTGAATAAATTTACATATTCTTTACCATTATTACAATTCATAAAAATACATAAGTCTGGTACATCAAAAGTTGAAAGCCTAGCCTACTGGTAATTCCTACCTCAGCTATAGCGGCATCAACGCCTACAGGAAACTGCAGAACGTTTCCTATCTGCTTGCAAATTAGGAGCTTGGTCCTGTTCTTCTTGTCTAGCTGTTGTTGTATGATGAAGAAAGGAAGCAAGGGTGAGCAAAACAGCTCACCAAAATAACATGTATAGTAATTAACAATATATGAGCCTTCTCATAGTACTCATGAAAGTCTTGGTCAAGCAAAAATGAACCAAGTTTGATATCTTAACGCGACCAAGTCGCAAAATGATCAGTATATATGTATATATACTTTTCAAAATCTTAGAAATCCTCTTCCATGCGTAATATACACAGAGTTCCAGTTTATAACTATATAAAAATATCGTTGCAAGGTGATCTCATATATCTAACCTTGTCTCAACATTTTTTTGAAAATCTTTGTCATGCATAAGATAATCATTTACTAGATATAAGTTGAAAAGATGAAGTTACAAGATACTCCAATATACTTATATCATTTTAGAAAACTACTTGAACTACCACTGTTCAAAGTATAATAAGTTTTAAAAGTTCATCACATAGATGAGGTTACAAGATAAAACTTAAATAGATTCCCTCTTTGAAATATCATTTTAAGGAAATGAAGTTACGAGATACTTCATTAAGTCCCGATATATATATACACCTATATATATATATATACATCTCATACACTCTTCTGCTATGAAAAGTATAAGCAGAGTTATCATTCCCAAGAATTTTGGAAAGAAGAAACTTTGACATAAACCTGATATCTTGTTGATCAGGAAAGATACCAATTAAGTCACCTTTTCTACTAGTAGATGGATGTATTCCCCACTGGTCATCACCCTGGCCGCATTAGGACCTTATGCTGGACTGCCACTCAGCCATTTATGCTTTGATGGTCTCCCACTGAGCCACTTACACTTTGATGGACTCCCACTGAGCCCATGAAGCCTATGCCGATGCATTTTAATTGGGCTTACTTCCCGAACGTTGGGAAAGTAATCAAACTCTTTGATCAAATTATCGAAAGATATACTTATACGAAAGTAAAATCTTTATTCGAATAATCGAAAATAATGTTTGATTATTGTTCAAAAGTATCGAATATACCTTATTCGATTATTAGTTATAGAAAACTATATATATATATATATTATACTCGGGAACATCGACTCCCGGTTTAGAAAAATGTTCACCTTTATGTCCCCTATACTAAGGGTATACGCAACTACGACTTATCTCTAGCATATGTTTCAGTTTATAAGCATTTGAATTGATAATAAAATATCAAGATTTTAGAACATGCATATATATACCATATCAACATGCTCCAATATATCGCAATATTTTCTAATAACAACCATGCACTTATCTCAAGATAATGCATCAATATATTTACATCACAACAACAGTATAATGGTTAGAAAACTTGCCTGAGCGTTCCGGGGTAGACTTAAGCTTAGAGTGGGTCCAGTAACCTATGAACAACAACATAAGCCAAAATTAAACCACGGTATCTTAAGAAACTAGACTTTATCCACTTAGACCCTGACGTTTGCTTACCGTCGCTTATAAGCTTAATGATTGGCGTTAATTGCTTGCGTACCCTCGGCTCCACCAATTTTAATAAATTAACCGTTATGAATTTTAAGGCGACTCTTTCGCAAGTACTTTACCAACTTCCTAATCCACCTTACATAATTTTTTCATAATCCAATTAGTCTTTGAGGGGCCTTAAACAAGGTTTCAAAGTTAAGCGAGGGGTAAAGGTTCGTTCGCGAAACACCGTAACTTAAAACGATCGTTTCTCCTAAATCGTACATCGGATCTAAGAGAACCACATATCAAAATGAAGCTTGAATCATAAAATATCTAAGAATGGTAATGGTCAGTTCATGGAAGTGATTGTTTGGGTGCAAAAGTTATGCACAAAATAGTCTAAGGAAAATTGGGCATTACGACGACTATAACTTAGCGATTCCCAAATTTTACTGAATCAATTTAATACCAAACCACCACCAATAAACACCATTACACCACCATTCAACCCCAATACAAGATTATTTAACCAACAACATTTTACCATAACCTAATATACCAATTTCCAGGTCAAACATTTAAGATCCATAATTTTAATCATTAAGCATAAACTTGACTAACTAATGGCAATAACCAAGCATAAACTCATCCAAATCATGGAACTAATCATACCAATTACTAGCATACTCCCATAACTATCATAATATGCCTGGAACATCCACTGTCTATGATCCAGATGACTTTCTTCACTTGTCCTGCACACAATGAGTCTTAAGTGTGTTTGGAAACCCAAGCAGTGCTGGGTAGTTTTTTCTTGGTAACTTGTTCAGTAGAAGTAGAATGAGTTGTTTTAGAAGAAATAGAATTCAGTGACTGTTATGCATGTTTTAATTCTGATGTGGACTCATTCCTTGATTCTTTAAGGTCTACTCTCAATTTGTGGCAACTCTTCATTACCTTTATGTTGCAAGGAATGCAATCAAACTTATTACAGAATGAATAGGGATCATTTGAATTTGCTTCATTGTATTTTCAAGTTCCTTCAGTTGGCTTGCTAACAACCTTTTTACAAAGGTGAGTTAGATGATTTGAAGAGCCATATTTTTCACACTTCTTTCTAGGAGCATTTACAACATAAGCAAAATTATTGCTTTTGTGTATCCCTATTTTCCCATTTCTATTTTTCTTTCTCTTTCTTGCATCTTCATTTTTGGTTTCTTGAACAGGAGTCTTGGGATTTTGTTTGTTCATAAGCTTCTCTTCAGTGTTGGAAGACTGAACTGATTCTTCAGTTTTCTTCTCTTTATTTTTATCAGCAATTTCTTTCTTGATAATCAATTCTTCTTCACTGAAGTTGACTACACATGCTTTGAATATAGGTGCATTAACCTCTTTAAAAAAGGTTGGAGCATTCTTAGTCTTCTTTGCTTTCCCTTTGTCACCTACAGTTTTCTTTTTGTCACTCATGTCATCTAGTCAAGGACTATAGCAATGTTTGCACATGGATTATTCTTCTTATGATACTGTCCGACCAGTTCAGATGCATTTCTGAAAGATTTCATCTTTACTTCATTCTTTTCTAGCTTCTCCCTTAACACTGCTTCAATTTCATTTGCACACTTGAGCTTGTTCTTGAGATAAGCATTTTCTTATTTTAAAGCTTCAAGTTCAACCAACAATAATTCAGTTTCTTGCTTCTCACTCTCGAGCTTCTTATTTATCTTTGTTAATATGCTAACTTCTTCATTAGCAGCAACCATGCCTGTGTGAATGTGAAACATTTATGTGCTCATCTTTTTAACAGTTTCCTTGTATTGATTCACGTTTAAATCAATAGTGGTAAGAGTTGGTGTCTGTGCTTTTGATGAGGATGATTCACATTGCTCCAAATCCATTAGAGCATAGTTTCCAACTTCTTCATCTTCATCATTATCTAAATCATCCCAACTCTTTCCCTCCTCAATGTAAGCTTTGCTATGTTGATTTTTCAGAAGAGCTTCGTACTTTGCTTCCAGTTCAAGATAAGCTTTGTCTTTCTTTGCCTTCTTGGGTTTCCTGCATTCTGTAGCAAAGTGGCCTAGTTCATCACAATTGAAGCACCTTATATTAGATCTGTCAACAAATCCAGTTTTGTAATCACTCTTGCTGTCATAATTGTACTTCCCTTTCTCTTTCCAGCTGTTGTCTTTGTTGAAAGATTGTCCTTTACTCCTGAAGTACCTTGGCTACTTTATTCTAATGTTATAAAATTTTCTAGCTAAATAGGCCATTGACTGATATAGCTCATCCAGAGTGTAGAACTTATCCTTTTCCAACTCTAGTATGACTTGCTCCTGTGAATCAATTGTTCTATGCTCACTTGTTGAAATGACTGGAATATAAGATCTTGGTTCATCATCAGATGTTTGACCTTCATTTACTATTAAAGCACTTGAGCTATCTACAACATGTCTTTGACTAGATCTCAATGATTGCCTTTGAATTATCTCTAGTTCATTTATTTTAAGAATTCCATATAGAACTTCCAGAGTTATTCTGCTCAAATCTCTCCCTTCCCTGATTGCTGAGATTTTCTGTTCCAAATGGTCAGGGAGAGTAAGCAAGAACTTTAGATTCACCACTTCAGCTTCATAGTATTTGTCATGAAGTTGCAAGTTATTTATTAGCTTATTAAATCTTTCAAACACATCAGTAATGCTTTCCTTAGGCTTAGCCATGAAACCCTCATACTGTGAAATCAATATCCTTCTTTGATTAGATCTAACCTCCTCAATTCCTTCACAAAGTATTTCATTCTTCTCCCACATTTGCTTGACAGAGTCACAGTTAACAATGTTATTGTACATCACATTGTCAAGTGACTCAATCAATATCAATTGCAAGCTGCTATCCAGGGAGACTTTCTCCTTTTCAGGGTCAGAATACTCAGCTGGATCTTTAGGAGCATAATCATGAGCTGGTATGACCATGTCTCCATCCGTAGATTCCTCAACTCTTACCATAGGAATGAAGGGTCCAATCTTGAGGATCTGAATGTAGAGTGGATTGGCCATCTTGATAAACAACATCATTTTCTTTTTCCAAAGAGTGTAGTTAGCTTTGTCAAAGGTAGGAATTTTGATGCTACTGATTTTTTGTGTATTCATTCTTCCAAGATCTTGAATCTGTTTACTTTCAGATTTTGCTCCGATACCACTTGTTAGGTAATGAATCACACACAGAGGGGGGATGAATGTATTTTTTTTTTTCTGATTTTAGGCTATTCTTGAAAGATAATGGTTGAACAAGTTAAACTAAATCTTGTATTGAAAAGTGTTCATGTAGAATTTAGACTTGCAGAAACTAAAAAACACAGATCTTCAAAACTCACTTAATTTTATATTAAAATTAAGATTGTTTTGCAACAAAATTTCTAAGCTCTTTGACGTTAAAGAGCTCAGCTTCTTCTTGAGAGTGTTACACGAATTTTTGTCTAAATTGTTACACTTAACTAGAGGACCAGTGTTAACTTTATAACTTAGTTAACTGCTGGTTTACATAGTGGATAATAAACATGTTATTAGCTTTTCTAAACTGTCACTTATCATTTCTATTTATAGAAAAGCAAATCTTCCATTTCTGGCTTAGCATATCTTTCGAATCCCGTGTTCACTTTAATATTCCTCTGTCAGTTAATCTTTGCCATTGATCTTGCACTCTCTTCAAGCTGCTTTTTGTAGACTTGTCAATCCAGCTGTTGGATTGTTTGTTGATTGTTTATCTTGGATATTGAACATTCTGCAATTCTGTACTTTGAGACTGTACCTCGAGATCTCCAGTTTAAATTAATAGAACACTTGACATCTCGATAAGTACATAGGCTTATCGATATCTCTAGCACTCCATATTAAGTTTGGCTTGTAGAGGTCTTCAGCTTGTCGAGATCTCTAGTCTTCACATCTTCACTTTAACTTATCGATAACTCAGAGTTCTCTACTGAATGTAGACTTGTCGATAAATCTAAGTTCTCTAATGAAGAAATGTCTTGTCGATATCTTCAATCTTCAGTTCTTTAATTTTGCTTGTCGATATCTTCCTGAGTTCTCTAGTAGCTTTCCTGAATTCTCCACTCTGAATTCATTCATTTATTCTATCACGGTGGATATTGCTTATCTGTCAAGTAGTGATTGTATCCCGATGGATGTGCCTAATAGTAGTCATCTGTCGACTAGCCAAACTACTATCCTGATGGATGTTCCTCATCCGTCGGTACTCTCTGCAACTTGAATGACTTCTCGATAAGTCATTCTGGAGTTCTCGAATTATAACGACTCGTATATTTCTGTAATATTTAAATATGTAATTATTGCGTAGTTAATTAATAAAGAAGTTTATATCACTCATGGTCTCTGTGTTTACTTATCATCGTTTATATGCGATTGTTGGATTGCGTAGTGTGTTTTATAATTAGCTGGTGCACAACGTTATTTTTGGTTTCATTTTTTTAAAGTGATTTTATGACAATTTTATTTCCGAAATTATTTGGGTCATCTCCAAAATTGTTTTTATGATTTTATAACCTTGCTAATTATTTTAGGGATTTTACAAAATTTACAAATCAATATTCTGTCATTTATTTATTCTTCAATGATTTTCTGAATTCATTTAAATTGTAAAATCCATATTTAATTTTTGGATTCTTCAAAAATTATGAAACTCATATTTTATTATGTTTACAATATTCTGAGAATTTTGAGATTATATTGGGAATTTTTGGGAATCGTTTCACCCGCGCGTCGTTTCGTTATCTATTAAAAAGCGGGTACAAAGCACACCTTTAAAAGTGTTTTAAAAATTTTTAAAAAATTATGTCTTTGTAAACTTTGGGATATTTATGACATTTCGAAATTATCTTCGCAATTTTCTGAAATCATTTTTCGTGCGCTCAAATTCGTTAATTTCAAAGTTGTGGGGCAAATCGAGCCGCAAAAACCAGCGTAATTATCCTAAATGCTACGTGTCCACTTTATATTCATCACAGGACACGTGTTAACAGGAGATTAAGGAAGGGAATTTTTTTTTATTATAACAAAACCCCCCCTGTACCCAGCTCTTTCTTCCTCGGCTTCGTTTGTTTTTTTTCTCCCGACCTTACAATCTCTCACTGTCTCTTCCTCCCTCTCTCGCTACTCTCTGTTTCTTTTTCCCCTCTCCTGTTCTTCCCTTCTTCGATTATATCTGTTCCTGGCGATTTTCCTCTCGCCGCCGTTTTGGTTTCCGATTTCTCCGGAGAATACTGATAAGTGGCATTTTATACCACTTAGAACATCTTAAAATGGCTTAAATTGGTGCCTTGAAATCAAGTATTTTGTGTATTTGATGCATTTTTCTAGTATTTATGTATTTCAGGGTATTAGTTGCATTTCGGAGGAGTAATCATCAAGAATAAGCCTTGGCATGTGTTCACCATTGCGAGAGGAAAGAAAGGGGCAGATTACGGCGAAGAAACGGAGCAAACTCAGGCAAAATCCAGTAGGGTCCTGAGCGCCCGCTCAGCTATGCTGAGCGGCCGCGCAGAAAGCTGAGCACCCGTTCAGCTATGCTGAGCGGCCGCGCAGGGTCGGGAAATTAAATAATTATTTTTAGACTTCTACTTCTGTTTGGCTTCCAACTTCTATGTAATCTGAGTTTTATGGGACTATTATATAATTAGATTTAGAGACGTTTTCACGGGAGAGGATCGTGGTATTTAGTAAGGAGCGAAGGAGATAAGGAAGAAGACCGTTTTAGCACACAGCAACGAAGAGGAAGCATATTTTCTTGTGATTCTTATTTCATTGTAACGTTGGATGCTAGTTTTCTTACTTTGAACCTATTTACTCTTGTGACGTACTCTGGTTTAATATAATTAGTTTAGTTATTATTTTCTTGTGTTTGTTTATCATGATTTCATATGAACCCATGATGACGATAAGTGCTATTATGGGCTAATCGTGATCATGGGGTCGCAACGGATTTACTATGGAATTCTTTAGTTAAATGTTTAATACTTTAGTGTGTGATGATTGTATCATATCTAGTATTGGTTGTGCGTATTCGTCTTATATGCGTCGCGGACATATAAGATAGGGTGTTAATCTCTTATGAAGCGACGGTGGATCTTGAGATTTAGAACTTGCCATGCTAGCATAGGTTCATGTACGATGTGCATGATTAGTGGGTAACTCTAACAGTTTTATTTGCCCTGTGCAATCATAAGGAATAACTTGTGCTTAAATCGTTGTGTTGTCAATTTCTGTAGACATATAGGAACTCAACATAATTGATGACTATTCAACTTCTATCTTAATTGTGGATGCTTGGTAGAATGGTATTAGTACAATGAAAGTTGGCTTTTATCAGTTTCATGTTATTCGATTAATATCATCACTGTCACATGCTAAAGGTAATAACTATAACTATTGAAGGAAGTAGTAATGAAGTTGTGATCTCATGAGTGTTTTAATATTGTTAATTGAAGTGTTATTTAATTGATAAACTAAGTAATTAATTGTAGTTAATATTTAGTCAATAATTCTAAGTGTTAGTGTCTTAACATTGAGAAGTAATCATACGTTGGTGCGTGAGTTTAATTAAACAATAATTAGTCTGAGTCTCTGTGGGAACGAACTAGAAAGTATTCTATATTACTTGCGAACGCGTATACTTGCGTGAATATTAGCGCGTGTTTTCACCCTAACAAGTTTTTTGGCGCCGCTGCCGGGGACTCGGCGTATTTGTTTAGTTTATGTACTTACCATCATTGGTCATTAGGACTCAGTGATTAGGACGTAGTTGTTACTTATTGTTTCTGGTTGTGTTTCAGGTACTTAAGCGAGCGTTTATGCAAACTCGTTCTCATACTCGCAAGAGGACTTTAGATATAGCTGAGGAAATAGACGAATTTCTTGATATTCCGGAGAAGATAGATTTCGAAGATTCGGATTCAGGAACTGAGCAGAAAGAACCTGTAATCATGGGTGATCGTATTGTTCAGGCTGATCCAGCTCTTATGGACTTTTCTCGGCCAAAAATTGATGACATTCAGTCAAGCATTCTTCATCCGGCTATTCAAGCTAATACCTTTGAAATCAAGTCGGGCACTATTCAGATGGTGCAGAATTCTGTTTCTTTTACAGGAGTTGCGACTGAAGACCCCAACATGCACATAAGGAATTTTGTCGAGATCTGCAGCACTTTTAAGTATAATGGCGTGACTGATGAAGCTATCAAGCTGAGGCTTTTCCCATTCTCACTGAGGGACAAAGCTAAGGACTGGTTACATTCTGAACTAGCTGGGTCCATCACTACTTGGCAAGATCTTGCGCAAAAGTTTCTGGTGAAGTTTTATCCGATGGCAAAGACTGCTGCTATGAGGAGTGCTCTTACTCAGTTTGCGCAGCAACCTTCAGAATCTATGTGCGAAGCTTGGGAACGCTACAAGGAAATGTTGAGGAAGTGTCCACATCATGGAATTCCCGATTGGATGGTGATCACTGGTTTCTATAATGGTTTGGGGGCCCAATCTAGGCCCATGCTCGATGCAGCAGCTGGAGGCGCCTTATGGGCTAAAAGCTATACTGATGCTTATAATCTTATTGAGACTATGGCTGCAAATGAGCATCAAAACCCAACTCAGAGGATGATGCCTGGGAAGGTAGCAGGTATTCTGGAAGTCGATGCAGCCACCGCTATTGCAGCGCAGCTCCAAGCGCTGTCAATGAAGGTTGATTCTCTGGCTACATATGAACTCAATCAAATAGCTATGGTTTGTGAGCTTTGTGCAGGTTCTCATGCTACGGATCAGTGTTCTCTTATCAACGAATCTGTTCAGTATGTGAATAATTATCAGCGATAACAACAGCCTGTGCCAGCTACTTATCATCCTAATAACATAAATCATCCAAATTTCAGTTGTGGTAATAATCAGAATGCTATTCAGCCACCATATCAGCAAGGTGTGAGTAAACAGTTTAATCCACCTGGATTCCAGCAACCATAGCAGTATGCTCAAAGGCAATCATACCCTCAACAGGTAAGTGCAACTGTACCTACTAGTGCTGATTTTGAGGAACTTAAGCTGTTATGCAAGAGTCAGGCAGTTTCTATCAAGACCTTGGGAAATCAAATCGGTCAAATAGCCAATGCAGTACTCAATCATAAACCTGGAACCCTCCCTAGTGACACGGAAGTACCAAGTAGGAAGGAAGCTAAAGAGCAAGACAAGGCTATTACCTTAAGGTCTGGGAAAGTTGCTAATGCTGAAAAGCCAAAAGAAGGAGAAGATGAAACAGGGGAGAAACAGCTCTATCCTCCACCACCTTTTCCTAAGAGATTGCAGCAACAAAAGCTGGATAGACAGTTCGGTAAGTTTCTGGAGGTGTTCAAGAAACTTCACATCAATATACCTTTCGCTGAGGCTCTAGAGCAAATGCCTAGTTATGCGAAGTTTATGAAGAATATTCTTTAAAGGAAGGTGAAACTGGATGACCTTCAGATCGTTGCTCTCACGGAAGAATGCAGCGCTGTTCTGCAGCAAAAGTTACCTCCAAAGCTTAAAGATCCAGGTAGCTTCACCATTCCTTGCACCATTGACAAGTTGACTTTTGACAAGTGCCTTTGTGATTTGGGAGCAAGCATCAACCTGATGCCGTTGTCGATCTTTAAAAAGTTGGATTTGCCTGATCCAAAACCCACATACATGTCTCTACAATTGGCTGATCGTTCTATTACTTACCCAAGGGGTATAGTGGAGGATGTACTAGTCAAGGTGGATAAGCTCTTCTTTCTTGCAGATTTTGTTATTCTGGATTTTGAGGAAGATAAGAAGATTCCCATAATCTTGGGAAGACCTTTCTTGGCTACTAGCCGTACCTTGATAGATGTGCAGAAAGGTGAACTTACTATATGGGTACAAGATCAGGATGTGACCTTCAACATGTTCAAGGCAATGAAATTTCCTACAGAAGATGAGGAGTGCTTAAAAGTGGATGTGATTGATTCTGCGGTTACTTCAGAACTCGATCGCATGCTAATGACTGATGCATTGGAAAAGGCCTTAGTGGGGGATTTTGATAGTGATGATGAAGATGGCAACGAGCAATTACAATATCTGAATGCTTATCCCTGGAAGCGAAAGCTGGACATACCGTTTGAATCTCTTGGTACTTCTGACCTCAAGAATGCTGAAGAAAAGCTCAAACCATCAATTGAGGAAGCACTTACCTTGGAGCTCAAGCCATTACCTGAACACTTGAGGTATGTTTTTTTAGGTGATGCATCTACTTTACCTGATATTATTGCATCTGACCTTTCAGGTAGTGAGGAAGACAAGCTCTTAAGGATTTTGAGAGAATTCAAATCGGCTATTGGATGGACCATAGCAGACATCAAGGGGATCAACCCTTCATATTGTATGCATAAAATTCTGCTAGAGGAAGGTAGTAAGCCGACTGTTGAACAACAGCGCAGACTTAATCCTATCATGAAGGAGGTGGTGAAGAAAGAAATTATGAAATGGCTAGATGCAGGCATCATATATCCTATTTCTGACAGTTCTTGGGTGAGCCCCATACAATGTGTGCCTAAGAAAGGAGGTATCACTGTGGTAGCAAATGAGAAGAATGAGCTCATCCCCACTCGAACAGTTACAAGATGGAGAGTATGCATGGATTATCGAAAGTTGAACAAAGCCACGAGGAAGGATCATTTCCCTCTTCCTTTCATTGATCAGATGCTTGATATGTTGGCTGGTCATGAGTATTATTGTCTTTTGGATGGCTATTCAGGATATAATCAGATTTGTATTGCACCAGAGGATTAGGAAAAGACTACCTTCACTTGTCCATTTGGCACGTTTGCTTTTCGCAGAGTTTCGTTTGGGTTATGTGGCGCCCCGGCCACTTTTCAGAGATGTATGATGGCTATATTCTCTGACATGATTGGAAATAATGTCGAGGTGTTCATGGACGACTTCTCCGTCTTTGAACATTCGTATGATGAATGTTTGAATAATCTTCGTACCGTACTCAAAAGGTGCGTGGAAACTAATTTGGTGCTCAATTGGAAGAAGTGTCATTTTATGGTGCGTGAAGGCATTATTCTTGGGCATAAAGTCTCTAGCAAGGGTCTGGAGGTGGACAAGGCCAAGGTGGGAGTCATTGAAAATCTTCCACCACCTATTTCTGTGAAGGGAATCCGTAGTTTTCTTGGTCATGCGGGTTTTTATCGGCGGTTCATCAAGGAATTTTCAAAGATATCTAAGCCGTTGTGCACTTTGCTTGAGAAAGATGTGCCTTTCAAATTTGATGATGAATGTTTGGCGGCATTCGAGACTCTTAAGAAGAGTTTGATCACTGCACCAGTTATTACAACACCAGATTGGACAGAGCCGTTTGAGATGATGTATGATGCGAGTGATTATGCGGTAGGTGGAGTTCTGGGGCAGCCCAAGAATAATCTCTTTCATGTGGTCTACTATGCGAGTAAGACCTTAAATGGGGCCCAAATGAACTACACCACTACGTAGAAGGAGCTCTTGGCTATAGTCTTTGGTTTCGAGAAATTTCAATCTTATCTGCTTGGGACTAAAGTAACGGTATTCACTGATCATGCGGCCATTTCCTATTTGGTTTCCAAGAAGGATTCGAAGCCGAGACTCATTCGTTGGGTGCTCTTACTTCAGCAATTTGAGTTAGAGATCAAGGATCGAAAAGGTACTGAGAATCAAGTAGCTGACCATATCTCTAGGTTGGAGGATCCCGAGTCTACTTCACAAGATAGGACATTAATCAATGAATCTTTTCTGGATGAGCAGTTGTTCGCAGTTCAGGAGGAAGAGCCATGGTTTGCAGATATTGTAAACTATCTTGTCAGCAATATAATGCCTCCTAATTTGACCTCAGCTCAAAAGAAGAAGTTTCTGTATGAGGTGAAGTGGTAAATATGGGATGAACCATATTTATTTAGACAGGGAGCTGACCAGATCATCAGGAGATGTATCCCGTTCTGTGAGACGGAGGGGATATTACGAGACTACCACTCCACAGTTTATGGTGGACACTATGGTGGTGAGAAGACGGCAGCTCATATTCTGCAAGCAGGTTTTTTCTGGCCTACTTTGTTTAAGGATGCTCATCAGTTTGTTTTAAGGTGTGATCGTTGCCAAAGAGTGGGAAATTTGACGAGAAAGGATGAGATGCCGTTAAATGTGATGCTTGAAGTCGAGGTCTTTGATGTTTGGGGAATCGATTTCATGGGGCCTTTTGTCTCATTCTGCAATAATCAGTACATCTTACTGGGAGTCGATTATGTCTCAAAATGGGTAGAAGTCAAAGCTTTACCAACAAATGATGCAAAGGCAGTGCTGAATTTTCTTCATAAGCAGATTTTCATAAGGTTTGGAACACCTCGGGTAATCATAAGTGATGAAGGGTCGCATTTCTGCAACCGTAAGTTCACTTCTATGATGCAGCGTTATAATGTGAATCATCGAGTTGCTACTCCCTATCATCCGCAAACAAATGGTCAAGCGGAAGTGTCTAACAGAGAGATCAAGCGCATTCTAGAGAAGGTTGTTTGTCCGTCAAGGAAGGATTGGTCCTTAAAGCTCGATGAAGCTGTTTGGGGTTACAGAACAGCATACAAAACTCCACTTGGTATGTCCCCGTTATAGTTGGTGTACGGTAAGGGATGTCATTTACCTGCGGAGCTTGAGCATAAGGCCTACTGGGCGTTGAAAAAGTTAAACCTGGATTTAGATGCAGCTGGTAAGAAAAGAATGCTTCAGCTTAATGAACTTGATGAATTCCGACTTCAAGCGTACGAGAATAACAAAATGTACAAGGAAAAAGTGAAGATGTAGCACAATAGGAAGCTACATCCTAAGCTATTCGTGTCGGGGCAACAAGTTCTCTTATTCAACTCTCGTCTCCGACTTTTTCCAGGGAAGTTGAAATCAAGGTGGTCTGGACCTTTTATTGTCAAAACTGTGTTTCCACATGGAGCGGTGGAAATTTTTGAGAATGATCTGAACCAAGCATTCAAGGTTAATGGTCAGCAGTTGAAGCACTAGTATGGGGACATGGCAAACCGAGAAGTGGTTAGTGCCATTTTATTGACTACTTGAGAAAGGTACGCAACGTCAAGCTAATGACGAAAAAGAAGCGTTGCGTGGGAGGCAACCCATGATTTGTTGTTACAGGAACCCTTAGAAGTTAATAACCTATTCAAAAACACAAAAAAATCAGAAAAACAGGACTGAAATTTATTTTTTTCCAGTGACCCCCTGAGCGGCCGCTCAGCTTTGCTGAGCGACCGCTCAGGGGTCGGCTGCCAGAATTTTTTTTTTACAGTTCATAAAAATAAAAAAAAATCAGAAAATTAAAAAACACAACACAGCCCATAAACCCACGAATTCTTTTCCTATTACCCCATGATTTTATCCCTCAACCCCACTCCTAATCTAATTTAACCTAATCCACAGCCTATATATACATACACCTATCCTACATATCTTCCACAAAACTTCTACACTCAAACTCTCTCCCAAACACAAAAACTTAGTTCTTAAACACTTTTATTCAAGATTCAATGGCACCCAAGAGAGCACGAACTATTGATAGCAGCAGCACAGTCCCTATTGCTGATTCATCGAGGGGTACTGCTGCAAGGCCTCGGTTGAATGACAGAGCTGCGGAGGAGGAGTACACTAGGCTTTTTGGGGAAGCCGATTCTGAAGGAGAGAGGGTTTTTACCATCGGGGAGGGATGGTGAGTTTCTACCCATGATTGCAGAGAAGGGGTGGATAGCTTTTTGTGAGTCGCCCGAAGCAGTACCGATGAGCGTGGTTCGCGAGTTCTATGCGAACGCGAAGGCCGAGAAGAATGGATTTTCTGTGGTCCGAGGGCTGACGGTTGATTATCACCCAGCGGCGATTCGCCGTGTGATTGGACAGCGAGAGAGGAAGCCCGAGGAGGAGAACTGGAATGAGAAGACTGCTGAGGATTTCGACTTGAATTTGATTTGTGCTACTCTCTGTAGGCCGGGCACAGTTTGGACCTTCAAGACCGGCACTAATGAGTATCGTCACTTCCCGTCGATTGCTATGAACAGGTTTGCCCGTGCATGGAACGCATTTATTTGTGCTAATATTTTGCCTTCTTCGCATGCACATGAGGTCACAGTTGAGAGAGCACAGTTGTTGTGGGGAATTCTTAATGAAGAGTACTATGTGGACCTTGGTGAGTTTATCTACCAAGGAATTCTGAAGTTTTTGAGGGGAGCTAAGCATATGAACATCCCTTATGCATCCACGGTCACGAAGCTTTGCCGGGCAGTGGGAGTGAATTGGCCGGCTCATGAGCAGTTGCAGTTGCCGGCCGCTCCGATTGATTCTGGGACTCTGAATGGGATACAGGAGTGGACTGGTGGTGAGCCCGAGGAGCATGGGCTGTGTTATCGTCTTTCAGGAGGGCGTCCAACACAAGGTGCTACTATGGCTAGGCCTAGGCGTGATGAGGCTGGTTTTTCGAGAGCTCAGGAGGGTGCTGGGATGGCTGATACCCAGTATAGGAGGCTTTCACGGCGGATGGATGCCATGTACGAGACACAGAACAGGTTTGCTCAGGAGCTCACCCTTGCGTTAGGGACTGCTTTTCGAGGCCTTGGAGCTGATATCCAGTGGCCAGTTTTTGGTGAGGACTCTGCATACCCGCCGCCTGATACTCCACTCACTGAGGGTGATGATGATGATGACTCCGAGTAGGTATACCCTGTGTTCCTTTCTACTACCTTCACTGGGGACAGTGAAGATTTTAAGTTTGGGGGTGGTAGTTAAGGAATTTTTTATGTGAGTCATATAGTTGCATATTCATGATTGTTAGTTCATATAGTTGCATAATTTTTGCCATATAGTTTTTTTTATTTATAGCTTTATTTGTTTATCATGTCATGTAGCTCATGCATATACCATGATCCCTTTTGCGATGATTTATCGACTGAATTGTGATGTTGATGCGAGTGTAGTGATAGCATTAAAGTGATATTGAGTCGTGTAGGTTGATATGCATGCTAAAAGCACTTGTATTTTCACTAAGTCTTAGAGAATGCTTAAGGGCTAGATTGTTGTTATGATCTGATTGTTTTCGAGGTTAATCTATTTATTATGCTTAGAATTCGATAATAGGTTCTTAGTGATAAAGGCATGAAAAAGAAAAAAAATGGAGTAAAAATGGAATCTGTTGCTAGTTGTGGCTAGGCGTCAAATGGCTAGTAGCCGGCTCGCATGTTATGCGAGTAGTCTAGGGTTGAGCAAGATGGAGCGAAACGCACTTGCTCAGAAATTTTGAAAAAAAAGAAGAAAAAAAAAAGAAAAAAAATAAGAAAAGAAATTTTTTTTGGTGTTTATGCATAATTGATCATGAGTGGGCTCTTTGGTATTCGAGTTATTAAGTTCTTAGGGGACTTTGTGCCTAGTGACCTAAGGCTTTTAGAGTCTGGGATCCGCTAACCTAACGCTCGTTACATGGATACCATTGTATAAGTCTTTTGTGGACCTCACTCATTGCACAGTCAAATAAGCATTGTTGTCTTGAATAAAAAGCATGATTCCGTAATAAACTCCAAAATTCTTGTAGTGTTATATGTCACTTTGTGCCTAGAATTTTTATTCTTTGTATAATCATGTGATTGCTTTGATAATAGCTGAGTCATAATAACTGGTCTAGTTCCGAAGTATATCTGTTAAGCATCTGCACACACCATGTTTCTAGCTGTATGTTCGTTTGCATGAGTTTATTGATCTTTAGTCGCCTAACTGCATTTGTTGAGATGTTGCAATTTGGTTGGTTTGTTCGTAGTAAGGGGGATCGCTGCATTTTCATATAGATTCCATTCATGCATTTTTTTTTATTTGTTTTTGAGTCTGTGACGCTTGAGGACAAGCATCGATTTAAGTTTGGGGGTGTGATAAGTGGCATTTTATACCACTTAGAACATCTTAAAATGGCTTAAATTGGTGCCTTGAAATCAAGTATTTTGTGTATTTGATGCGTTTTTCTAGTGTTTATGCATTTTAGGGTATTAATTGCATTTCGGAGGAGTAATCATCAAGAATAAGCTTTGGCATGTGTTCACCATTGCGAGAGGAAAGAAAGGGCAGATTACGGCGAAGAAACGGAGCAAACTCAGGAAAAATTCAGTAGGGTCCTAAGCGCCCGCTCAACTATGCTGAGCGGCCGCGCGGAAAGCTGAGCGCCCGCTCAGCTATGCTGAGCGGCCGCACAGGGTCTGGAAATTAAATAATTTTTTTTAGACTTCTACTTCTGTTTGGCTTCCAACTTCTATGTAATCTGAGTTTTATGGGACTATTATATAAGTAGATTTAGAGACGTTTTCACGGGAGAGGATCGTGGTATTAAGCAAGGAGCGAAGGAGATAAGGAAGAAGACCGTTTTAGCACACAGCAACGAAGAGGAAGCATATTTTCTTGTGATTCTTATTTCGTTGTAACGTTGGATGCTAGTTTTCTTACTTTGAACCTATTTACTCTTGTGACGTACTCTGGTTTAATATAATTAGTTTAGTTATTATTTTCTTGTGTTTGTTTATCATGATTTCATATGAACCCATGATGACGATAAGTGCTATTATGGGCTAATCGTGATCATGGGGTCGCAACGGATTTACTATGGAATTCTTTAGTTAAATGTTTAATACTTTAGTGTGTGATGATTGTATGATATCTAGTATTGGTTGTGCGTATTCGTCTTATGTGCGTCGCGTACATATAAGATAGGGTGTTAATCTCTTATGAAGCGACGGTGGATCTTGAGATTTAGAACTTGCCATGCTAGCATAGGTTCATGTACGATGTGCATGATTAGTGGGTAACTCAAACAGTTTTATTTGCCCTGTGTAATCAAAAGGAATAACTTGTGCTTAAATCGTTGTGTTGTCAATTTCTGTAGACATATAGGAACTCAACATAATTGATGACTATTCAACTTCTATCTTAATTGTGGATGCTTGGTAGAATGGTATTAGTATAATGAAAGTTGGCTTTTATCAGTTTCGTGTTATTCGATTAATATCATCACTGTCACATGCTAAAGGTAATAACAATAACTATTGAAGGAAGTAGTAATGAAGTTGTGATCTCATGAGTGTTATAATATTGTTAATTGAAGTGTTATTTAAGTGATAAACTAAGTAATTAATTGTAGTTAATATTTAGTCAACAATTCTAAGTGTTAGTGTCTTAATATTGAGAAGTAATCATACGTTGGTGCGTGAGTTTAATTAAACAATAATTAGTCTGAGTCTCTGTGGGAACGAACTAGAAAGTATTCTATATTACTTGCGAACGCGTATACTTGCGTGAATATTAGCGCGTGTTTTCGCCCTAACAAGTTTTTTGGCGTCGCTGCCGGGGACTCGACGTATTTGTTTAGTTTATGTACTTACCATCATTGGTCATTAGGACTCAGTGATTAGGATGTAGTTGTTACTTATTGTTTCTGGTTGTGTTTCAGGTACTTAAGCGAGCATTTATGCAAACTCGTTCTCATACTCGCAAGAGGACTTTAGATACAGCTGAGGAGACAGACGAATTTCTTGATATTCCGGAGAAGATAGATTTTGAAGATTCGGATTCAGGAACTGAGCAGAAAGAACCAGTAATCGTGGGTGATCGTATTGTTCAGGCTGATCCAGCTCTTATGGACTTTTCTCGGCCAAATATTGATGACATTCAGTCAAGCATTCTTCATCCGGCTATTCAAGCTAATACCTTTGAAATCAAGCCGGGCACTATTCAGATGGTGCAGAATTCTGTTTCTTTTGGAGGAGCTACGACTGAAGACCCCAACATGCACATAAGGAATTTTGTCGAGATCTGCAGCACTTTTAAGTATAATGGCGTGACTGATGAAGCTATCAAGCTGAGGCTTTTCCCATTCTCACTGACGGACAAAGCTAAGGACTGGTTACATTCTGAACCAGCTGGGTCCATCACTACTTGGCAAGATCTTGCGTAAAAGTTTCTGGTGAATTTTTATCCGATGGCAAAGACTACTGCTATGAGGAGTGCTCTTACTCAGTTTGTGCAACAACCTTCAGAATCTATGTGCAAAGCTTGGGAACGCTACAAGGAAATGTTGAGGAAGTGTCCACATCATAGAATGCCTGATTGGATGGTGATCACTGGTTTCTATAATGGTTTGGGGGCCCAATCTAGGCCCATGCTCGATGCAGCAGCTGGAGGCGCCTTATGTGCTAAAAGCTATACTGAGGCTTATAATCTTATCGAGACTATGGCTGCAAATGAGCATCAAAACCCAACTCAGAGGATGATGCCTGGGAAGGTAGCAGGTATTCTGGAAGTCGATGCAGCCACCGCTATTGCAGGGTAGCTCCAAGCGATGTCAATGAAGGTTGATTCTCTGGCTACATATGGAGTCAATCAAATAGCTATGGTTTGTGAGCTTTGTGCAGGTTCTCATGCTACGGATCAGTGTTCTCTTGTCAACGAATCTATTCAGTATGTGAATAATTATCAGCGACAACAGCAGCCTGTGCCAGCTACTTATCATCCTAATAACAGAAATCATCCAAATTTCAGCTGGGATAATAATCAGAATGCTATTCAGCCACCATATCAGCAAGGTGTGAGTAAATAGTTGAATCCACCTGGATTCCAGCAACCACAGCAGTATGCTCAAAGGCAATCATACCCTCAACAGGGAAGTGCAGCTGCACCTACTAGTGCTGATTTTGAGGAACTTAAGTTGTTATGCAAGAGTCAGGCGGTTTCTATCAAGACCTTGGAAAATCAAATCGGTCAAATAGCCAATGCAGTGCTCAATCGTCAACCTGGAACCCTCCCTAGTGACACGGAAGTACCAGGCAGGAAGGAAGCTAAAGAGCAAGTCAAGGCTATTACCTTAAGGTCTGGGAAAGTTGCTGATGCTGAAAAGCCAAAAGAAGGAGAAGCTGAAATAAGAGATGAAGAAGCTAAGCAAAAGGAGAAAGTGGCGGAACCAAGGAAGACTACTGTTGAACACACTCTGCCTGAGGGTAATACAGGGGGAAAAACAGCTTTATCCTCCACCACCTTTTCCTAAGAGATTGCAGCAACAAAAGCTGGATAGACAGTTTGGTAAGTTTCTGGAGGTGTTCAAGAAACTTCACATCAATATACCTTTCACTGAGGCTCTGGAGCAAATGCCTAGTTATGCGAAGTTTATGAAGAATATTCTTTCAAGGAAGGTGAAACTGGATGACCTTGAGACCGTTGCTCTCACGGAAGAATGCAGCGCTGTTCTGCAGCAAAAGTTACCTCCAAAGCTTAAAGATCCAGGTAGCTTTACCATTCCTTGCACCATTGGCAAGTTGACTTTTGACAAGTGCCTTTGTGATTTGGGAGCAAGCATCAACCTGATGTCGTTGTCGATCTTTAAAAAGTTGGATTTTCCTGATCCAAAACCCACATACATGTCTCTACAATTGGCTGATCGTTCTATTACTTACCCAAGGGGCATAGTGGAGGATGTGCTAGTCAAGGTGGATAAGCTCTTCTTTCCTGCAGATTTTGTTATTCTGGATTTTGAGGAAGATAAGAAGATTCCCATAATCTTGGGAAGACCTTTCTTGGCTACTGGCCGTACCTTGATAGATGTGCAGAAAGGTGCACTTACTATGCGGGTACAAGATCAGGATGTGACCTTCAACGTGTTCAAGGCAATGAAATTTCCTATAGAAGATGAGGAGTGCTTAAAAGTGGATGTGATTGATTCTGCGGTTACTTCAGAACTCGATCGTATGCTAATGACTGATGCATTGGAAAAGGCCTTAGTGGGGGATTTTGACAGTGATGATGAAGATGGCAACGAGCAATTACAATATCTGAATGCTTCTCCCTGGAAGTGAAAGCTGGACATGCCGTTTGAATCTCTTGGTACTTCTGACCTCAAGAATACTGAAGGAAAGCTCAAACCATCAATTGAGGAAGCACCTACCTTGGAGCTCAAGCCATTACCTAAACACTTGAGGTATGTTTTTTAGGGGATGCATCTACTTTACTTGTTATTATTGCATCTGACCTTTCAGATAGTGAGGAAGACAAGCTCTTAAGGATTTTGAGAGAATTCAAATCGGCTATTGGATGGACCATAGCAGACATCAAGGGGATCAACCCTTCATATTGTATGCATAAAATTCTGCTAGAGGAAGGTAGTAAGCCGACTGTTGAACAGCAGCGCAGACTTAATCCTATCATGAAGGAGGTGGTGAAGAAAGAAATTTTGGAATGGCTAGATGCAGGCATCATTTATCCTATTTCTGACAGTTTTTGGGTGAGCCCCGTACAATGTGTGCCTAAGAAAGGAGGTATCACTGTGGTAGCAAATGAGAAGAATAAGCTCATCCCCACTCGAACAGTTACAGGATGGAGAGTATGCATGGATTATCAAAAGTTGAACAAAGCCACGCGGAAGGATCATTTCCCTCTTCCTTTCATTGATCAGATGTTTGACAGGTTGGCTGGTCATGAGTATTATTATCTTCTGGATGGCTATTCAGGGTATAATCAGATTTGTATTGCACCAGAGGATCAGGAAAAGACTACCTTCACTTGTCCATTTGGCACGTTTGCTTTTCGTAGAGTTTCGTTTGGGTTATGTGGCGCCCCGGCCACTTTTCAGAGATGTATGATGGCTATATTCTCTGACATGATTGGAAATAATGTCGAGGTGTTCATGGACGACTTCTCCATCTTTGGACAATCGTATGATGAATGTTTGAATAATCTCCGTGCCGTACTCAAAAGGTGCGTGGAAACTAATTTGGTGCTCAATTGGGAGAAGTGTCATTTTATGGGGCGTGAAGGCATTATTCTTGGGCATAAAGTCTCTAGCAAGGGTCTGGAGGTGGACAAGGCCAAGGTGGGAGTCATTGAAAATCTTCCACCACCTATTTCTGTGAAGGGAATCCGTAGTTTTCTTGGTCATGCGGGTTTTTATCGGCGGTTCATCAAGGACTTTTCGAAGATATCTAAGCCGTTGTGCACTTTGCTTGAGAAAGATGTGCCTTTCAAATTTGATGATGAATGTTTGGCGGCATTCGAGACTCTTAAGAAGAGTTTGATCACTGCACCAGTTATTACAGCACCAGATTGGACAGAGTCATTTGAGATGATGTGTGATGCGAGTGATTATGCGGTAGGTGCAGTTCTGGGGCAACGCAAGAATAATCTCTTTTATGTGGTCTACTATGCGAGTAAGACCTTAAATGGGGCCCAAATGAACTACACCACTACGGAGAAGGAGGTCTTGGCTATAGTCTTTGGTTTCGAGAAATTTCGATCTTATCTGCTTGGGACTAAAGTAACGGTATTCACTGATCATGCGGCCATTCGCTATTTGTTTTCCAAGAAGGATTCGAAGCCGAGACTCATTCGTTGGGTGCTCTTACTTCAGGAATTTGAGTTAGAGATCAAGGATCGAAAAGGTATTGAGAATCAAGTAGCTGACCATCTCTCTAGGTTGGAGGATCCCGAGTCTACTTCACAAGATAGGACATTAATCAATGAATCTTTTCCGGATGAGGAGTTGTTCGCAGTTCAGGAGGAAGAGCCATAGTTTGCAGATATTGTAAACTATCTTGTCAGCAATATAATGCCTCCTAATTTGACCTCACCTCAAAAGAAGAAGTTTCTGCATGAGGTGAAGTGGTATATGTGGGATGAACCATATTTGTTTATACAGGGAGCTGACCAGATCATCAGGAGATGTATCCCGTTCTGTGAGACGGAGGGGATATTACGAGACTGCCACTCCACAGTTTATGGTGGACACTATGGTGGTGAGAAGACGACAGCTCGTATTCTGCAAGTAGGTTTTTTCTGGCCTACTTTGTTTAAGGATGTTCATCAGTTTGTTTTAAGGTGTGATCGTTGCCAAAGAGTGGGAAATTTGACGAGAAAGGATGAGATGCCGTTAAATGTGATGCTTGAAGTCGAGGTCTTTGATGTTTGGGGAATCGATTTCATGGGGCCTTTTGTCTCATCCTGCAATAATCAGTACATCTTACTGGCAGTCGATCATGTCTCAAAATGGGTAGAAGTCAAAGCTTTACCGACAAATGATGCAAAGGCAGTGCTGAATTTTCTTCATAAGCAGATTTTCACAAGGTTTGGAACACCTCGGGTAATCATAAGTGATGAAGGGTCGCATTTCTGCAACCGTAAGTTCACTTCTATGATGCAGTGTTATAATGTGAATCATCGAGTTGCTACTGCCTATCATCCGCAAACAAATGGTCAAGCGGAAGTGTCTAACAGAGAGATCAAGCGCATTCTAGAGAAGGTTGTTTGTCCGTCAAGGAAGGATTGGTCCTTAAAGCTCGATGAAGCTGTTTGGGCTTAGAGAACAGCATACAAAACTCCACTTGGTATGTCCCCGTTTCCGTTGGTGTACGGTAAGGGATATCATTTACCTGCGAAGCTTGAGCATAAGGCCTACCGGGTATTGAAAAAGTTGAACCTGGATTTAGATGCAGCTGGTAAGAAAAGA
Organism: Apium graveolens; assembly: GCF_009905375.1. Taxonomy (NCBI): domain Eukaryota; kingdom Viridiplantae; phylum Streptophyta; class Magnoliopsida; order Apiales; family Apiaceae; genus Apium; species Apium graveolens. The sequence goes on along the minus strand of NC_133648.1, from coordinate 137,429,694 downwards.
ATGCTTCAGCTTAATGAACTTGATGAATTCCGACTTCAAGCATACGAGAATAACAAAATGTACAAGGAAAAGGTGAAGAGGTAGCACAATAGGAAGCTACATCCTAAGCTATTCGTGTCAGGGCAACAAGTTCTCTTATTCAACTCTCGTCTTCGACTTTTTCCAGGGAAGTTGAAATCAAGGTGGTCTGGACCTTTTATTGTCAAAACTGTGTTTCCACATGGAGCGGTGGAAATTTTTGAGAATGATCCGGACCAAGCATTCAAGGTTAATGGTCAGCGGTTGAAGCACTACTATGGGGACATGGCAAACCGAGAAGTGGTTAGTGCCATTTTATTGACTACTTGAGAAAGGTACGCAACGTCAAGCTAATGACGAAAAAGAAGCGCTGCGTGGGAGGCAACCCATGATTTGTTGTTACAGGAACCCCTAGAAGTTAATAACCTATTCAAAAACACAAAAAAATCAGAAAAACGGAACTGAAAATTTTTTTTCCAGTGACCCCCTGAGCGCCCGCTCAGCTCAGACCGCTCAGGGGTTGGCTGCCAGAATTTTTTTTTTACAGTTCATAAAAATAAAAAAAAAATTAGAAAATTAAAAAACCCAACACAGCCCATAAACCCACGAATTCTTTTCCTAGTACCCCATGATTTTATCCCTCAACCCCACTCCTAATCTAATTTAACCTAATCCACACCCTATATATACATACACCTATCCTACATATCTTCCACAAAACTTCTACACTCAAACTCTCTCCCAAACACAAAAACTTAGTTCTTAAACACTTTTATTCAAGATTCAATGGCACCCAAGAGAGCACGAACTATTGATAGCAGCAGCACAGTCCCTACTGCTGATTCATCGAGGGGTACTGCTGCAAGGCCTCGGTTGAATGAGAAACCTGCGGAGGAGGAGTACACTAGGCTTTTGGGGAAGCCGATTCTAAAGGAGAGAGGGTTTTTACCATCGGGGAGGGATGGTGAGTTGCTACCCATAATTGCAGAGAAGGGGTGGATAGCTTTTTGTGAGTCGCCCGAAGCAGTACCGATGAGCGTGGTTCACGAGTACTATGTGAACGCGAAGGCCGAGAAGAATGGGTTTTCTGTGGTCCGAGGGCTGACGGTTGATTATCACCCAGCAGCGATTCACCGTGTGATTGGACAGCGAGAGAGGAAGCCCGAGGAGGAGAACTGGAATGAGAAGACTGCTGAGGATTTCGACTTGGATTTGATTTGTTCTCTCTCTGTAGGCCGGGCACAGTTTGGATTTTCAAGACCGACACTAATGAGTATCGTCACTTCCCGATGATTGCTATGAACAGGTATGCCCGTGCATGGAACACATTTATTTGTGCTAATATTTTGCCTTCTTCGCATGCACACGAGGTCACAGTTAAGAGAGCACAGTTGTTGTGGGGAATTCTTAATGAGGAGTACTATATGGACCTTGGTGAGTTTATCTACCAAGGAATTCTGAAGTTTTTAAGGGGAGTTAAACATATGAACATCCTGCCGGGCAGTGGGAGTGAACTGGCCGGCTCATGAGCAGTTGCAGTTGTCGGCCGCTCCGATTGATTCTGGGACTCTGAATGGGATGCAGGAGTGGACCGGTGGTGAGCCCGAGGAGCATGGGCTGGGTTATCGTCTTCCAGGAGGGCGTCCAACACGAGGTGCTTCTATGGCTAGGCCTAGGCGTGATGAGGCTGGTTCTTCGAGAGCTCAGGAGGGTGCTGGGATGGCTGATACCCAGTATAGGAGGCTTTCACGGCGGATGGATGCCATGTACGAGACGCAGGGCAGGTTTGCTCAGGAGCTCACCCTTGCGTTAGGGACTGCTTCTCGAGGCTTTGGAGCTGATATCCAGTGGCCAGTTTTTGGTGAGGACTCTGCATACCCGCCGCCTGATACTCCACCCACTGAGGGTGATGATGATGATGACTCCGAGTAGGTATACCCTGTGTTCCTTTCTACTACCTTCACTGGGGACAGTGAAGATTTTAAGTTTGGGGGTGGTAGTTAAGGAATATTTTGTGTGAGTCATATAGTTGCATATTCATGATATTTAGTTCATATAGTTGCATAATTTTTGCCATATAGTTTTATTTATTTATAGCTTTATTTGTTTATCATGTCATGTAGCTCATGCATATACCATGATCCCTTTTGCGATGATTTATCGACTGAATTGTGATGTTGATGCGAGTGTAGTGATAGCATTAAAGTGATATTGAGTCGTGTAGGTTGATATGCATGCTAAGAGCACTTGTATTTTCACTAAGTCTTAGAGAATGCTTAAGGGCTAGATTATTGTTATGATCTGATTGTTTTCGAGGTTAATCTATTTATTATGCTTAGAATTCGATAATAGGTTCTTAGTGATAAAGGCATGAAAAAGAAAAAAATAGAGTAAAAATGGAATCTGTTGCTAGTTGTGGCTAGGCGTCAAATGGCTAGTAGCCGGCTCGCATAACATGAAATAAAAAAAAAAAGAAAAAAAAGAAAAAAAAGAATTTTTTTTTTTGTGTTTATGCATAATTGATCACGAGTGGGCTCTTTGGTATTCGAGTTATTAAGTTCTTAGGGGACTTTGTGCCTAGTGACCTAAGGCTTTTAGAGTCTGGGATCCGCTAACCTAACGCTCGTTACATGGATACCATTGTATAAGTCTTTTGTGGACCTCACTCATTGCACGGTCAAATAAGCATTGTTGTCTTGAATAAAAAGCATGATTCCGTAATAAGCTCCAAAATTCTTGTAGTGTTATATGTCACTTTGTGCCTAGAATTTTTATTCTTTGTATAATCATGTGATTTCCTTGATAATAGTTGAGTCATAATAACTGGTCTAGTTCTGAAGCATATTTGTTAAGCATCTGCACACACCACGTTTCTGGCTGTATGTTCGTTTGCATGAGTTTATTGATCTTTAGTCGCCTAACTGCATTTGTTGAGATGTTGCAATTTGGTTGGTTTGTTTGTAGTAAGGGGGATCGCTGCATTTTCATATAGATTGCATTCATGCAATTTTTTTTATTTTTTTTGAGTCTGTGACGCTTGAGGACAAGCATCGATTTAAGTTTGGGGGTGTGATAAGTGGCATTTTATACCACTTAGAACATCTTAAAATGGCTTAAATTGGTGCCTTGAAATCAAGTATTTTGTATATTTGATGCGTTTTTCTAGTGTTTATGCATTTCAGGGTATTAGTTGCATTTCGGAGGAGTTATCATCAAGAATAAGCCTTGGCATGTGTTCACCATTGCGAGAGGAAAGAAAGGGGCAGATTACGGCGAAGAAACGGAGCAAACTCAGGAAAAATCCAGTAGGGTCCTGAGCGGCCGCGCAGGGTCGGGAAATTAAATAATTATTTTTAGACTTCTACTTCTGTTTGGCTTCCAACTTCTATGTAATCTGAGTTTTATGGGACTATTATATAAGTATATTTAGAGACGTTTTCACGGGAGAGGATCGTGGTATTAAGCAAGGAGCGAAGGAGATAAGGAAGAAGACCGTTTTAGCACACAGCAACGAAGAGGAAGCATATTTTCTTGTGATTCTTATTTCGTTGTAACGTTGGATGCTAGTTTTCTTACTTTGAACCTATTTACTCTTGTGACGTACTCTGGTTTAATATAATTAGTTTAGTTATTATTTTCTTGTGTTTGTTTATCATGATTTCATATGAACCCATGATAACGATAAGTGCTATTATGGGCTAATCGTGATCATGGGGTCGCAACGGATTTACTATGGAATTCTTTAGTTAAATGTTTAATACTTTAGCGTGTGATGATTGTATGATATCTAGTATTGGTTGTGCGTATTCGTCTTATGTGCGTCGCGAACATATAAGATAGGGTGTTAATCTCTTATGAAGCGACGGTGGATCTTGAGATTTAGAACTTGCCATGCTAGCATAGGTTCATGTACGATGTGCATGATTAGTGGGTAACTCTAACAGTTTTATTTGCCCTGTGTATTCAAAATGAATAACTTGTGCTTAAATCGTTGTGTTGTCAATTTCTGTAGACATATAGGAACTCAACATAATTGATGACTATTCAACTTCTATCTTAATTGTGGATGCTTGGTAGAATGGTATTAGTACAATGAAAGTTGGCTTTTATCAGTTTCGTGTTATTCGATTAATATCATCACTGGCACATGCTAAAGGTAATAACAATAACTATTGAAGGAAGTAGTAATGAAGTTGTGATTTCATGAGTGTTTTAATATTGTTAATTGAAGTGTTATTTAAGTGATAACTAAGTAATTAATTGTAGTTAATATTTAGTCAACAATTCTAAGTGTTAGTGTCTTAACATTGAGAAGTAATCATATGTTGGTGCGTGAGTTTAATTAAACAATAATTAGTCTGAGTCTCTGTGGGAACGAACTAGAAAGTATTCTATATTACTTGCGAACGCGTATACTTGCGTGAATATTAGCGCGTGTTTTCGCCCTAACAAATACTCCGGCCTAGTTCCTTTTATTGATCTGCATGCATATATATGTGCTTATCTATGTATATATATATATGTCTGTGTCTGTGTTTAAGGGTGTGTGAGTGGTGGTGGAAGGCGGAGGTGCTGCCTGTGTTTGTGTCTCTGTTTTGTTGGTTTGGTGGTGCGTTCGCGCGTGTTGGCTGTATGGTTTTGTTTTCGTTTGATTCATATTCTATTTTTGCAGATTGTGAATTTGAATATCCTATTAATTTTTTTTAGCAATTTTTCTGCAGGATTTTACTTGAGTAATTTCGTGATATTAATTATTGTTTCATGAGGGAAATTGTTAATACTTAATCGGCGAAGATTCGTGTTGGAAACCCGAGAATTAATCGGGTACCCGCGAAATTTTGCCGCCGTACCGCGATGACTTGTTACGAGCGGACGGTGGACGGGGATGATATAACTCTGAGTCCTAAATATTTTAATAAATTAAATTTGTATAAATTATGTTCAGGACTAAAATTTGGTTATGTTACGATTCAAATTGATTTTGTTGGGATTTGACGTGGATTGATGTTTCGACGGGTAGACCTATAAACAGAGGAGTCGCTGTCCAATTTTTCTAAAAATTACCTTAAATTATAAATCGAGTTCATATATCTCGTTTAATACAAATTAAACTCTGATTGCTATGTGCATCATTATTAAGTATATGTTATTCATATCAATATGCTTACGAGTCAAAAATTATAGCGTTGGGTAATTAGTTAGTGAGGAAAAGTCAAACATAATCGGTTGTCTAACCTAGGATGTTTCGATTTCGTAGGTTCGAGTCAAAGGACCCGGTAGTTCAAGTCAATTAGAGTTAAGCCAAAGTTAGTGCAAAGCTTCGCAAGGCAAGTACCCCTGAACTAATCTTTTACAGTTCAGTATATATGAATAGTTGTTGATTTAAAATATGTACTGGAACAGAACGTTTTAAGTTACGTATTCCCCGTATTTAAATATGTTTTATTAACTGATGTTTTGGGGAAAAAGTAACTTCTGAAAATGCCTATCTCTAGATTATGATTAAAATTAAAAAGGGATTTTTAGAATGTGTGCTGTAATGGTTTAAAAAGAGATAGGTGTAAATGGTTTTGGAAACTGGATAAACATAAATCAGATATTGGATGGTCAGTTGGCGTAAGAGGTCCGTTATTAGGTAACGGCTCAGCGTGGTTGCGTAAGAGGCTAAGTCGGATGCGCGCACTGGTAGGCCGTTTAGTCCAGCATGACAGAGACCTAGCAAGTCTCTGAGTTCCGGAATGAAATTTGTGGTGGGATAGACTGATCAGCTGTCCCTAGAATTCATCCTCTTTTATATAACTGATAAAGGTTGAATAGTTTATAGTCCCCGTAACGGGACCGGTGATTTATTGGTCCAGCAATGGACAGTGGTTTTGGAAAGGAAATAGCATGCTAAAATTGAACTCTGTTATTTTTACACAACACACTACAGATGATGTTATTTTGCAAAGCATGCTAGTTTTGATATCCAGTTTATACCTGTTTTACGGATTTCTCGTATATCAGTTTAATATATGTTCCTATATTATTTTATACAACTTATTACTGGTTATTCATATAGAGGTACTATTGAGCAATGGATTGCTCACCCTTGCAGCTTGTTTTGTATTTATTTATTGCAGATGTCTAGAAGACCAGGTCAGCGTAGAGTGTCAGCCTCCGGTCCCGGCTCCTCTGAGGTAGTTTGTATCAGGCCCTGAGGTCTGATGAGTTGCTGTAATAAGTGAGAGTGTCTGGTTTTAAATAAGTTAGTGTGTGTGTTGTAACCTAAATAGTACTTGAACCTGTTTCGGCTCCTGGTTGGGTTCGTGTATTATAATAAAGTTTATTTAGTAGTTTTTGTTATAATTTATCATATTTTTGGTGACGTCAACCCCTGACCCCGGGGTTGAGGCCGTCACAGTTGGTATCAGAGCTACAGGTTCAAGTCCCTAATTTAGATTAAGAGATGAGTTAGTAAGGTGTAGGAAGTATGTCCTATAGTGTGAGTCAGCAACTCATGTCGAGGAGCAACCTTAAGTGTAAGTCGAGGGTTCCGACGGTGTTACCCTGGCATCTATTAATATTTTAATAGACTTGCCCTAACCTTGTTCTGTCTTTCCTGTATATTGTTATGATTGACAGTGGCCTATAGTGATCTCTAGTTCTCCTTCTTGGAGAAACCCGTCAGACTCAGATGATTCAGATTCTGAGCGGACCTTGGATGTTGTAGCCGAGGAGACTCCCATGCCTCCTCCATCTGTTCCTTCAGTTGTATCAGGAGGTGTGCTTGGACCTAGTATTCGTCCTCGCTGGGTAAGAAGGTCAGTGTCGGCTGTTAGGGATTTCCCTCCAGGATGTGGTCCTAGTTCCTCCACTTCGAGACCACCTGTTCCTCCCTCTGTTCATTCAGGTGCATCCTCCCCGATCCCTTACCATGTTCACCGAGCGGTGAACCAGTCTTTTATCAGATAGCAGAGCCCAGGGTTAGCAGCTCAGCTTGACCAGATTCCGGTCGGGCCTTTCCAGGGTATTCCTGCCCCTTCCCCAGATGTGTAGGAGAGAGTTCGATCCTTGACTCAGGCTGCAGTAGAGAGAGCTTGGACCATTGACCATTTCATTAACTCCGAGTTTAGAGCTGTTCAGTACCAGGATCTTGTGAACTGGTTGGTATTTAAGTTAGGATCCATTGGTGGTAGTGGCAGTGGCTAGATTAGACTTGTTGGAGTGAGATACAGAGCTCGGAGTTAGTTGTAGGAGTTCTATAGATGCTTTTCCTATGTATGTTTCTATGTAGTGTAGCTTGTATTAGGCGGGGCTGCTATGACAGCCAATTTTGTTGTGTACTTAGTATGTTATGAGTGTTGTACTGTAGTTGTTAGATAGATTTGTATTGTTGTTGTACTATTATTTTCTGATGTTACGGTTGTCGGTTTTATTTTATTGCACTTTTGTTATTGCTGTTATTGTTATTGTTGTATTTATTGCTGGATTATTGAATTTAGTTATGCATCATGGGTGGACCCCAAATAAACAAGGAAGGGAATATTTAATTGTGACCGCATTCTCCTGATGCATAAAACTGTTGCTACTCGGGGGCACGATTTTCATATAAAATTTTTTTGTTGTGTTTCAGGAGAATGACTCCCAAGAAAAATTTCCCGTCCAATTCCTCCAGCAGGAACTCTGAAGGGGGCCCAATCATGGATGGATTGCTATATTTGCTGCGCCAACAGTCTAATCAGATGGCTCAGCAGCAAGAACAATTCCAGCAGCAGCAACAACAATTCCTATAACAGCAGCAACAACAGCAGCAATTTATACAACGACAACATCAACAAATCCAACAACAGTTACAGCTTCAACATCAACCCCAGCCAAGAGAACCGAACCAGACTGTTAGTTTTAAGTCTTTTCAGTCAGTTAAACCCCCAGAGTTTAAGGGCGAGGTAGACCCGATTGCTGCTAGAATTTGGCTTAAAGAAATGGAGAAAGCCTTCACCCTTATTCAGGTGAGTGATGATTCTAAATCAGATTATGCTAGTTATTTTCTGAAAGGTGAAGCAAGTTTTTGGTGGGAATCTGCGTGTGCCTTAGAAGGAGAAGGCCCTATTTCTTGGGCTAGATTCACGGAGCTATTTCTAGAAAAGTATTTTCCAGATTGTTTGCAGAGTCAGTTGGAAGTAGAGTTTTTGGAATTGAAGCAGGGAGAAAGGAGCGTGGCTGAGTATGAGGCCAAGTTTACGGAGTTGGCTTGACTAGCCCCTGGATATGTAAACACTGAGATTCAGAAAGCTAGGAGATTTCAGCAAGGACTAAAGCCGGAAATTCGTAGTGGAGTGGTAGCCCTGCAACTTAAGACGTATACCTCTGTAGTTCAAGCCGCCCTGGTGATAGAGAGTGATTAGAAGTTGGCCTCCAAGGAAAGGGGTGATCGGAAGAGAAAGTTTGAAAGTGGTACAGCTAATGCAGACCAGGAGGAGTCTAGTCAGAAGTTCCCAAGGAAGTTTGGCTGGAATAAGAATCGGAGATTTAGAAGGCAAGGCATGGCTTAGACAAATTCCGGTGTCACTTCAGTTGCCTCCGCCCCAGTCCAGTCAACCAGACCAGTTGTGGATTGTAAGTTATGTGGTAGAAAGCATAGTGGTCTGTGTCGGAAGGATGTCCAGTGTTTTAAATGCGATAAAAAAGGTCATTATACGTCAGAATGTAACCTAGGAAATGTCGGAGTCACTTGCTTCAAGTGTGGTAAGGTTGGGCACATCTTCGGAAACTACAAGACGGCTACTCAGGGTAATGTAGGAGGGAATGAATCTCAAGGACCAGCAACTAGCACAGCGAGAGCCAGAACCTTTAAAATGACCAAGAAATCTAATGCTCAAGATTCAGATGTGGTTGCAGGTACGCTTTTTCTAAATTCAGTGCCTGTTAAGGTTTTATTTGATTCGGGAGCATCTAAGTCCTTTATATCTAAAGAATGTGTAAGTAAAATGAATTTGATATTAGAAAATCTGAATGAGCCCTTATCGATAGAGGTAGCTAATCAGGATAAAGTTTCATTAAACCATTTTTGTCCTAGATGTCAAATAGAAATTTGCGGGCATCTCTTTTTGGTGGATTTAATACCCTTTCAGTTAGGAGAGTTTGATGTAATTTTAGGAATGGATTGGTTGTCTCAGCATAAGGCGAATATTGATTGTAAGAAAAAGAAAGTTTGTTTATATTCAGAAGATAATAAAAGGATAGCTTATCAAGGACAAAAACAGGACAAGAAATTTCTTTCTATCCTGGAAGCGAAGAAGTTATTGAGACAAGGTTGTGAAGCATATTTAGCCCATTTTGTGGATACCGAGAAGAGAATACCCGAATTGGAGAAGATTTCAGTAGTGAATGAATTTCCAGATGTGTTTCCAGACGAGTTACCAGGATTACCACCAGATCGGGAGATTGAGTTTTCTATTGATTTGATTCCGGGAGCAGAACCAGTTTCAAAGGCACCTTACCGTATGGCCCCAGTAGAAATGAAAGAACTAGCTAAACAACTTCAGGAACTTTTGGATAAAGGGGTAATTAGACCAAGTGTATCCCCGTGGGGCGCGCCAGTATTGTTTGTGAAAAATAAGGAGGGAAGCATGAGATTGTGTATTGACTACCGAGAATTGAATAAGTTAACCATCAAGAATAAGTATCCCCTACCCAGAATCGATGATTTATTTGATCAACTGAAGGGAGCATGTTATTTTTCCAAGATTGACTTAAGATCGGGCTATCATCAGTTGAAGATCAAGCCTGATGATATACCGAAGACTGCTTTTCGAACCAAGTATGGCCATTATGAGTTTCTAGTGATGTCATTCGGGTTGACTAATGCGCCAGCGGCTTTTATGGATTTAATGAACCGGGTGTATAATGAGTACTTGGATAAGTTTGTTATTGTATTTATTGATAACATCCTCATCTACTCAAGGACCAAAGACGACCATGCCGGACATCTAAGAACTGCATTACAAAGGTTGAGAGAAAAACAATTATATGCTAAGTTCTCAAAGTGTGAATTTTGGTTGGAGGAGGTTCAGTTTTTAGGTCATATAGTTGGTAAAGATGGTATTAAGGTAGACCCTGCAAAGATTGAAGCGGTATCCAGATGGGAGCAGCCAAAGACCCCAACGGAAATTAGAAGTTTTCTTGGATTAGCAGGCTATTACCGAAGATTTGTGAAGGACTTTGCCAAGATTGCAACCCCGTTGACCAAGCTGACCCGGAAAAATGAGAGATTTGTTTGGACGGAGAAATGTGAAGAAAGCTTTTAAGAGCTAAAGAAAAGACTAGTGACGGCACCAGTGTTAGCATTACCAGATGAAATCGGGAATTTCGTAATTTACAGTGATGCTTCGCTTAAAGGATTAGGTTGTGTGCTAATGCAACATGATAAGGTTATTGCGTATGCGTCTAGGTAGTTAAAACCCCACGAGCAGAAATATCCAGTTCATGATCTTGAGTTGGCGGCTATAGTGTTTGCTTTGAAGCTATGGCGTTATTACTTGTATGGAGAGAAATGTGATATCTACATGGATCATAAAAGCTTAAAGTATATATTCACCCAAAAAGACTTAAACATGAGACAAAGGAGATGGTTGGAGTTGATTAAGGACTATGACTGTTCAATTAACTATCACACGGGTAAGGCCAATGTGGTAGTTGATGCCCTAAGTAGAAAAGAGAAATTAGACATGGCCTGTATCGCGAATAAAATGGTACGGGACTTGGAAAAGATGGAAATCGAAATTCAAGTGCCAGGTGAGGATCGGAAATCGCTATACGAGATTACTTTCCAGCCAGCGTTAATGGAAAAGATTAAAAGATGTCAAGAAGGAGTTATGGAACGAGAATTGGAAGATCTGATAGGAGAAGAATTATGTACTCAAAAGGATAACCGCGGCCTATACAAGTTTTCCTCTCGCATCTGGATTCCTAATGTAGCAGAACTGAAGAATGAAATATTGCATGAAGCGCACAATTCTAGGTTTTCTATTCACCCTGGCAGCACGAAGATGTACCAAGATTTAAGGAAACACTTTTGGTGGCCAGGAATGAAGAAAGAGATTGCGGAGTGGGTTAGCAAGTGTCACATGTGTCAGAGAGTAAAAGTAGAGCACCAAAGGCCCAGTGGATTGTTGCAGCCTCTGGAAATTCCGCTGTGGAAGTGGGAAGAAATTACAATGGATTTTGTGGTAGGCTTGCCGAGGACAAGATCGAATCACGATGCCATTTGGGTGATCATTGATAGATTGACCAAGTCAGCGCATTTCCTCCCAATTAATGAAAAGTATTCTCTGGAAAAGCTAGTTAAAATATATTTAGATGAGATAGTTACCAAGCATGGGGTACCTGTGTCTATAGTATCAGATCGAGATCCAAGATTTAATTAAAGATTTTGGACAAAGTTTCAAGAGTGTTTAGGAACTAAATTATATATGAGTACCGCTTATCATCCCCAAACTGATGGCCAAAGTGAGAGAATGATTCAGACGATCGAAGATATGTTAAGGGTGTGTGCTTTGGATTTCAAGGGAAGTTGGGACGATCATTTACCATTAATAGAATTTTCCTATAATAACAATTACCATGCCAGCATTGGAATGCCACCCTACAAAGCTTTATATGGAAGAAAGTGTAGATCACCTCTATACTGGGATGAGGTAAGAGAAAAGAAAGTGTTAGGACCTGAATTAGTGCAGCAGACAAAAGAAGCAGTGGTGTTAATTCGGAAAAGATTGGAAGCCGCGCAGAATAGACAGAAAAAGAATGCAGATTTGCATCGAAAAGACATAAGTTTTGAAACAGGATCATTGGTATTACTAAAAGTTTTGCCATGGAAGGGATTGGTTCGATTCGGTCAGAAGGGTAAACTGAGTCCGAGATATATAGGACCATTTGAAGTTTTGAAGCAAATAGGAAAAGTAGCATAAGAGATAGCTTTACCCCCGTAATGGCAGCATATCCATAATATATTTCATGTGTCAATGTTGAAGCCGTACATTCCTGCCTCGAATCAAGTAATTGAATATGAACCGATCGAGCTTCAATCAGATATGCTTGACAAATATCCTCACTTATTTAATTAGTAAAGATTCTGAGGGCAGAATCTTTTTAAGGGGGGAAGGATATAACGACTCGTATATTTATGTAATATTTAAATATGTAATTATTGTGTAGTTAATTAATAAAGAAGTTTATATCACTCATGGTCTCTGTGTTTACTTATCATCATTTATATGCGATTGTTGGATTGCGTAGTGTGTTTTATAATTAGCTGGTGCACAGTGTTATTTTTTGTTTCATTTTTTTAAAGTGATTTTATGACAATTTTATTTCCGAAATTATTTGGGTTGTCTCCAAAATTGTTTTTATGATTTTATAACCTTTCTAATTATTTTAGGGATTTTACAAAATTTATAAATCAATATTCTGTCATTTATTTATTCTTCAATGATTTTCTGAATTCATTTAAATTATAAAATCTATATTTAATTCTTGGATTCTTCAAAAATTATGAAACTCATATTTTATTATGTTTACAATATTCTGAGAATTTTAGAATTATTTTGGGAATTTTCGGGAATCGTTTCACCTGCGCGTCGTTTCGTTATCTATTAAAAAGCGGGTACAAAGCACACCTTAAAAAGTGTTTTAAAAAATTTTAAAAAATTATGCCTTTGTAAACTTCGGGATATTTATGACATTTCGAAATTATCTTCGCAATTTTCTGAAATCATTTTTCATGCGCTCAAATTCGTTAATTTCAAAGTTGTGGGGCAAATCGAGCCGCAAAAACCAGCGTAATTATCCTAAATGCTACGTGTCCACTTTATATTCATCACAGGACACGTGTTAGCAGGAGATTAAGGAAGGAATTTTTTTTTATTATAACAAAACCCCCCTGTACCCAGCTCTTTCTTCCTCGGCTTCGTTTGTTTTTTTTCTCCCGACCTTACAATTTCACACTGTCTCTTCCTCCCTCTCTCGCTACTCTCACTCTCTATTTCTTTTTCCCCTCTCTGTTCTTCCCTTCTTCGATTATATCTGTTCCTGGCGATTTTCCTCTCGCCGCCGTTTTGGTTTCCGATTTCTCCGGTGAATACTCCGGCCTAGTTCCGTTTATTGATCTGCATGCATATATATGTGCTTATCTATGTATATATATATGTGTCTATGTGTGTGTTTAAGGGTGTGTGAGTGGTGGTGGAAGGCGGAGGTGCCGCCTGTGTTTGTGTCTCTGTTTTGTTGGTTTGGTGGCGCATTCGCGCGTGTTGGCTGTGTTGTTTTGTTTTCGTTTGATTACTATTCTGTTTTTGCAGATTGTGAATTTGAATATTATAATAATTTTTTTAGCAATTTTTCTGCAGGATTTTACTTGAGTAATTTCGTGATATTAATTATTGTTTCATGCGGAAAATTGTTAATACTTAATCGGTGAAGTTTCGTGTTGGAAACCCGAGAATTAATCGGGTACCCGCGAAATTTTGCCGCCGTACTGCGATGACTTGTTACGAGCGAACGGTGGATGGGGATGATATAACTCTGAGTCCTAAATATTTTAATAAATTAAATTTGTATAAATTATGTTCAAGACTAAAATTTAGTTATGTGACGATTCAAATTGATTTTGTTGGGATTTGACGTCGATTGATGTTTCGACGGGTAGACCTATAAACAGGGGAGTCGCTGTCCAATTTTTCTAAAAATTACCTTAAATTATAAATCGAGTTCATATATCTCGTTTAATACAAATTAAACTCTGATTGCTATGTGCACCATTATTAAGTATATGTTATTGATATTAATATGCTTATGAGTCGAAAATTATAGCGTTGGGTAATTAGTTAGTGAGGAAAAGTCAAACATAATCGGTTGTCTAACCTAGGATGTTTCGATTTCGTAGGTTCGAGTCAAAGGACCCGGTAGTTCAAGTCAATTAGAGTTAAGCCAAAGTTAGTGGAAAGCTTCGCAAGGCAAGTACCCCTGAACTAATCTTTTACAGTTCAGTATATATGAATAGTTGTTGATTTAAAATATGTACTGGAATAGAACGTTTTAAGTTACGTATTCCCCGTATTTAAATATGTTTTATTAATTGATGTTTTGGGGAAAAAGTAACTTCTGAAAATGCCTATCTCTAGATTATGATTAAAATTAAAAAGGGATTTTTAGAATGTGTGCTGTAATGGTTTAAAAAGAGATAGGTGTAAATGGTTTTGGAAACTGGATAAACATAAATCAGATATTGGATGGTCAGTTGGCGTAAGAGGTCCGTTATTAGGTAACGGCCCAGCGTGGTTGCGTAAGAGGCTAAGTCGGATGCGCGCACTGGTAGGCCGCTTAGTCCAGCATGACAGAGACCAAGCTATTATCTGAGTTCCGGAATGAAATTTGTGGTGGGATAGACTGATCAGCTGTCCCTAGAATTCATCCTCTTTTATATATCTGATAAAGGTTGAATAGTTTATAGTCCCCGTAACGGGACCGGTGATTTATTGGTCCAGCAATGGACAGTGGTTTTGGAAAGGAAATAGCATGCTAAAATTGAACTCTGGTACTTTTACACAGCACACTACAGATGATGTTATTTTGCAAAGCATGCTAGTTTTGATATCCAGTTTATACATGTTTTATGGATTTCTCGTATATCAGTTTAATATATGTTCCTATATTGTTTTATACAACCTGTTACTGGTTATTCATATAGAGGTACTGTTGAACAATGGATTGCTCACCCTTGCAGCTTGTTTTGTAATTCACATCTCTGTTTCTGATGTAATATTACACATCATTTCTGGAAAATTTCTGATGTCTAATTCACATTGATGTTATATAATTGTTTAATGTCAAGTTCAGAAATATAATATTAGGACGATTAGGCCTGTTTAAAACTATAACACACAATCAATATTTATAAAATAACATCGATTACAAATAAAAAACCGATGTCTATATCTTATTAGACATAGGTTAAAAATAAAAAACCGATGTCTATATCTTATTAGACATCGATCATTTTCTAAGTACCCGATGTCAATGTTGATAATAGACATCGATCATTTTCTAAGTACCCGATGTCAATGTTGATAATAGACATCAGTTGTTTTCTAAAAAACCGATGTTAGTATGATAAATAGACATCGGGTGTTTATTTTTAAATCGATGTTATTACCCTGTTTTCATGTGCTAATATTCCTTTATTAATATCGAATATTTTATTTTTCTGATGTCTTTGTGATTTTAAGATATTGCTTTTATATGTGTAAACTGATGTTATTTATGGTTTTTTAATATCGGTTCTAATAACAATATGATGTCTGTTTCTATTATAATTATACTGAGCATCTCTGTTTTTGCATGAACCAGAAAACTCCATATGGTAAAATCCAATCAACCAATAATTTTCCATCCAACCAACTAACAATTTTCACCCCATCAACCAACAATTAACCCAGATTCAACCAACAACAGTTTTTATCCAATCAACAACCTAAAACATCTACTAGAAAATTCAGAACATCTACATTAACCAACCAACAACAAATATATAGCGAAAATAGTTCTAACACATTGTCAAACATGCATCTTACAAATTCGATCATCAAGTACATTATGAAACCAGAATTTACAGTAGCGAGGCAAGGAAATTTACAATCTACATTTTATCTTGAATGAAGTCGATAACATCACAGCGAACCTGGTCTAGCTCCTCTAGAGTGTAAGACTTGCGAGTCTTGGTCGCTCAATAAAAATTGAGTAAACCGAAAAGGGAAATCATAAAAAAAATGCATCTAAAATGTCACATTCAGTCATACAAAAATGAATGTACGGACCTTAGAAGTAAAAGAAATTTCCCTGTCCTCAATAATTTCCTTCATGTACCTTATGACCACATAACCACATTCAACCCCACCAGGCTGTTTCGGGGATCCCTGTTAAGATAAAAATAAAAAAAGCTGGCTTTACAAACTGATTAAATCAAGATTACTGTCGTACTACAAAAATTATAATATAAATTACTTACTACAAGATTCTTGATTTTAGGAGCTTTGTTACCCCTTCCTGTTTGAGAATTAACTTGTTTTATTGTCCTGCATATTATAATGACACGGTGTCAAGAGTCATATTTCGAATACAAGAAATAAATGAAAACAACCTAAAAAATAAAAGGAATAATGTTACTCTGATAAAGCTTTCTATAAATCATCAAAATGAGTTGGATGAGGCAAAGGATTGAGAATGTAAATGTCGCCATCCTATATTACGACTAGAATCCAGTGACAACTATATTATTATAAATTTACACAAGTCAGATATTTTTAAAAATAGCCTAAAAACCTAAAAGAAAATTAAATTAATAGATTACAATATGCATTTAAAAATACTTACTGATGATTATGTGGCAAGAAGAATATGTGATTTTGATTACCCTCTTTCAACCGACTACCAACATTTCGTTGAAAATCAGCATTCAAATTAAAGTTGGCGCCAGGATCAAAAAATCCATACAGGACCACATCATCATTCTTGCGAACCCTCTTAATTGTACTATGCAAGTACCTATACATATGTGGGAGAAATTAAAATTACTAGCAGACCAGTTGTGCGATAATTTAAACAGAACCTATAACCACGAAAATAAATTACTTACGCCATATACGCAAATATCGCAGCTTGTCCAATCATGTCAAACTCTAACAATGCTTTTAAATTCTCATGCAATATATATAGTGTCTTCTCAACTCCAAACACATCAGAATCACATGGAATAGGGATTGATTCCCCGCTGGCTTTTATAAATGTCGTAGCATGTTTGTACAATACCTTGTATTGTCGTGGCACTTTCTTGCTGACCTTGACGTGAGTGAACTCTTGTTGAATTTTATGCACCTCACCCTTGTTCTTTGACTGTGACACATCTCTTTTCTTTTTTTACAAAAAAATGAAAGAATATAAGTAGACATTTATTCACCTAATTAACCCCTATTTTTCAACTTTTATACAACTTTAGCAACCAACAAACACATGTAAATACCACAACTATCCATAGGCTGATTAAATTTCGAGGCCATGCCAAGTGTGAACCAACGGCTTCACGAACATGTTCAATTCCACCAGGTATAGGAACGGGAACTAAAACATCTGGTTGGATATGTCCATCAACCAACACACGAGCATGTCCAAGCTTCAGGGGCACTCTATGAACCGAAACATTCATTTTATCATCTTCGAAAATAGTACCAAAAGCAACCTTATTTTCGATGCTATCCACCGAAAGCTCACAAATTTGTGGACCCTATAATTGTAAGGAGTAAATTATATAATTATTCTACAATTTGAAGAACCGTATAATTACAATAATATTTGTGAAATATACCTTCTTTTCTGATGGAGGGGGTTGATCATAAGCAAGACAATCATCATTCACCAATATTTCTTTTGCTTTTGGTTCTCCTTCAACTGGTTGGCAACTTGCTATATCCGAAAAATTCGGAGACTGCTGATTAGATCCTGTAAACAATGACTTGAGCTCAACCATTTCCCGCCTTGTTCTTTCCAACTCCTCCCGTAGCACTCTATCATGGGCCAACAACTCCGCCTTGGTAATTGCAGGTTTTCTCTCTTTCGGCAGATTAAAGAACATTTTTGGGGTGACGAAACCTCCAACTCCTCGAACCCTGCCTGAATGCTCAGGAGTTCCGAGTGCCGTAGTCAACACATCATCAGTTCCAGATGGTATGAATTCACCCTTCTCCTTCTTTTCGAGTAATTCATCCAATCAATAAAATCAAAAATAAACATTAGAGCCAGATTAATGGACCATTTCTCTAACTAATGCAGATATGAATACACATCAGATCTTAGGGACATATTATGAATAATGAAGGAATAAACAGATTTCTCATTATAATCTGTTTTTCTCGATTAAATACAGTTTTTTTCATAATTTTTAATTACAATTCTGGCAAATACTGCTTCTTTATCTTCATCAAGTTCCTCATCATCTAGCTTTGACTTTCGAGCCTTATTCCAAAATATTGCCCGATCTGGTTTCTCCTCGGGCTTCAGTTTGCCTTTCTTTATCTGTTTAAGATGAGAAAAAATTAAAAAGGTGCTTTATTTGTTGAAGATGAGAAAAAATTATAGCTAGGTTCTTACTTCATCCTCTTGTAAACCAATGTAACCCTTCCTTGACAAATTATGATGATATTTTCGATTACACACTCTTTCACTCTCCAGGGTGCGTAGTTTCTGTATCATACAACGAATAATTATATCCAAGTAAATATACTAAATCAAAACAAGGTACACTGGCAAAGAAAATGCATCCATACCAGCCACTTATCACATGTCCTCTGCGCGATAAATCTCGTCCAAGCTTCTTGACCCACAAACCGATAATTTTTTGGAGGCCTCTTCAGTTTCTTCTTTTTTTCAGCATATGGCATCACGTGTTTAGTTGTTAAATCAGTTTTACACTGTCTCCACTTCTCTCCTGCAGACTTAAGCACCATAGCCTCACTTTCTGGAGCAACTTTAAATGTACCCTATGGACAACAAAATACACAAATTTATAAGGCTTATATAGTAGTACTAAAAATAAGTTGTGTGTGTCAACTATAATTTAATACCTTAATATCAAGCCATAATTTATCTTTCAATTCCTGATCCATATTTGGCCAGCTGTCAATGTCGATAGGAATCATAGTTCTTTCCAGGTGCCCTATGTAGGACTGTAAGGTACACCTAGTATCTCCGACATGAACTCCAAACTCATTGTATCTGATTTTAAATCTCTTGTCCTGGGCCTTCCTTACCAATACTTTTTTAAGAGAGGAAACACCTCGTGCAGCTCCCAACCTTCTTTTTGCAGAATTAGAATTAGTTGTTGTTTCTTGTTCAGACTGTTGCTTTTCAGTTTGAGGTTCACTGGTGCTTGTCCATCCTGATCACAGTGCTCTTTAACCTCCTGATCACAATGCTCTTCGACCTCCTGATCACATGCTGCTTGTTCGGACTCTCTGACCTTCGGAACCATTAGTTTAACTTTTTTAGATTTGCTTTTGTTGGTTATCTGTTTCTTTGCCATTTTTGTCCTTCACTCTGAATAATAAAACAAGAAATAATTAGTCACTGAATAAATGAAACTCTACATGAATTAAAATACATTCAAAATTACATATGCATGAATAAAAATGCATTCAAAATTACAACTAGAAATTTCAAAAAAAATACAAAAACAAAATACAAAAAAATTATAAAAGAAAAATTAAAAAAGAAAAATGCATTAGTCACTATAATTCATTTATTCAAAAAAATTACAAAGGAAAATCAAATATGCTGATTAAATTATAACAAGCAAAAAGTACAGAGAGCTTAATTAACAGGATCATTTTTTAACCCAAATTCCCTCAACATTAGGCCTAATACTATGCGCAACCTCTTCATTGGTCACATCAGAAGCAGGGATGTTAGAGCAGAAGGGAGGATGTTCCATGATCGTGTCACCCAAATCATCGTCGTTATACAACTCTTGATAGTCTGTAGTTGTGGAAGTTAACACGATCGACCAAGTAGGATCAACCGGATCTTTAATGTAAAACACCTGGTTGACTTGGTCAACCGAGACATATTTATCCTTCTTATGGCCTTGTCGATTAAAATCCACAAGTGTGAAGCCAAGATCGTCGATCTTTATGCCTTTATCATTCTCTGCCCATTTACACAAGAAGAGTGGAGCTTTGAACTCATGGTAATCCAACTCCCATACTTCCAAGATTATGCCATAAAAGGTCATATCACTCTCAATGGGGTTTAAATCTTTCGCACTGGACACCTGGACTGCCTTAGCAACCATAGAAACTCCACTGTTTTGAACAACCCGTGCATCATCTCAGTCTTTCGTAAAGTATCGGACTCCATTGACTGAAAAACCTTGATAAGTTAAAACAGAAAATGATGGTTTTCCGGCGAGCCATCGTATCGTCTCTGAAACAGCATCGGGATTTCCCTTCATTTCACTACTTACCTATACATAATATTATATAATAAAAAAATCCGTCAATTGCAAACTACAACAAACAACTATTTAAGTAGACACTACACAAAACCTACTTTTTTTTCAAACCAATCGGCAAATAGCCGATTGTGCTCTCCCATGAGCCAATGAACACTTTTCTTCTTCCCTCGGTAAATTTCATCCAAATACTCCTTGTGCATTCTGAGAATATGCATAAATATTAGAAATAACCCACAAAAATTATATCTTCAAACAAATAGGACAAGTTAATAAAATAAACGTACACGATATAGGGATACACTTCATCACTATTTTGAAGGACATGCAGATGAGCCTCATCTCGCTCTTTTTCTTCCACGACCTTTATTATCGTGGCAGATAATGGACCAGATTGTTTGCCTTGCTCAACTGGAATGCCGGCAGTTGTACAGTCTGGCTCATAAATTCTGTGCAGAATTCTACTGATTCTTCTTTAAGGTAGCTTTCTGCCATACAACCTTCAGGATAATATCGGTTTCGTACGTAGCTCTTTAGCACTTTATTGAATCGTTCGAAGGCATACATCCATCTATAAAATACCGGTCCACGTAAACACACTTCTAGGACCAAGTGGACAATAAGATGTAACATTACATCAAAAAATGATGAAGGGAATATTTTTTCTAGATCGCATAAGGTTATTATTACATCTGACTGCAATTTATCGAGTTTCGAGATATCGACAACTTTGCTGCATAAAGCATTAAAAAAGAAGCACAGTCGTATGATTGTGACCCTAACATTTTTCGGGAGAACGGATCGAATGACAACAGGGAGAAGTTGTTGGAGAAGGATATGGCAGTCATGGGACTTAAGCCCGTATATCTTCAAATCAGACATGGATACATAATTTTTTATGTTTGATCCATGTCCAGAGGGAAATTTCTTAGACAAGAATGAGTTCAACACTTTCTTTTTTCGGCCTTCGACAAAGTAAAAGGGGAAGGGGGCAGATAGGTCTTCTTTTCTCCTACTTGAGGAGCTAAATCATGTCTAACACCCATATCAATCATATCACGATGTGCCACCTCACTATCTTTTGACTTTCGCATATTTAATAACGTCCCAAGCAGATTATCACACACATTTTTCTCGATGTGCATAACATCGAGACAGTGGAGAACATGATGATATTTCCAATATTCTAACTCAAAGAAAACAGATTTTTTCTTCCATGGACATTCCACATTCTTCGACTTCTTCACCTCTTTTCCAAAACAAAAGTCAATTCGTTCTTGACGCGCTAACACTGCTTCTCCGAAAAGGGGTTGACATGCGTTCCCCAACTCTTGTTGTCCGTTAAAGGCCGCCTTCTGCCTCCTATAAGGGTGCTGCCTAGGCAAATAACGGTGATGACCTTGGAAGCACATCTTTCTACTGTGACTTAAATATTTAGCCACATTTGTGTCACCACAAATTGGACAACTCTTATAACCCTTATTTACGCAGCCTGACAAGTTTCCATATGCTGGAAAATCATTTATAGTCCACAATACAATTGCTTTTAGAGTGAAATATGATTTACTATAGGCGTCATAAACGTTTGGTTCACCTTCTTCCCAAAGTTTTTTCAGATCATCAATCAACGGTTATAAATAAATGTCGATGTTATTTCCCGGCTCATGTGGACCAGGAACTAAAACTGACAACATCATGAACTTCCTTTTCATGCATAACTACGGAGGAAGATTGTACGTTACCAACACTACTGGCCAGCAAGTATATCGATTGACTAACCCATTAGTATGTGGGTTGATACCATCCGCTGATAAAGCCAACCTAATATTCCTAGATTCACTACCAAAGGCAGGCCACCGGTAATCAATATTCCTCCAAGATGGAGAGTCGGCCGGATATCGCATCTTGTCATCATTTATTCACTGATTTGCATGCCAAGTCATGAGTTCAGCAGTAGAGGGAGATTTAAATAACCGTTTAAATCTTGGAATTATAGGAAAATATCACATGACCTTGGCTGGAACATTGACCCTAAGTTGGCCATTCTTCCGTACTTTCCAACGTGACAGCTTGCAATGAGGACACTGAGAAGCATCAGAATGTATGCCCCTATACAGTATACAATCATTGGGACACGAATGAATTTTTATATACTCTAGACCTAAATCGGATAAAGTTTTCTTCGCTTCATATGCATTAGGAGGCAACACATTATCTTTGGGAAGGATCGAGCCAACTGAAGAGAGCAGCTCAGTAAAGGCAGTGTCGTAAATACCAAACCTAGCTTTCCAGTTGTGCAATTTTAACATTGACTCTAAATTTGTGCACTCGCTGCCCTCAAACAACGGTTGTTCCGCATCAACAACAAACCTCTGAAAATCATATGAATCCTTATCGTAATTACCCGAATTAAAAGCCGCTTCAAAAACTTCAACAGTTTCTGATGCAGCAAAGTGCTCTGTAGGTTGGTCTAAAGCAGGACGTGTACTACCTATAGAAGACCTAGTACTCCTAGTAGATTTTTCTTCATGCCAAATCCAATCAACATACCCCAAACTAAAACCATGATCGTAGATATGTCCCCTTATGATTTTGGTTAAGAATTTTTTAAAATTCACACATCGACCACATGGACGAGGAATTCTTTTAGGATCTTTACAATTTTCTTCAACAAAAATCAAGAATTCTTCGACGCCAATTTCAAATTCTAAAGAATCCCTATCTTTCGATATCCACGACTTATCCATAACTGAAAATGTATGACCAGCAATCTAGCAACCTAACCACCTGATGGTCATTTCAACATTATATATCATTTATATTCATTATATACTCATAATTCTACTATACTATATTTCTTGGTTATTAGATATAAATATTTATTAATTTTTAATACATATGCTATTTTTTATGTTTTATCCTCATTATGCAGCTAAAATACATACTTAATACTAGGAATTAGCGGTATATATTTATCACAAGTTATGCATCGCTTAATTACTTCATGCTAAACAAAACCAAGAAAGTCAATATTGTTTAACTAGCATAATCAATACAAGTGCACATATTCAAGCGCGAATTAATAACAAACATGCCCTTAAAAAATTAAAAGATTTTACACAAATGACAACTAGATTCATGGAATCTCATCTGTTAAAAGAGAACGATACACTAAATCTGATACATAAACAACAATCCAAATCAAATAATGTATACATAAATAATGACAGATCGGTTACTGGTGAATCCCTTCCTACATAATGTATACATAAAAAAGGAAAAAAGCAAACGAATAAGAATTTCTAACCTCCTTCTTGAAGTAAAATGTGCAGGCACTGTCAAATTCCGAGACTTGATGAGATAATCTGCAAATGGACAAAATCGAATTTAAAAACATACTATTACTTAAAACTTTAAACGGACAAAAATCGGAAGATATCAACCAGAAAAGAAAAATACATGCAAATATCAAACCTAATTGATATATTTAGGCAAACCTAAATATATATATACAAGAACACAAAACTAATTTATGTTAAAAAAATGCAGATTTATGTAAATATATATACATGCATATTTAAAACAACTCAAGAAAAAATATAAAATTAGAGTACAAACCTTATTTGGCTCAATGAATCTCAAAACCTGTTCAAAAAAGGAAAAAACCCATTAAAATTTATGAACAAACCCTAATTGAACAAATGTAACCTAATCGAACATACAAACCTAAATGAACAAACATACCTGTTCAGAAATTCGGGTTTCTCGCAGATGGATTTTGATTAACTGATGGTGTTCTTCAATTTGGGGTTTAATTAAAACCTATATACTTATTATAAACTGATATGGTGTGTGTGAGATAGAGAGAGATGGAAGAGAGAGAGGGAGAGAAGCAGAGAGATGGAAGAGAGAGGGAAAGAGAACCAGAGAGAGTGAGCTCAGACAGAGAGAGAGCAGAGAGAGTGAGAGAGAGAGAGCAGAGAGAGAGAGTGAGAGTGAGAGAGAGACAGGAAAAATAATTAGGGGAAATGGGTTTTTTTGTTAGGGGGGGAATATTTGGGGAATAAGGGGGAAAGTTTCCGCGTATTTTTTTTAATTTTTTTAAGTTAACCATCGACAACGGTTGTAAAATACAACCGATGTCTATAAAACAAAGACATCGATTATATAGAAAACCGATGTCTAACTAACGTTTTTCATTTTTGAAAAATAAGTATAGACATCGGTTATTTTCTGGACCATTATCTAAAACAATAAGTAACATCGGTTTTAGAATAACCGATGTCTAAATGAACTTTAATATAGGTCGTCTGAGCAACCGATATCTAAGGACCGATGTCTAAGGACCGATGTCTATTGACATAATTCTAGTAGTGATCTTAGGAAATTCGTCCTTGTTTTCTTCGATGATATCCTTATTTATAGTTCCAACGAAGAGGAATATTACAAACACTTGCAACTGGTTTTTGAGGTGTTACGAGCCCATAAGCTCTTTGTTAAGAAAAGTAAGTATGAATTAGCAAGGTCTCAAATTGAATACTTGGGCCACATCATCTCCTTAGAAGGGGTTTCAGCTGATAGCACTAAGATTCAGGAAATGCTTGACTGGCCAAGGCCCAAAACTGTTAAAGCATTGCGTGGTTTCCTTGGTTTAACCGAGTATTACCGTCTTTTTGTAAAGAATTATGGTATTGTAAGTAAACCACTAACCCTGTTGTTAAATAACGGCAGATTTGGTTGGACAAAAGATGAAGATGTAGCTTTCCGGCAGCTCAAAAACATCATGTCTAACACTCTAGTGCTTGCTTTACCCGACTTCTCCAAACCAATCATTATTGAGACTGATGCTTGTAACTCAGGTATTGGGGCAGTGATGATGCAGGACGGTCGTCCGATTGCTTACCTTAGCAAAGCTCTTAGTCAAAAGAATCTTGGCCTATCAACATATAAAAATGAATTATTGGCATTTATTATTGCAACCCAAAAATGGCGGTCATACCTTTTGGCCACCATTTTTATTGTGAAGACTGATCACGAAGCTCTTAAACACATTATGGACCAAAAACTCACCACCTATCCTGCAGCAAAAGTGGGTTTTTAAACTTTTGGGATTCGATTATACATTCCACTATAAGCGGGGAAAAGAGAATCATGTAGCTGACGCGTTATCCAGGGTATATGAGGAAGTTGAACTAAGTACCCTGGTGTATATTAGTAGACCACAATAGAAGGATGAATTACAAAAAAGCTTAATTGAAGACCAGGAAGCCCAAAATATCATTGTTGGGTTGTGCATCAATCAAATAAATGCTTATGGCTACACATTAATTAATGGGGAACTTAAACACATGGGAAGATTTTATGTTGGCAATGGTACAAATATAAGATCACAAATCTGTGCAACTATTCATGAGAACAGTGAGGGAGGGCACTCCGGAGTGGCTGCCTCGATTAAGAGAGCTGAACTCATCTTCTATTGGCCAACTCTCAAATCCAATTTCGCTGACCACATCAAAAGCTGTGATATATGCCAACGAAACAAGTCTGATCATTCTCTTTCAGCAGGTGTTTTACAGCCTATTACAATTCCAGACAATGTTTGGGAAGTTATCTCTATTGATTTCATAAAAGGTATTCCAAGGTCAAAGGGTAAAGATTCTATTCTGGTGGTTGTCGATATGCATACAAAATATTGTCATTTAATAACTCTTACACACCCTTTTACGGCTAGTAAGGAAGCTCAAGAATTACTTGATAATGTAGTGAAGTTGCACGACATTCCATCTGCAATTATTTCAGATAGAGATTCGATTTTTATCTCATTGTTCTGGAAATCTCTATTCACTTCCATGGGCACTAAGTTGAAGCTAAGCACATCCTACCACCCACAAATAGATGGGCAAACAGAGTGGGTCAACCAATGCATAGAAATGTACCTTCGGTGCATGTGTGGACACAAACCTACTACTTGGGAAGATTGGTTATCAATGGCGGAGTGGTGGTATAACACCACCCACCATACTTCTTTAGGCATGTCCCCATTCCAAGCTTTGTACTCTGCTGAGCCTCCATCAATCACTTATCACTTTGCTCGTACCAATGCTTCCCAGACTAATCTATTCCTTAAGGATAGGCTATCTACTCAGCAATTTATTAAGGACAATCTCATCAAAGCTCAAGAGCGAATGAAGTGGTATACCGACAAAAAATGCACTGATAGGGAGTTCGCTGTAAACGACGAAGTCATTTTGAAGTTACAACCTTACCGGCAGCAATCACTCAACCACAGGAAGCATCACAAATTATCTGCTAAATATTTTGGGCCATACACTGTTGTCGAATGAGTTGGTGCTGTTGCGTATCGCTTGGCTTCACCCCCCTCTGCAATGATTTGCAATATTTTCGACGTCTCCCAACTGAAAAAGAAACTAGGCTCTAAGAAGCTTGTGCAAACTGAACTTCCAGGTATCACAGATACATAAATCATTGATCCTCAACCAATAGCTATCCTAGAATGTAAAATTATGAAGAGAGGAAACAACCCAACAACAATGGTCCTTGTGCAATGGAAAAATGGAACACCTGACGAAGCAATATAGGAGAAATGGAAGACTATAGCAACTAAATATCCCAGCTTCCATCCTTGAGGACAAGAATATTTTTAAGAGAAGGGTATTTTCATGATGGTCATTTGGCAGGTACTTAAATTAAAGTTGGTATGATGGTATTAAGCTCTGCGATGTCGTTTAGTAAGGGAATGCTTTATTTTACTAGTAAGACAGCTACTATCAAGTTGTTATTGGTTGAACCAATTATGTAATGATAACTGTACTAGTACTCTCTATATAAGAACAGTCCTGGAATGCTCTGTTGAAAAGCAGAAATAGAATTATATTTTCATCTTTTATTTTCTTGTTTTGTACCTTCTTCTTCCTTATCACAAAAACCCAAAAACAAACCCTAAATCAAAAAACTCAAAAAACTTGTTTGTGACAAGATTCAAGTACAAGGATTTGTATGCGGCTATTAAAGGTTTTAAGGATAAGGAATTACTTGGAAAGGGGGTTTTTGGTGAATTCTATAGAGGTGTTTTACCCACCTCAAAAATTGAGATTGCAGTGAAAAGAGTGTCCCGTGATTTAAGACAAGGAATCGGAGAATTTGTCACAGAAATTGTCAGTATTGGAAGGCTTAGGCTGTATTTGGATGGAGGTTTAGAAGGGGATGGGCTGAGTCGGTACGGGTTGAAATTTCACAACCCTTATTTGGGAAAAAATAAAAAATGGAGGGTTGGGTTCCCGGGTTGAAATTTCACAACCCTTATGTGGGAAAAAATAAAAAATGGAAGGTTGGGTTTCTAGGGGTTGGCAAAGAGGTTAGTGAGGGTTGTCATTGCAGTAAAGTTAGAGAATATTTCAACACCCCAATTTGGGGTGTTGTGGTTTTGGGGATGTTTAAACGCGTCTGTCCAGGCTACAATAAATTAATAATACTCCCTCCGTCCATCCCAAATATTTACATTTGGGTTGGGCACGGAGTTTAAGAAAAATGATAAAGTAGTGGAGGAAAGTTAAAAAAGTGAGTGAAGTAGTGGGACCGATTAATATTATATGTATAAATTGGGTATAGTGGGGAGAAGTAGTGGATGTAGTTATATTAAAAATTATAAAAACTTTATTATTTTTGGAAAATTTTGAAATATAAACAATTGGGAGAGACATCCCAAAAAGAAAAGTGTAAACAAATGGGAGGGACAGATGAAGTATATCTTTTTAATATATTTCAGTATTATATGTTTTCTCTTTACTTTCTTTTCAGTCATAAACATATATATGATTACACTTGACAAAAAAATACTGCTCGCTATTCACTTATAAAAAATAAAAAACAGTCACTTAAAAAATATTGTTTAGCTTTAATTATTATTATATTACTTTATTAATTATTTGATCATATTTACAGATATAAAAATAGTATTTTTTCTAACTATGCATTACGCCTCATCAGCAAGGTGAATGAATAAATGATTTTAAATGTTATGTATTTTAAAATTAATAATACAAATTTTAAGAACTTTAATTTTTAATTAGTAATTTACTTTTATTGAAACTAATTTTAATTTTTAACTTTAAATTCGAACCCCTCGTCTAAACACCTACTCCATGAACCTTTACATCCAAATGTGATAAGGGTTGAACCCGACCTAACCAAACCTAAACCAACATAACCCAACTCAACCCAACCCTTTGCTTCTCAACCCCCAATCCAAATAAAGCCTAAGGCATCAAAACATAGTTCCTCTGTTGGGTTATTGTCGCCGACGAAGTGAATTGTTTTTGGTCTATGATTACATGCCTAATGGAAGTTTGGATAAGGCCTTCTATGACCAGCCAAAATTTAGACTCAATTGGAGGCATATATTTTAAGTTATCAAAGGAGTGCTAGCAGGGCTTAACTACCTACATCAAGAATGGGAGAAAATGGTAATTCATAGGGATGTGAAGGCCAGTAATGTTCTGCTAGATAATGAATTAAATGGAAGATTAGGATACTTTGGTCTAGCAAGATTATATGACCACGGTACAGATCCTCAAACTACTCATGTGTTCGGAACTATTGGCTATTTGACCCCTGAACATAATAGAACTGGCAAGGCCACAACTAGTACTGATGTGTACTCTTTTGGGGCATTTTTGCTCGAGGTTACATGGGGTAAAAGGCATGTTGGACCTTGGACTAGGGAGAAAAGCCCAAGAAGACTTAGTTGTAATATATTATGTAACATTAGTGTAATGGCCTGAGAGTCCCATTTGTAAAGACCCCTTTGGGACTATCTATAAATATAAAGGAACAACCTCATTTAAGGAGGTTGGCTAATTAAGTAAAGAAAATACCTCCTTAAAGATTAGTCTTATATATTAATAATATTCGAGGCTTATCATTTAGCACTAGGAGGAGCTTTACTCTGAAGATCCAACCAGGATATAATTGTGGAAGAAATTGATCTGGCAACAATCGGACCAACTCAGGTAAAGGAACAGACGGTAGAGATCGCCATCGATCCTAAAAGCCAAGGTGAACAAGAACCTCCCAAAAATTAAACTCTGAAGCCGAAATGTTTATTTCCCCCACCGGAGGGAGCTTCTCATGATCAGCAGCTGAACTTAACAAACGCAGATCATCGCGACAAGAAGAGAAAGTTCAAATCAGATCAGCGATGAAGGATCCAGACATCCAAGGGCAAAAAGGTGCTTTCAAGCGACATGCGACTTCATTTTGAAAAGGTTGAGAGGTAAAAACTCAAAACAACGACGATCCGGGGGATCTACCTTACTCCGATGAAGAGCTCGAACTTCTAGAATGTGAGACTAGAATGCTCCAAGCCAAGCTCGAGCGGCAGTGTGAAATTCATCGCCTTCGCCAAGAACTCCAACAAGCATCGATAAAAAATCAAGGGCATGACGACGAACTCTACGACGAAAATAATGACGCCGAATACGAGTATGAACCATCAGTGGAGTCGACATACTCATAACTGTGCGAGTGTCGACAACGCACAGTATCGTCTGCTGACGTCTCTCAATGAACTGAGTCCACATAATCTATCTCCCATGAGGAGTGTTCGAAAATGTAAGAGGAAATAGCACAGATGCATACCATAATGTACAATCAGTCGGGATTCGAAACTGTCAGTGAGAGTCCTCTATCTCTGGTTCTTGAGAAAGCATGCATCGACAGGACATTAAAAACACCTGCCCTCAATCATTTCGATAGATCGTCTGACCCGTTAGCATTCCTCGACACTTTTGACGGCCGCATGGCCTTTTTTTGTCACTCCGAGATTGCTCGATGTCAATTTTTTCCACAAGCCTACAAGGCACAGCTCTTTGATGGTACAACAATCTAGCACCTCGGTCCATCGACTCATGGACAACGCTAAAAAGTAAATTCCAAGCTCGATTCTCCAATAATGATAAAGGAATAAAAGTCACAGCGTCCCTAATGGCAATGTACCAATGTTCAAGTAAAAGCCTTCGAAGCTTCTTAACTCGATTCAGAGAGGAGATAGCAGAAATCCCAGATCTAATAGAGCAGATGGCCGTCAACTTCCTGACAGCGGGTATCGATAAATCTCGACACGGGCTGCTTCGGGAAGAAATTTTTGAGAAAAGGCCAAAAACCCTCCAAGCATCATTTCAGATTATAGAACATTGAATGATGCTCCAAGAAGCAGTAAGCTGCATCCAGTCGCCCCGACATTCTTCCAGATATGAATGGCGTCGTAGATACAGTCCGCGATCGCCCGCACGCAAAAGGCGTCAAGAACGTCGCCGGTCACCACCAGTGCGCACAGTTGGCTACCCCCGAGGGATATGAGAGAAAGGGATTGGCAGCCCCGTAATTGACCTGAGAAAAAATTTACTAGGCTCAACGCCGAGAAAATGACGATTTTAGCGGTACTAAAAACTGAGCCAGACTACCATCCTCCGAGACCAATGAAACCTGGAAGACCCCCAAGCTCCAAATACTATAATTATCATGAAGACACTGGCCATACAACAGAACAATGCTTTCAACTCAGTTACCCCATTAAAGGAAAAATTCGTCGGGGCAGCTTGTCCACTATGTACAACAAGATGATACGCCTAGGCACCACATCGGGATGAGGAAGACCGCGTCATCGATGTCATCTTTGGCGGCATGACCGCCATAAGATTTTCTCACAACTCTCACAAAGTTTATGCCCGAGAAGTTTTTAATGTCAATCCCTTGGCAGTTAAACACCCTCGAGCGAATCCCTCCCCTGTCATTTCTTTCTCTGACGACGATTACCGTCCCGGACTCATCAAAAGCCAACAGGACGCCCTTGTCATTACCACACGAGTGGGATATTTGATACATGATCAACTTATAGATATTTTATGCCATGTTATACTTCTTTTAACCTTGTTTTGTGATGCTTCAGTCCTAAATAATAAGTACTAGTTGTTATTTAACTTGGATGAATGCTAAGTCCTAATTTTCTATATTTATAGGACATTATAGAAGAAAAAGGTGCAAAAGAGAAGAGTATATGATAAAAGAAGAATTTGGAGGAGTTTAGGACCTGAGCTAGGAGGCTCAAGGCCTGAAGGAATCAGTGGAGAAAATGCACTTACCTCAGGGCCTGAGCTTGTGAGTTCTGGGCCTGAGAGAAGCAGATTTGAAGAATAAGGAGCTCAGGGCCTGAGCTCTTCTGATGAGGCCCTGAGGACATCATTCAGGACCTCATGTTAAGGTCCAAAGCCTGAACCTGACGAAAATTATAATCAAATAGCTTTCCCAACTTATTTTGAATTCTCTTTTATTTATCTTATATGACTTTTAAAAGTCCATCCAAGTATATATAAATGTATGTATTAGGGTTTTAATAAGGGTAGAAGATAGATAACCATTCTGGAGAGAAGGGAGAGAAACATCTTGAGAGGGAGATTGGAAGAAGGAGTGAAGGGATTCATCCAGATTCCAAAGGAACTTTAAAGTTGTATTCTTTGTGCATCAATTCTTAAACTCATGGTTTGCGTTCTTAATATATATTCTATTAATCTTATCATGAGTAGCTAATTCCTTTATCCAAGAGTTGGGTAGTATTCAATTGGCTTAATATGTTTGTTTGATTATATTGTGATTTTCTTATTATTGTTAATCTGTCATTGAGCACTTTATACAGTTAGAGGAGTAGCTAACTTCTAACTGAATTTTTAGGAGTTATAACGAATCGGGAGAGGAGTTGTAATTCTAGTACATGATATGATAGGCATAATTTAAGTATTAGATCGAGAGATTAATATGCGAATTATGAGACTAAAAATCATTACTTCTTAACAGTTTATAATTATACTTTATATGACCATGGGAGTGGCGTTCAATGGATACTTGTAGGCACTATAATCTACCTTGGGAGAGGATTTTATAAACATTGAAAGGATTGTTTTTAACAAAACAAGAGACAGAAATTAGACATTCATGATAGCCATTGAAGAACCCTGATTCTTGGATTGTTTTCTCTCATAGTTATTATATAGTTTATTTTTTTATTAGATTAATTACTTATTAATTACACACATCCACAAATTATTCTCCACACTTTTGAATTTTGAGAAATAGGAGACTTGAGATTGGTATTGATATTAGTCCTTCCCTGCGAACGATACTCTAAAAGTACCCATTAACAAATTGGCGCCACTGCCGGGGAAGGCAGCAATATTGATTTTGAGTTAATTGTTTCTTGTAGTTTGGATTTATCTCTGTATATAGTTTTTTTTTCTTCTTTTTATTTTTCTTTTGTGTGTCTACAAGTTTCTTTGAGGTAGACAACGTAAAGATTTGAGTTGAGGAGACAGCATGGTTAACAATTTTGGCTGGGATAATGCTCTAGATTTCATCAGTAATCAAGAACGATATCAAAATTCTAATTCTTTTCAGGATTTTAATGTGTATCAGGTGAACTTGTTCGATTGTTACAACTCATATTATGCTCCATATCCTCCTAGCATAGATTTTTCATATTCTTTTGATAATCAATACCATGATGATTCATATGTATGCAATGGTGTTGATGAGAGTTTGAGTCATTATAATCCTTCTTTACTTTCTTTGGGACTTCTTAAACACTTTGATGACTCAAATTTTGAGATTGTTAATAAAGGTGATATTTCATGTGAAGTAGAATCAATAGGTTGGTACGAGGAGAATGTTAAAATGAATAGTTTTATTAAGGAAGTTCAACTTGTGATGCATGATGGTTGTCTTCAAGTTCCTCCTTGTGCCAATTTTCCAACGATCCATGATTCTTGTATAGCAATTGATGATAATTTTGTGTCCGATGAGTCTACTTATTAAATTAATGATAGTCCCATGCGTGATAACTATAATTTGGATGCAATTGAAATTCTACCAAATTTAGAGAATGTTGTTGAGCTCAATAAATTGGTAGACGAGGTAAAAATTGATGAGTGTCCAATTAAAATTGAGGAGGGATTTAAGATTGATGAAATTGAAAGTCGTGCTTATGAATATAAAGATCCAATTTGGGAGGAGTTTATGAGTCATACTTATGATGATTATTCTGACGACTTTTCTAGCTACTTTCATTTTTCTAAGTCTCTTGAGAAAATATGGATCATAAAAAGTTTCTTATATTTTTATAGATCTAAGGTATATTTGCACATCACAATTCTAATACTGATTCGTAGATATGTGCATTTATTTGCTTTTTCACCACATTGATAATGATGGTTGTATGTACACGTCAAGCTAATGACATTAAAGAAGCGCTGCTTGGGAGGCAACCCAATTTTATAATATTAGTTTTTTTAATCCCACATGTTTCCTTGATGTGTTTGTTTGAAGTGATTCAGGTGTTAAGAATGATTTTGAATAAGAATGAAGGGTTTAGCATGATCACGCAGTGGATTGACATGCTCGTGATTCACATGCTCATTCAGCATAACTACATCAACAAAACAAACGCTACGATAGCATTGACTCAATCAAGCTTGTTATGGATCACGACACTTCAAGCATATGC
Organism: Apium graveolens; assembly: GCF_009905375.1. Lineage (NCBI taxonomy): Eukaryota > Viridiplantae > Streptophyta > Magnoliopsida > Apiales > Apiaceae > Apium > Apium graveolens. The sequence goes on along the minus strand of NC_133648.1, from coordinate 137,396,071 downwards.
ATAGGTTAGTACTTCTTTCATTCTTTTATATTATAGAATTATTAGTTTATTGTGTCATAAAGACATTGACTCATTTAAGTGCGAGGATGTGTTTTTAGTAAATGTGTTAAACATGTTCAAAAAAGTCATATAGATTGCATTGTATCATATTTTACATATATGTTAGTCGCATTGTATTGCGTATCATATCATGATCTCAAGTTATTAGTAGTCCAAGTTGGTGACCTGTGATGATACTATGTGTACCTTGTTGTTGACTAAGTCTTGCTATGATCACATGCTAAAGATGTTACATGTGTAGTGTCACTTGTGCAGAGCTTATTTCTTAACACACTCTTATTATGCTCTTGAATTGAAACTTAGATATGCTTGTTTCTTGAGGGTTAGCCGCTTATTGATGATTAGAATCTTGACTATTCCCTTTTGAGCTTAGTACGTAAATGCTTAAGTTTGGAGGAAACTATGGGGTGCACATGTCTTTGAAAAAAATAGATGTATGATAGTAGTAATAAATTACATGAAAAAATGTGGTATACTTAAATAGTTTGGGCTCATTAATACTCGAGTAATTAAGTCTGAGGGGACTTTGTTCCTAGTAACCAAAAGCCTTTTATGGTTTAGGATTGCTGACCTAACACTCGCTACATGGGTATTGGTGCATAAATCTTTAGGGATCTCGACCATTGCACAGTTGAATAAACCACTTAACTAATATACGTGTAAATATGGTTTGTGAAGTCTTATGGTGGTCGTAACTCACTTACACTGAGGAGCCACCTAACCTTAGACCGAGCTTGTGAAGTCTTATGGCAGTCGTAACTCATTTACACTGAGGAGCCACCTAACCTTAGACCAAGCATATACAAAAACATATATCGTTATATAGTAGTATTATATCAATAAAGTAAGATACGGAAATCCTTTGTTAATCCCGAATGATGGCTAGTGCTAAGTAACGAAGTGTTTAAGATCTATTCTAGTACTCAACTTGGGAGCTATTAACTCGCATGACTTGTCATGTTGAAATTTGTGTGTATTTGTTCTTGGTTCATTAGAAAGAATTTTGTTAAGCTAAGCACACACGCACACTCTATACTTGTGTGTACTATGTTGTGATATTGTGTGTGAGCTTGATATGTCTAAACTTGGTGCATGGGCTGAGGGTTCTATCTGACTTGGCATGAACTGTAATATTTGAGATCTTTTGTATTATCAATCATTTAGTTGGATTCATATAGTTGCATATTACATGGGTTAGATGGATTTTGTCGGTACATTCACTTTAGGCCCTCACGAGACCTTACTCGTCCACTAGGGCTACCTTGGGGTTTAAAGGGCTTGTTGCATATGCCAAATGCAACCGTGATCACCTTACGGAAGTGGTATTAGTAGTAGTATATAATTATAGTTTTACTCGAGGACGAGAAAGGTTAACCTTGTTTTGTGATGCTTTAGTCCTAAATAATAAGTACTAGTTGTTATTTAACTTGGATGAATGCTAAGTCTTAATTTTTTATGTTTATAGGAAATTATGGAAGAAAAAGGTGCAAAAGAGAAGAGTATATGATAAAAGAAGAATTTAGAGGAGTTTAGTACCTGAGCTAGGAGGCTCAAGGCCTGAAGGAGTCAGTGGAGAAAATGCACTTACCTCAGGGCCTAAGCTTGTGAGTTCAGGGCCTGAGAGAAGCAGATTTGAAGAATAAGGAGCTCAGGGCCTGAGCTCTTCTGATGAGGCCCTGAGGACATCATTCAGGACCTGAGGTTAAGATTCAGGGCCTGAATCTGATGAAAATTATAATCAAATAGCTTTCCCAAATTGTTTTGAATTCTCTTTTATTTACCTTATATGACTTTGAAAAGCCCATCCAAGTATATATAAACGTATATATTAGGGTTTTAATAAGGGTAGAAGATAGATAACCATTTTGGAGAGAAGGGAGAGAAACATCTTGAGAGGGAGATTGGAAGAAGGAGTGAAGGGATTCATCCAGATTCTAAAGGAACTTTAAAGTTGTATTCTTTGTGCATCAATTCTTAAACTCATGGTTTGCGTTCTTAATATATATTTTATTTATCTTAACATAAGTAGCTAATTCTTTTATCCAAGAGTTGGGTAGTATTCAATTGGCTTAATATGTTTGTTTGATTATATTGTGATTTTCTTATTATTGTTAATCTGTCATTGAGCGTTTTATACAGTTAGAGGAGTAGCTAACTTCTAACTGAATTTTTAGGAGTTATAACGAATCGGGAGAGGAGTTGTAAGTCTAGTACATGATATGATAGGCACAATTTAAGTATTAGATCGGGAGATTAATATGTGAATTGTGAGACTAAAAATCATTGGTTCTTAACAGTTTATAATTGTACTTTGTATGACCATGGGAGTGGCGTTCAATGGATACTTGTAGGCACTATAATCTACCTTGGGAGAGGATTTTATAAACATTGGAAGAATTGTTTTTAACAAAACAAGAGACACAAATTAGACATTCATGATAGCCATTGAAGAACCCTGATTCTTGGATTGTTTTCTCTCATAGTTATTATATAGTTTTATTTATTTATTAGATTAATTAGTTGGTATTTACACACATCCACAAATTATTCTCCACACTTATGAATTATGAGAAATAGGAGACTTGAGATTGGTATTGATATTAGTCATTCCCTGTGAAAGATACTCAAAAAATACCCATCAACAAACAACACAGTTAAGAAAATGTTGGTTGACAATGGAAGCTCCGTCAATGTCTTATATCATCATGCCTTCTCCCGAATGGATGTCGATGATCGAAGGCTTGAGATTTCTCGAACTCCGTTATATGGTTTCACGGGGAATGAAGTCCACGTGGTAGGAACTATCGATATGCCAGTACTTTTTGGTTCTCCCCCGTGTCAAATTTGGAAGAAGGTCAAATTTTATATGACCAGTGTCTCCTCTAGCTTCAACGCCATATTGGGGTGAACAATGATCACCGCCCTACAAGCTATAACTTCCATCTCCCATTTGAAAATAAAGTTCCCCACAGACTTTAGTGTAGGAGAAATGACCGGTGACCAGGCAACAGCAAGACAATGCTACTTAACCATAGTCTCTCCTAGGAAAAAGGCAGATGAAGAGCTAGAAGTCAACCAAGTACTTGATATCAACCCTAGAGAGCTAGTCGACCCACCCACCAGCAACTCTTGCTCTCTTGTCGAAGAAACCGAAGAGGTTGAAGTATTTGAAAGAAACCCTGAAAAAACTATAAAAATTGGCAAAAATCTCCCTGAACTGTTAAAGAAAGATATCACGAACCTCATCCGAGAGTTCTCTGACATTTTTTCCTGGGACCCTAAGGACATGCCTGGGATCCCGGAGGCCGTCGCTTGACACTCACTACACATCAGCAAAAGCATCAGGCCAGTAAGGCAGAGACACCAAACATTCTCCACTGAGAAGAGAGCAGCCATCGACCACGAGATTGACATTCTACTTGAAGCCGGTTTCATCGAACCGGTACAATTCCCCACATGGATCTCGAACATGGTCCTGGTCAAGAAAAGTAACGGAAAGTGGAGAATGTGCATTGATTACTCGGATGTGAATAGGGCTTGCCCCAAAGATTTTTACCCTCTGTCGAACATCGACCAGCTCATTGATGTGACAACAGGAAATGAACTCATCTCTTTTATGGATCCCTTTTCAGGGTACAATCAGATTAAGATGGACTCTCAAGATTGGAAGCAAACTGAATTCATCACGCATTGAGGGGTCTTCGGATACCGAGTGATGCCTTTCGATTTAATTAATGCGGGGGCCATATTTCAACAGATGATGGATAAAATATTTACATCACAGATTGGGAGAAATATGCTGATATACGTCGATGACATGATTATAAAATCGAAGGTTTCCTCTGACCATGTGTCTGACCTTCGCAAAACATTCGAAAATACGAGAATCAAGAATATGCGGCTAAACCCTGCCAAGTGCTCGTTCGGTCTTACCGCGGGTAAATTCCTCGGATCCTTGGTTACCCAAAGAGGTATCGAAGCAAATCCATCTAAGGCAAAAGCAGTCTTGGAGATGGAGAAACTAAGATCCGTTAAGGACTTACAAAAACTAACTGGGTGTGTCGCTGCACTCCGAAGGTTTATTCCCCAATCGTCAAAAAGATGCATCCTTTTTTTCTCAACAATGAAGAAAGCTTCCAAATCCTCGCATTTTGAATGGAACGATGACAATGAAAAAAATTTCTTTGAGTTAAAAACATTCTTAACAAATCCACCCATCCTCACTCGGCCCTTACCAGGCGAGTCGTTGCCGGTGTATCTCTCAGCCTCCGATGAAACAGTCGCGACAGTCCTAGTTCGAGTTGACAAAGTAAAAGAGGTCCCGGTGTACTACATTAGTCACTCAATTCGAGATGCAGAAACAAGATATCGACAGGTCGAGAAGCTAGTCTATGCCCGAGTGGTTTCCAGCCGAACATTGTGACACTACTTCCAAGCAAGGGAGATTTATGTGCTCACGAATCAACCTCTGAAAAGAATCTCACACAAACCCGACATGACGGGCAGACTCGCTGCTTGGACCATCGATCTAAGCCAATTCTACATCGAGTATAAACCTCGAACGGCGATCAAAGCTCAGGTTCTCTTGGATTTTGTTGCTAAATCTCAATTCAAAGCCAAAGCGCACAAATCTGACGAAGATCAATTAAGGCCATGGTTGTTGTTCATCGACGGGTCTTCGACCGTTGACTCAGGAGGAGCATGAATAATCTTAATTAGCCTAGAAGGATTCAAGATCACCAAGCCCTCAAATTCGAATTCCCAACTACAAATAGCCAAATACGAGGCACTTATCGCAAGATTAAAGCTTGCAGCGGACCTCGAGGCTGAGATTATTGACATATTTAGAGATTCTCAGTTGGTCTCTTAACAAATAAGCGGGGAGTTCAAGGAACATAATGAGAGAATGGATCAATACCTTGCACGGACGCAAGAGCTACTAAAAAAATTCCCTTCATGGAGACTAACGAATGTTGATAGAGAGGAAAACTGGTGGGCAGATTCCCTTTCCAAGTTAGCATCCTCCGATTTACCTGTTAATCTCGATCTAATATATGTCGACATCCTAATGGCCCTTGCCATCGATGAACTATCTGTTAATCAAATTCAGAATAGCCTCGACTGGCGAAAACCACTCCTTGACTATATCATCGACAATAAACTCCCTGAGGGAAAGAACGAGGCCCGTTCGCTAATATTTAAGAAAAAAGACTACTGTGTTATCGGCTCACCATTGTATCAACGTGCTTTATCTGAACCACTGATCCGTTGTTTGACCTCGGAAGAAGCCCATCAAGTGATGGTCGAGGTACACATTGGCATCTGCGGTGAACACCTCAGAGGAAAAAACCTGGCTCTCAAAATCATTAGACAGGGAGTATACTGGCCCATAATATGAAAATATTGCGAGGAATATGTTAGAAAATGCCAAGCATGTCAATTACATGGGAACGTAAGCCATAGACCCACGACTGAGCTCAACTCGATTCTCGCTCCATGCCCCTTTTTCCAATGGGGGGATAGATATTGTAGGACCCTTTCCAAAGTCCAAAAACCAGTGCCAATATATCGTGGTCGTGGTGGACTACGCAACCAAATGGGTCGAGGCAAAGCCCCTTTCCAAGATCAGAGAGAAAGAAATGTTTGAGTTTTTTATGGAGTATGTTATTTCGCTTCGGAATCCCAAGGATTTTAGTTTCTGATACTGGTACACAATTTGTGGGAGCTCAGTTTGAGAAAGCTCTAGAGGAACTAAAAATCCAACACATAAAAGCCTCAGTTATATACCCATAGGGTAATGGGCTCGCAGAAGTAAAAAATAGAACCATCCTACAAGGCCTAAAGAAAAGAATTGAAGAAATCCCTTATTGATAGGTTGATGAACTCCCGAATATGGTATGGTCCTACAGGACAACACCTCGAAGCGCAACAGGTGAAACTCCCTTCCGCCTCGCATATGGCGTCGATGCCGTTCTACCCATCGAGGTAAGCCTAATTTCCCCATGAGTCGAAATATTCAACCTTTTTCTCACACTAGAGGGCTTGTGCTTTCACAACCACTTGCTTGAAGAAATAAGAGAGGAGGCTCGAATTCGGATGATTGCGCAATAGGAAAAGACTGTAAAATACTTCAACAGAAAGGTCAAAACCAAGAACCTTAAGGTCGATGACCTCGTTCTTGGAGACTCTGCTGCGTCATAACCCGCTGTATCAGGAAAGTTCAAACCGACATGGTAAGGCCCATATCGAGTATCAAAGGTGGTTAGCGCGGGGACATACGAGCTCTCAGATCTCGATGAACAGCCTAGTAAAATGCCTGAAACGACATTCATCTTAAGAAATTTTATCAGTAATTTGTTTTTGTCTGCAATATTCAAAGTCTTAAAACAATGATTAACCCTCGATGCAATGAGGGTCGTTATGAGGCCCCCATCGAGGGATCTTTTAATTTATGATAATTCAAGACTTTGGAATATCTCCTATTTTTTCAAATAAAGTTATGTTGACAATCCAATTAAAGGACCAATTACTGTGAAAAACTCAACGACGTAGCGAATATCAAACTAGACAAATACTTCGTGTCATAGCAAACGAGACATAACTTAGTTATTTCTATAAAATAGTAAAAAACCATCTATGGACATAAATAAAAAAAATAAGAAGAAAAGAACAAGCTAAACACAACGAAAAAGCAACAAGGCAAACAAGTAGAGATAAAAACGCTCTTCTAATATCAAGTGAAATAGATTTAGAAGAAGCCCTACCTATCATAGAAAAAGTAACACTATGATAAGCACATGAAGCAGTACAACTGATATAAATAATACACAACAATATAACATAATCAATTTGAAATTATGAAAACAGAACAGATAGCTCAAATTACAGACCTCGAAAGGTCTCATAAAAAAAAATGAAAAACATCATCCATCAGCAAAACAGTAATCCAAGTACGAAAAGCCACGAAAGCCACAATTCCAAATACTGTAATTGAAAATTAAAATTTTACATCAATCACGGGGCATTCCCAGCCTTCAAGAATTTTTCCGCCGGTTACTAGGTTGCGAGGCCACGAGGTCGCGAATGTAGTCCTCAAAAGTATGCCCCGCAATATCGACACCTACACTTTGCATTCTGGCAAACAGCGACAATAACCGTCTCCAAGGGCAGCCGCAATATCTTCCACCCCCTTCTGAACATCCGCCTTTAGTGTGGTATTCTCCTCGACAATCAGCTTATATGACTCATTCATCCCATCAAGCTGACGCTCTAAGCCTTCATACTTCTCCTTCATACTGTCACGTTTCTTCTCAGCCTCACAAAGATTTCCCTCGAGGTCTGATACCTTTCTGCTCATCGACTGCTCGGATAACTCCAGCTCCCCAACGCGCTTCGACAAAGTAGAATTAGTCTCATCCAAATCACTAACTCTCTTTTCCAGTTCCAAACAACTTGAACCCAACTTTTTCTTCTCTGCCTTGAGGACTGATACCTCGGCCTCCAACCGGGACCGAGCTTCGCTACCTTCATCAGCCCTGTACTCCTCCAATACATGCATAAAATCAGATAAGAACTGCGAAACAAACACAAGAAAATAGAGAGCGTGATACATAGGTTAATCAAAGAGAAGTTAGAAACAAAATGCACGAACACAACAAAATTTATACGCAATATAACAAGTTCATACCCGTCCATAACAAGTCCAACTCTGCCTTTAAACAACTTCAAAATCCGTAAGGGCATAGTAGGGCCCCTAGTCCAACATTTCGAAGGCTGAATCTCAACCCTAACAGCCTCCTTCCTCACCCGGGGATCAACAGTATTGGTCATCAAAACACGAATACCAACCAAAGTTATAGTTTTGTTAACCCCACCACTCGTTGCAACAGTCTCCACGGGATCACTACCATCGACATTGCCCCCTTAATCTCACGATGGCTTCTCTTACGAGGGTTCACGTCAGCTACCTCAACATCCTGAATAACTTTCCCAGAATCCTCAACTACCTTATTCCCCTATTCATCTAGCAACTCAATAAAAACAGAATGGCCGGGCCCCGACGGTCCAACCCTCGACGATCCGGGTTGAGGCGCATCAACATTCTTCCTCGATGCCTTCTGCATAAGCAATAACATCACCTTATCCATCTCCTCTCGAATCCCCCTGTTCATAATCTTCTTCAAAGAAGCATCGACCACCAAGAAAAGAAAAAACTAACACAAAAAATAAGTATTTATACGTTCACAAAAAAAGAAGATAGAGACAAAAAAAGAGACAAACACGTGATTCATTTATTATTTATTTATTCTCATCATCAGTTATTTTTATTATGTTCATCCCACTTTCTTTTTTACATTTTATTATCTTTTCCGCTTTATTATTTTTCGATATTTATTCCTGCACTACCTCTAATATCCCAATTTCAGGGCACCAAATTCCTATAGCACAAATCTAAAGATGTTGCTCAAAATAGGAGGGGGACAAATGTTGGACCTTGGACTAGGAAAAAAAGCCCAATAAGACTTAGTTGTAATAAATTATGTAATATAATGTAACTGCCCAATAGGCCCATTTGTATAGAAAGCCCTTTTGAGACTATTTATAAATATAAAGGAACAACCTCATTTAAGAAGGTTGGCTAATTAAGTATATAAAATACCCACTTAAAGATTAATCTTATATATTAATAAAATTTGAGGCTTATCAAGGGCCGATATATGTTCAATAAGGAGCTGAAGCTATTATTTTGGCTGATTGGGTGTGTTCATGTTGGAATCGTAATGACATTGTTGCTTCAGTTGATCCGCATTTAGGAGCTAATTATGTAAAGGAAGAATTAGAGTTGGTTTTAAAGCTTGGGTGGTTATGCTGTAACTCAGAGCCTTTAGCTAGGCCTCAAATGCAACAAGTTGTACAATACTTGGAAGGTTACGTGCCTATGCCGGAATTATCATCCATTGTCATCTCTTCGGTTGGCTTAGCTTTTATACCTGATCAAAATGCATTTTCTAATATTTCCATGTCAAATATTCATCATTTTCTGTGGAGAGGCCTTATTCTTAACAAAATTCATTTCTTTCTGGTGGGAGATGAATTACAAGTTGTGTAATCTAGTATTTGGTTAGTTACTGTATTATTTATGTACACATTTATGTGGTATGTAAGTTTCCATTTTGCTTCTTTGGTTTGATGTTAGGTGTGCATTTCACTTTATAATTTGCATTTTACAGCATGTATGCTCTGAATTTGAAACAAATGACTGAAAAGCATAAAGTTTGGACATTTTTTTTTCTAATTCTTGGACATTTTTTAATACCAGGATGCATAATAAAACTTTTGAAAGATTAGAGGACCGCATTACAAGCTGAAAATAGGATCCTAAACAACAGATACACAGATTTCGCGGTTCTCGGGAGAGTCCGAGTCGAACCCAAAAACTTGGACAATAGATAATAAATTCTTAACCACTTGGGTTATCCAAATTGTTGAATGATATTATCATAACGGTTTTTCTATTGTGTGCCCATGTACACTTGATAAGTGCGAAAACTTAAAAATTTTAGGTCAATTTGATTGATGAAGTGGGTGTAAATGCATGAATGTCCATCATATTAGGATCAACCCTTGTATCTTTCTATTGATGTTTGTGTGTGTATTTATATACATGGAGCCAAGGGTCTGTTCCTTGAAGCATTCCACTGATTGTGGATCTTATGTTAGGCTGTAAAATAATACAATGAATGTATATGATGTGTACAATCTTTACTATAATTACAATCCATGATTGTAGTAGTTAGGCTGTTCTCCAGGGATTATGTTTGCTAGCTGTTACGCCCCCGCAAGATGGAAGATCCATCAGAGACTCCAATCTTGTGTCGTAGAAACAAAAACCGTTGTGCAGGGAGAGGCTTGGTCATAGCATCAGCAAGCTGATCTTTTGTTGATATGTAATACACCTTGAGCTTGCCAGCCTGAACTTGTTTTCGAATAAAATGATAATCCAGTGCTAGCTGTTTCATACGGGAATGAAAAACAGGATTAGCACTGAGGTAATGGCTCCAATATTGTCATAGTGGATAGAAGGAGGTTGTTTAAATGAAACACCAAGTTCATGAAGTAAGTTCTGAATCCACTGAAGTTCAGATGAGGCATGAGCTAGAGCACGATATTCAGCCTCAGTAGAGGAGCATGCAACTGTGCGTTGCTTTGAAGATTTCCATGAAATGATATTGCAGCCCAAGTAAATCAAGTAGGCAGTATTTGAAGTTAAATCATCTTGATTACCACCCCAATCGGCATCACTGAAACCAGTTAAAGTTAAATAAACATTGCGTTTAAGTAGCAAACCATGAAATATAGTTCCTTTACGATAACGGACGATCCTTTTTAAAGCTTTCCCATGTAACCGGGAGGGTTTGTGCATGAACTGAGATAGCTTATTGACAACAAAGGCAACATCTGGTCTTGTGATTGACAAGTATTGAAGAGCACCAACCAACTGACGGAACAATGTAGGATCAGCACTGGCACTACCATCAGATAATTTTAAGGATGAAGTTGTGGACATATGAGTGGCAACCTCTTTGGCCCCATCAAGTTGGAATCGTTGTAGAAGATGTTGAATGTATTGTTGTTGAGATAGAAAATAGCCATGTGGCAGATGAATTACTTCTACCCCTAGAAAGTAATTGAGAGTCCCAAGGTCCTTTAGAGAGAAATGGGAAGAAAATCTTCGATACAGGTCTGCCAAGAAATTGTTGTTGTTGCCGGTAATTACAATATCATCAACATACACGAGAATATAAACAATAATTCCCTCGTGATTGTAAATAAATAAAGAGGCATCTGAGATAGAGTTAGTGAACTGATTTTCCAACAAGAATGATCTTAACGTTGTGTACCAGTCTCGGGAAGCTTGTTGCAAACCATAGATCGGCTTCTTAAGCTTGCATATATGATTCAGAAAGGATTTATGAATGAATCCCAGAGGTTATACCATGTATACTTCATCATTTAAGGTCCCTTATAGAAATGCATTATTGATATCCAGTTGCTAAAAAGACCAACCTTTGGAGAGAGCAAGAGAAAGCACAATGTGAATTATTGTTGGTTTCACAACTGGACTGAATGTTTCTGTGAAATCAATCCTTGGTCGTTGATGAAATCCTTTGGCGACAAGGCGGGACTTATATCGCTCAATTGTGCCATCTGATTTGCGTTTAATCTGGAACACCCACTTACATCCAACCACATTTTTATTTCTATCACTAGGAACGAGATCCCATGTTTTATTCTGCATAGGTGCATTAAACTCTGTATTCATAGCATTGTGCCAATTACTATCATGCATAGCTTGGCTGACACAAGTAGGTTCTAGAGAAGCTTGGGTAGGATGCCGTGAGGAAGGAATGGATGGAATGTGTTTGACAACAGTGTTGTTAACGAAATTTGAATTGAAATACTTGGGATTGGTTTATCAAACACGAGAGGTCCGGTTAGGAGGCTCAATAGTGGATTGAGTAGATGATGTAGGTGTGGGTGAGGTTTCAGAAGAGGATGTGGGGGATTATGACTGTGAGGGAGGCGGTGAATTTGTTGATGGTGATACGGGTTCATTAAAAGTGTCAGTGTTTGGGTTTTGTTGGCCAATTGGAGTGGAAGAGGAATGTGGAATTGTTTGGGTAGGTTTAGGAAGATGTAAGGATGTACCTGATGCCGGGTGCAGTGGTGGACTAGTTTGAATGGCATCTGCAAGTTCCTTGTTATTGTTCTTCCGGGAGGAAAAATCAGTGAGAAGCAACTTTATAGCCATGGAAGAACCATTTGATGTACCTTCCAAAGGGAGAATGTTCTCTACAAACTTGACATGCCTAAAATGAAATAAATTGTTAGTGGCAGCATCAAAGCATATATAAGAAGATTTAGATGATGAATAGCCAAAAAAATGCAAGGTTTAGATTTAGGTTGAACTTTTGACTGATTGTACGGTTTCAATCAAGGATAGCACATGCAACCATATATTCTTAACCTGTGATAAGATGGCCTGCTCTGAAATAACAGTTCATAGGGTGTGCAAAAGTAAGAACTTTAGAAGGCATTATGTTGATTAAATAGATGGTAGCTTGAAATGCATGAGACCAAAATGTTAAGGGCATAGAAGCATGATGAAGGAGAGTAAGGCCCGTCTCAACAACATGACGATGACGGCGCTCAGCTTGATTATTGTGTTCTGGTGTATGTGGTGGTTTGGTGAAGTGAGAGATTCCAAATGAGTTGAAGATAAGAATGAGAGCTTGATATTCACCACCATTGTCAGAATATAAAGAAATGGTGGGTAGTTAAAAGAATTTTTCCACAACCAATTTAAATTGTTGGAAAATTAACTTGACATCAGATTTCTGTTTCATAGGATATAACCATATGTATTTAGTATAATAGTCAACAAAAATGACATAAAACCTGAAACCATCAATGGAGGATGCAGTTGGTCCCCATGCATCAGTATAAATTAGGTGCAATGGTTGATTACTTGAAAGAGAAGAAGCTCCAAAAGGAAGCTTATAACTTTTATTACAAGCGCATAGATTACAGTCCATTTTTTAGTCAGTGGGAACACTGGTCATGATTTTATTTTCTAACATAAAAGAACAAAGTACTGAAAATGAAGGATGTCCTAAATGGTAAAGCCATTCCTCAATTTGAGATTTGAGAGTGACATTGAGATGTGATGAGATGATGGCGGTGGCATAGTAAACATCATTTTGGTTCTCCCTGAAAGAGATGTGTCCTAAGTCCAATCATGTATGAGGATTTAGGAATAACTTTTAGGTAATCTGTTTTGATTTCATGGATATTAATAAAAGACTTGTTTTGTTTTTATTGCGGGCTCTATCTATTTTAAGTGTTTAAATAAGATATACCACAGTTTAGAGTAAAACTTTTTATGGATTGTGATGAGATCATAATAATGAGACCTAAAAGATGATAACTCTAAACTTAAATAGTTCATGGTCGTAGGATTACTAACTGGTAATTAATAATCCGCAAAAATCGGTACATACTATGCTTGCTTCATTATGAAGGATGTCTGTTCTCATAGACATTTGTGTGGTGACACTATAGCTAGTATGTAGGTGCTTATTATAGAATAAGTTCACTGAACATGACTCACACAACTGAACAACTGATGGAGTTCACTCACGTGTCAGCATTTGTTCACATAGTGATAGTTGTACAAGTATCCTTAGACTTGAGGTCATCATAGTCATCTTGTGTACACTGAACTATGCTTTGGTTTAGTTCTTAGTCTCCAGGGATAATTATAAAGGCTCTACTGGGTATAGGAATTTGTACACGAAGATAGTGTATGATCAATAAAGGATCTACCCCTTCCAGTGAAAGAAGAGAATGTTCAATGCTGATCCACTTATGCTAGTTCAGGAATCTCTGGACAGAGTGAATGAAATTAGAAAGGAGTTTCTAATTTACATTAAATAGAAGTAAGCATAGTGAATGAGAAAGTAAATGATTAAATAAGATAGGCTTGACACAAGTTCCATGCCTTGTATTTAATCGTGACATTGCAGGGTAGAAGGAATTGATTGTACGGTAACTACTCACTGAATAGGTTCTTGGTATTCTAAGCAGTGAATTCGTATTATCCGGATAGTTGCGATATGCTGAGAAGTATCCCTCACGATGTAGAATAAATATGATTAATTTATTAATTAATCATATTTAATGAATTAGAGAATTTATATAAATAATGATAAAATAGTTTTATTATTATTTATTTCTACTACCGGCTTAATATTGAACCTACAGGGTCACACCATAAAAGGGAATGATTTAATGGTGGAGGAATTAATTAATAATGGCTGATAATTATTTATTTATGAAATAAATAATTAATTAGTAAATTTAATAATTGATTAAATGGGATTTAATTAATTATAAATTAACTAAGAAAAGTTCTTAATATTATTAATTAAGAATTTAATATTGGAAATTAAATAAAGTGAGAGAATTATTTCTAAAGTGTTTAGAAAAAGGATTAATAATTAAAAGGTGTTTTAATTATTAATTAATAGGTTAATAAAAATAAAGGGTTAATAATAATAATATTTTATGAGAAAATTTTCAACAGAAAATTTTGCCTATAAATATACTATTATAAACCCTTATTTTGCCTCAACCTAAAAAATTACAAAACCCTAATTCTCTCCACCTCCTCCTCCTCCTCCATTACATTGATTTCTTGGTGGATATCGGTGGAGTGCTTCACACTTGAGGAGCAACCGCAAGGGACCTCTGCTCGTGGTTCTTGGATCGCTTTTAAAGGTTAGAAACGATCCCTCGATTTAATTCATGATCTGTATGCGTATTATATGGATTTTATATCATGAAAATTGTTTTACCATGCTTCTGTGATAGATAAAATCCTACAATGGTATCAGAGCATAGGTTGTATGCATATAGATCTGTGATAAAAATTTCAGAATTTTATGTGCTTGTATGAATTAATTATGATTTTTGCAAGTTATATCATGGATTAATTATGACTGATTAGAAATTGTTTCTCAAAATTATTTTGACTGTAGATCTGGGTTCTACAAGTGTTGTAGATCGTCTGGGTATTTTTTTCATAATTTTATGATGAATGGATTAATTATTATGATTTTTTGAAGTTGTTTTAATTAAATTCGTAATTAAATATACATATATATTTAATCTGTTAGTATATATGTATATTACTCACCTGCTGTAAATTAAAGAATAGTTCTGCTGTACTGAGATTGATGGTTGCACGGAGTTCGGTGCTAAGTACGGCGGCGGCGGCTGCTCAAACAACGAAAAAAAAATTTAACGATCTGCTGTGCTTAGCGCGTGAAGCGCAGTTGCTGGGGAAGGGGGGTTGCGCATTCCGTGAATGCGTTACACTGTGTCGCGCATTTACGGAATGCGTTACACGCATTAAAGGCTCAAATGTGTTGTAACGCATTACCGGAATGCGTTACAGCCCTTGTAACGCGTTCCTGTAATGCGTTACATCCCGACTGTCCACATTAAAAGTTTTGAACTATTTATATTCCCGAAAGTGTTTTAAAGCATGTTTTAATAGTTTTAATTGCTTTTAAATGCTATAATAAATTCATACATCATTATATCAATGTGTGACATGATAATTGTTTGCATGCTTACTTATTTATTTATTTTTGTATATGAGATATATGCCTATGTTTACCATGCGATGACAGATTTAGGTGAACTTAAATCAATATAAGGCGTGCTCTAGAAAATCTAGAATAGTGAAATTGTTTCATGACCTTAATATAAATATTATGAATACGATCATGAGATTCTTGTGTTTATGAAACACGTAATTGAATATGAATTTTCAATATTGAGAGAAAGGATGACTCTGTCAACAACAGATTTCTATCTGTAAGAAAGGGTTATTAAGTGACGCCTCTTGACAATGCTCCACCCGATCTGGGAATCATCTGATTATCGATTATTGATTTGAAATATTTAATTTAAAAGGAAGAATCTCTTTATAATATGATTATGATTGTAACGTAATATAATCCCTCTAAAATTAAATAATATCAAGTAGTAATTGGCCAATGACACAACGGGCTTGTGTCGGTCATAGCCTTCCAACATGGTAGAATGTGGTTCTTATTTTAAATCATTGTCGTTTCGTGCTACAGCCGAGGGCTTTGATTTCGAAATAAGAAATACTTGTCTATTACATAGAGATGTGTACATTGAATTAGAATCTAAAGGTCGTTACGTGCTACAGCCGTGGGCCGTTGGAGACTGATTTAATTGTATGAAATGTTGGGTTAGACTTGACTTAGGATATTGTGTTTGTCGTGCTACAGTCGTGACTCAATTATTCAAGAGGCTAAAGTTATATTAGGGAATAACATAAGATGTAATTGACAAGAGTTGTCTGCCTATTGAACATCACATGATGTTTCGTGCTACAACCGAGGTTTTGTGATGGAATGTAGGATCCCTATTCCCACTAGTATTATGAATGCTTAATTTTCACTTAGGGGTTGTATAGATTAGATAAACTAGTGGGAGCCACTTATGAATAAAGACAAGATTCATATAGTGTTTTGAAATGAAATTGAATATTTGCTAAGTGTTGTTATGTGTTTATCATTTACAGATTTACTATATTCGTTATGTCTTCTGCACTATCACTCCGGAGCATACTAGATGCTCACAAGTTGACTGGTCATAATTTTGCTGACTGGCTTCGAAACTTGAGAATTGTTCTCAGGGTTGAGAAGCTGGAATATGTGCTTGACTCACCTAAGCCTACTGAACCTGCTAGCGATGCACATAATGATGAACATGTTATGTATCGTAAGTCAATAGATGATGCAAATGTTGCTCAATGCATCATGCTAGCTTCCATGAACATTGAGCTGCAGAAGCAACATGAGCATATGGATGCTCACACTATCCTTATGCATCTACAAGAGTTGTATGATGTGGCAGGGAGGACAGCTCGATATGAGATATCGAATGAGCTGTTTGGTTGTAGGATGTCTGAGGGATCATCTGTAAATGACCATGTACTTAAGATGATCAATTTGATTGAACGTCTTGGACAAATTGGTTTTGCCATGGATGGGGAGCTGAGCCAAGACTTGGTCTTGCAATCACTTCCAAGTTCGTTCTCGCAGTTTGTTGTGAACTTTCACATGAATAAGTTGGATGTCAGCCTGCCTGAACTCCACAACATGCTGAAGACTGCGGAATCGAATTTTCCCCCTAAGAAGATAGGCGAGAAAAAGCCGGTTCCACCAAAAGATGAAGACCCCAAGAGCAAAGCTGTTTGCTTTCACTGTAACAAGGTAGGGTACTGGAAGAGGAACTGCAAGGTTTACCTTGCAGAATTGAAGAAGAAGAAGGGTAGTGAGACTACCGCTTCTGATTCAAACATGTTCATGATCAAAGTTAATATGTCACTAGGTCAAATTTCTACTTGGGTATTAGATACCGCCTGTGGTTCTCATATTTGCAATTCGTTGCAAGGACTAAAGGGAAGTAGGACTCTTGAAAAAGATGAGGTGATTCTACGTATGGGCAATGGAGCAAGGGTTGCGGCCATATTTGTAGGATCATTTAGTTTACATATGCCTACGGGCAAAACTATTATTTTGAATAATTGTTATTACATTCCCTCCATTGTGAGGAATATTGTTTCTATTCCTATGTTGGATTTGGATGGTTTATCATTTATTATTAAGAATAATGAATGTTCTATTCTTAGAGATAATGTTCTTTATGAACATGGTATTTTAAATAATGGTCTGTATGTATGTGATGTAGAGCATGATTTACTTCAGATTGAACAAACTAATAAAAGAAAACAAGATGATGAAAATCTGATCTATTTATGGCACTGTAGGCTAGGTCATATTAGTGAAAATAGACTACGGACATTGCATAAGGAAGGGTTACTTGACCCCTTTGATTTTGAATCATATCCTACATGCGAGTCTTGTCTATTGGGTAAAATGACCAAATCTCCATTTAGTGGACATGGAGAGAGGGCTGCAGATTTGCTAGGATTGGTACACACAGATGTATGTGGACCAATGTCTACGCAAGCCATGGGTGGATTTTCATACTTCATTACTTTCATAGATGATAAATCTAGATTCGGATATGTGTATTTGATGAAACACAAGTCTGAAGCCTTTGAAAAGTTCAAAGAATATAAACATGAAGTGGGGAAACAAACCAAACATAGTATTATAACTCTTCGATCAGATCGAGGTGGTGAATACTTGAATGGAGAGTTTCTAGATTATCTCAAAGAAAATGGTATAGTCTCCCAGTGGACTCCTCCATATACTTCACAGTTTAATGGGGTATTTGAAAGGAGAAATCGAACTTTGTTAGACATGGTTCGGTCCATGATGAGCTATGCGAATCTTCCAGTATTCCTATGGGGTTATGCATTGGAAACCTCAGCATATTTACTGAATAAGGTGCCTTCCAAATCTGTTCCTCAAACTCCATATGAGATATGGAAAGAAAGGAAACCGAGTCTTAAACACGTTAAGATTTGGGGATGTCCAGCTTATGTCAAGAAAGTTGACCCAGATAAGCTGGAATCTCGATCCGTAAAATGTAATTTTGTGGGATATCCTAAAGAGACTTTGGGGTATTACTTTTACACCGATCATCGGGTGTTTGTCTCCAGACATGCTACCTTCTTGGAAAAGGAGTTTATCCTTGAAGGAAACAGTGGGAGAAAAATTGAACTTGATTAAGTTCAAGAAGCACAAACTACTATGGATCAAGTGGAAATACCTGTTCAGACTGAACAACCTTCTGTGGAACAGTCCATTCGTAGGACAGGGAGAGTGTCTCGCCAACCTGAGAGGTATTATGGCCTTGTCATTGAGAATGACAATGAGTTGTCATCATTGATGATGACGACCCTGTGACGTATAATGAGGCTATGATTAGTGTTGACTCAGAGAAATGGCATAGTGCCATGAAATCCGAAATGGAATCTATGTATACCACCCAAGTATGGACTCTGGTTGAGGCGCCTGAAGGTGTTAAGCCTATTGGGTGCAAGTGGGTATACAAAAGAAAGATTGGAGCAGATGGCCAGGTGGAGACCTATAAGGCCAGGCTCGTGGCAAAAGGATTCAAACAAAGGCAAGGGATTGACTTTGATGAAACTTTTTCGCCTGTAGCCCTGTTAAAATCAATTCGGATTTTGATTGCGATTGCTGCTTACTACGACTATGAGATCTGCAAAATGGATGTGAAAACGACCTTCCTCAGTGGGAAACTTTAGGAGGAAGTGTATATGACACAACCAGAGGGTTTTCTTTCTAAGGGAAATGAACACCTAGTGTGTAAGCTGCTGCGAACCATATATGGTTTAAAGCAAGCTTCTCGTCGATGGAACATCCGTTTTGATGAGACAATCAAAGAGTTTGGTTTTATCAAAAACATAGATGAACCATGTGTCTACAACAAGGTTAGTGGGAGCACGGTAACATTTCTTGTATTGTATGTGGATGACATACTTCTTATAGGAAAGATATACCGATGCTGCAATCAGTCAAAGTATGGCTATCAAAGAACTTCACAATGAAGGACTTGGGAGAAGTATCCTACATTCTCGGTATGAAGATCTATAGAGATAGATCTAGAAGAATGATAGGTCTTACCCAGGATACATACATCCAGAAAGTGCTTAAAAGGTTTGTTAGATATATTTGATAATGTCATGGCTAATATGTTTTATGTTTAGCTTTCAGATCTTACTTGAACAGGATAAATCAGTACTTAACTGTTGATCAGTACTTATACTGGAAGTCAGGACTTAAGGATATCAGTACTTATGTTATCAGGAGATAATCATCAGAAGATAGATATCAGAACTTAAGTGCTGAAGGACGATCAGATAAGGACAGTAGCTGATTAAAGGAAAGAAGATCAAGATAAACATAAGAAGAGATATGCATGAAGAAGGAATTCCGTGAAGAATGGAATACTTGGAAGAAAAGATATCTGATTGATATATTTTAGGAAACAGAATTATATTCCATATCAATTAGCGATTATCTTGTAACTGTGTAGTATATAAACACAGACATAGGGTTTACACTATAAGTGTTATCATAATTCGAGAAGATTATTCATTGTAACCCTAGCAGCTCTCGTGATATTGTTCATCACTGAGAGGTAACAGTTCCATATTGTAACAGAGTTTATTGTTTCAATAAAGTTTGTTTTCTGTTACTTAAGTTCTTAAAGTTCGATTTGAGTGTACTATACACTGTATTCACCCCCTCTACAGTGTGTGTGTGACCTAACAAGTGGTATCAGAGCCTATCTGTTAACACACATACAGTTAAAGATCCAAACACAATCATGTCGGACACAAAAACTCCAACTAAGCCTACCAAAACTGAGGAACCACCAAAGACACAAATTCAGAGTCGGTATGAGACCATCAGAGTTCCCATACTGAGACCATCTGAATATCCCATATGGAAGGTAAGGATGACCATGTTCCTGGAAGCAACAGATCCAGAATACCTTGATAGAATCAAGGAAGGCCCTCACAAACCAACCAAGCTCGCAGTTGCAGTTGCAGGTGAAGCAGCAAAGACCGTACCAAAGGAAAAGAGTGATTATACTGCTGAAGATATAACATCAATTGCTAAGGATGCCAAGGTACGACACTTACTGCATAGTGCCATTGATAATGTAATGTCAAACAGGGTAATCAACTGCAAGACTGCTAAGGAGATATGGGATGCTCTGGAAACAAGGTGTCAGGGAACGGAGACAATTAAGAAGAACAGGAAGACAATACTCACTCAAGAGTATGAACACTTTGACTCAAAGATTAATGAGTCATTGAATAATTTATATGATAGATTTGTCAAACTTTTGAATGATTTGTCATTGGTTGATAAAGAGTATGATCTTGAAGATTCAAACCTTAAGTTCCTGTTAGCTCTTCCTAAATGCTGGGATTTGAAGGCAACGACAATAAGAGACAACTACAATCTTGATGAAATAACTCTTGACGAAATCTATGGAATGCTCAAGAGTCATGAGCTTGAGATGGAACAAAGAAGCAAGAGGAAAGGAGGAAAGTCAAGGACAGTTGCTCTTAAGGCTGAAGATGAACCCCCCAAAGCAGCTTCCTCAAAGAAAGACATGGGTAAAGCTCTTTTCATAAATTCTGATACTGAGTCATCAAGTTCTGAGAGTGATGATGACTCAGATTCTGAAAGCTTGCCTGAGACTGATGCTGATGAGGAGATGATGAAGCTGTGTGCTCTTATGGTGAAAGGAATCACAAAGATTGCATACAGGAAGTTCAGGAAGGGAAAGAAGTTTTCCAGGAAAGGCATAAGTTCTGATAAGAAGAATTTCAGAAGATCTGAAGGCAGAGGAGGAAAGTCTGACAGAGGAGATTACACCAATGTTAAATGCTATAACTGTGGTGAGAAAGGCCACATATCTCCTGATTGCAAGAAGGTAAAGGGTGACAAAGGCAAGGCTCTTGTCACAAAGCAGAAAAGCTGGACAGACACCTCAGACTCTGAAAGTGAGGAAAACTATGCATTGATGGCAAATGCTGATAAAGAAAGTGCTGAGAGCAGTTCTGAAGCTGCTGAAACAAAGGTACCTCAGACTACTTATGCTTTTCATACTGATGATATTAATGAGTTGAGAAGATATCTTAAAACCATGTTTGTTAGTTATAGAGATCAAACTTTAACATGTGAAAGATTAACTTCTGAAAATCTTGCATTTAAGAAAAGAAATGATTTCTTAGAAAAAGAGTTAGTCATGTTCCATCAAACTCAGAAGGATAGAGATGATGCTTTTTATGTTAGGGATGAAGTGCTAAAAATGAATGAATCTCTAAAAACTGAGTTAGAAAAGGAAAGAGAGATTATCAGGACTTGGACTAACTCTGGCAAAACAACTCAAAATTTGCTAAGTAGTGGAAACTGGAAAGATGGCTTAGGTTATGGAGAAGATAAGAATGATAAAGGAACTGAAGAAATTAAGCCTGTTGATAAGCAAAAGCCAAAGTTAAAACCTGTTAAGTTTGTAACTGTAAAGTCTGAAAATGAGAAATCAGAAGTTACAAAGGAATTAACTTCTGACAAACTAAAACAGGAAAAGACAGCTGAAGTGAATATAGGCTAAATGACAAAGAAGCAGCTTAAGTATAAGCTGAAAGATGTTAAGAATGCAAACAAGGTAAAATCACCTAGAAAAAATAGGAATGGAAAGGAAGGTGTGAATAAAAGCAATAATTATAAACCTGTTCCTGATGCTTCTAGGAAAACATGTCATAACTGTGGAAGTTCTAACCATCTGGCTTCTTTTTGCAGGATGAATAAGAATATTAACTCCTTACCTTCAAAATCAGGAGTTAAGAGTCAGTCTGTTAGATAGAAACCACAAAATCCTTATTTTCATTGTGGTAGTTTATGGCATTCCATTTATACTTGTAAGGAATATCATAGCTTGCACTATGATTATTATCAAATAAAACCTTCTTTAAAGAAAGTTTCCATTGTTCCTTCTAGTGTAAATTCTGATTCAAAGTCTGATAGTGTAAGTTCTGATAAGAAAAATGTTAACATAAACTCTGATGCTAAATCCGCTGCAAATGTTAACAAACTTAATAAGGCCAAAGGATCCAAGCAAGTCTGGGTCCTTAAAACTAATAATTAGTGGCCTTTGTGATTGCAGGGCAACAGGAAAAATATTCTAGTTCTGGACAGTGGATGTTCAGGACATATGACTGGAAATAAGGCCCTGCTATCAGACTTTGTGGAGAAAGCTGGCCCAAGTGTTTCTTATGGAGATGACAACATTGGAAAAACATTGGGATATGGCAACATCAATCTTGGAAATGTCATAATTAAAGAAGTAGCTCTGGTCTCAGGACTTAAACACAACCTACTGAGTATAAGTCAAATCTGTGACAGAGGTTATCATGTTGATTTCTTTGAAGAACACTGTGAAATTGTGAGTAAATCTAAAGGCAAAGTTGTTCTGAAAGGATACAGGCGTGGTAACATTTATGAAGCTAAGCTTTCAACAAGTACTGATGGTTCTGCAATCTGTCTGATGAGTAGAGCATCAATTGAAGAAAGCTGGAATTGGCATAAGAAACTCTCTCATTTAAATTTCAACAATATAAATGAACTGGTCAAGAAAAATCTTGTGAGAGGACTGCCAAAGTCAGTATTTGCTCCTGATGGTCTTAGTGATTCCTGTCAGAAGGCCAAACAAAGAAAATCTTCATTCAAGAGCAAGACTGAATCATCAATTCTTGAGCCTTATCATCTACTACATGTTGATCTATTTGGTCCAGTAAATGTCATGTCTATTGCAAAGAAGAAGTATGCGTTGGTCATAGTGGATGAGTTCACCAGATACACATGGGTGTATTTCTTGCACACAAAAAGTGAAACTGCATCTATCTTGATTGATCATGTCAAACAGCTGGATAAAATGGTCAAAGATTCTGTGAAAATTTTAAGGAGTGACAATGGCACTGAGTTCAAGAATTTGATAATGGAAGAGTTCTGCAAAAACCATAGAATAAAGCAGGAATTTTCTGCTCCTAGAACTCCACAGCAGAATGGAGTTGTTGAAAGAAAGAATAGGACTCTCATTGAAGTTGCACGTATAATGCTTGAAGAAGCAAAGCTTCCAACCTATTTCTGGGCTGAAGCTGTGCAGACTGCTTGTTTTACTCAAAATGCAACACTCATTAACAAGCATGGAAAAACACCATATGAGATGGTGAAGAAAAAGAAGCCAAATCTGAAATACTTTCATGTATTTGGATGCAAGTGTTTTGTTCTCAAGACTCATCCTGAACAGCTATCAAAGTTTGATCTAAAAGCTGATGAAGGAATCTTTGTTGGATATCCACTTTCCACAAAAGCCTTCAGAGTCTATAATTTGAGAACAAAAGTGGTCATGGAATCTATCAATGTCTCTTTTGATGACAAGAAGATTACTGGTCTTGAAGATTTTATTGACCATGATCAGCTGAGATTTGAAAATGAAGACTCAAATTCTGATACTGAAACTCCTGATAGTCTAAGTCCTGATACTGTAAACTCTGATGGATTAAACTCTGATGTTATTGAAACTGTGGTAACTACATCAAAGGAAGATGCACCTATGCAGGGGGAGCATACTCAAGATCCTACCACAGCTCAAGAAACATCAGAACATACATCTGGCTCTTCAAGTTCTGATTCGTCAAGTTCTGATAAGCCAAGTTCTGATAATGCTGAAAATCTAAATACTGAAGACTCTAACTCAGAGAGCATAGTTTCAGGGGGAGCATCAGAAAATGAAAATGAAGATAGCATGGATAATGGGGGAGCATCCAGTTCTAGAGACAACCTTCCATCTGCAAGGAAGTGGACAAAATCGCATACACCTGATTTGATAATTGGAAATCCTGATGCAGGTGTCAGAACTAGAACAGGTACTTTAAATGAATGTCTCTACAATTCTTTTCTCTCTCAGACTGAGCCAAAGAAAGTTGAAGAAGCTCTTCAAGATGCTGATTGGGTGCAAGCAATGCAGGAAGAGTTAAATGAATTTGAAAGAAACAAAGTCTGGACCCTAGTGCCAAGACCAAAGAATAGATCTGTTGTTGGTACAAAATGGGTATTCAGAAACAAAACTGACAGTGATGGCATAATTACAAGGAATAAGGCAAGACTGGTCGCAAAAGGATATTCTCAACAGGAGGGAATTGATTATGATGAAACATTTGCACCAGTTGCTAGGTTAGAAGCCATAAGGATATTTTTGGCTTATGCTGCTCACAAAAAGTTTACTGTCTTTCAAATGGATGTGAAAAGTACTTTTCTCAATGGAGAATTGGAGGAGGAAGTATATGTTGAACAACCTCCAGGCTTTGTAGATTCCAAACATCCAGATTATGTCTACAGGCTTGATAAAGCACTTTATGGACTTAAGCAAGCTCCTAGAGCATGGTATGAGACTTTAGCTCAGTTTCTTCTGGAAAGTGGATTCAACAGAGGAACAATAGACAAAACACTATTCTACCTCAACCATGGAAAGGACTTACTTCTTGTCCAGATTTATGTTGATGATATCATCTTTGGATCTACAAATGACAGACTTTGCAAGAAGTTTGCCAAACTGATGCAGTCAAGATATCAGATGAGTATGATGGGGGAACTTAGCTACTTTCTGGGCCTTCAAGTCAAGCAGAATGAAGAAGGCACTTTTATTTGTCAATCTAAGTACACTAGAAACTTGCTGAAGAAATTTGGAATGCAAGATTGTTCAAGTGCATCCACTCCCATGGCCACTGCAACAAAACTGGATAAGGATACTGGTAAATCAGTAGATATTACTGATTACAGAGGTATGATTGGCTCTCTACTCTATCTAACTACTAGTAGACCTGATATCATGTATGCTACCTGTCTTTGTGCAAGATTTCAAGCAGATCCAAGAGAACCTCACTTAACAGCTGTGAAAAGAATCTTTAAGTATCTTAAAGGAACAGCTGATCTGGATTGTGGTATCCTAGAGAATCAGACTTTAAACTAATAGGTTACTCAGATGCAGATTTTGCAGGCTGCAAAATTGACAGGAAAAGCACAAGTGGAAGCTGCCAATTTCTTGGAGGCAGATTGGTTTCTTGGTTCAGCAAGAAACAAAAGTCAATTTCCACATCAACTGCAGAAGCAGAGTATATTGCTGCAGGAAGCTGTTGTGCACAGATTCTTTGGATGAAGAATCAATTACTGGATTATGGGTTAACATATTTCAAAATCCCTATTTACTGTGATAATCAAAGTGCTATTGCTATGACAGGTAATCCAGTTCAACACTCTATGACAAAGCACATCAGCATCAGGTACCACTTCATCAGGGAACATGTGGATGAAGGTACAGTGGAATTGCATTTTGTTCCCACAGATCAACAACTAGCAGATATCTTCACAAAACCACTGTGTGAAGCTACTTTTACAAGATTGGTAAATGAACTTGGAATGGTTTCAGGTTCTTTCTCTAAATCTGCTTAGTCTTGTTCTGTGTTATCAGACTTTATGCTCAGTATTTACAGAATTAATCTCATTGTGTATTCTGTGCTTAATTGATAAATGTTTTTAAGTACTGACTGTTGTCTGATATATATTTCTCAACTCTGATAAGTGATATGTCTGTTTAAGTAATTATTCAATCCTATGAGGATAACTGTGCTAGATACTGACCTAGTAGTCTTCAATAAACAAATGATTCCATGTAAGAAGTAATTATTTAAGTGGAAATCTTATGACACTAGCAAATTCTGATAATTGAGCTTAGTTGAGTTTACTTTATATATCTTATTACTAAGTCACAAATTAGAATAATGCTACTCATCTGTTAAGTTCTGATACTAGTAAAACTGCTGAATGTACTAAGTGCTGATAAACCTCACTTATCAAAAGAAAAAGCAAAAAGATCAAAGAATAACATCAGGTACTCCTTTGAGATCTAGAGTAAAAATGTGGAAGGGACGACCCAAGTGCATTGCTGGTATTAAGTAAATATGCATTAGAAAAGCAAATTATTTTCTTGGTGACTTTTCACACTCTATGATTACTGGAGAAATACACTGATAAAAGCATAAATTATGATACGCAGTCGTGACTCACTTACACTGAGAAGCCACTGTAACATAGAATTTGAAAAGATGCATAAAATTAGCACAAAACAGTTGAGGTGGACTCATGCATGACCTCATTCATCAGTAGGTTTCAGGATAATGACAGCTCTTTAGCAAAATTTTAATTATGCCTTATTTCTAAGATGTACTGAAGTGAATCAGACTTTACTCTTTGTCTGTTATTTAGATTAATACACACACTAATCACTCCATATGAATGATGAAAATTACTGTGGTGGTCTATGTTATTTTAGATAAACAGTCACTGTGTTACTTTGCACAAATTCTGAGGACAAGTTCTAGTTACACGTTCTGATGATTAAGTTTTGAAGTCTATAACTCAGAACTTGTATGAGGATTTACTAAGATGGGCATTCCTTTTTCGAGTTAAGAAATTATGTTCTGATGACTGTTAAGTTCTGGTATAGGTCTAAGTTCTGATTTCTCAGTCTAATCCTTTACTTGGCTTATCTGTGAATAAAATTTGATAACAGTCTCAGTTCGAACTAGAATATGTTGAAGTGGAAGATTAATAGTCACTATGATTAGGATTAATGGTATTCGTACTTGAACAGTCCACTGTTTCTTGTTTCTTGTGCGTTTTAAACCATGATTCCTCTTTCCAATGAATGTTATTCTTTTTCAAAGTCTAGGGAGACGAGGTAGAATTAATTCTACCTGTCAGCATTCAATTTTTTTGCGTCTCCTGGCATTCTCTTGCCTATATAAGCAACCACTTCACACCAGCCTTCCCATCACACTTTTATCACAAACTCACTCTCATTTTTCATTTATCATCACAAATGGCTGCATTTGGCTGGTTCTACAATTATGGTGATGAGACTGTGCATGTCTTTTTGAATGGAATTCCAACTCCATACCCTATCACCAACATTCATCACAATCTCTGGATTCAATTTCCAGAGGTTATCAAACGTGATCTGGTGGCCGTTCGAAGAGAACTTCATCTTCATCGTCTCCGCCAGCAAGAGCGAATCATCCGACTCGCCATTCTGTTTGTCGAGAGTAGGAAGAAGAAGATGACTTAATCTCGTCTTCTTCCTGTTTTTCTTCATCATCAGCTTTGTCAGGCTTCTTAGCTAGGACTAAGGCTATTGATGTTAGGTTTAGAAGCTTAGGGAAAATCTTGTATAAGTATTGATGTAATTTCCATTTCATGAATGTATTGTCTTGATATATTAATGAAAGTTGTTTTTACTTCAAGATTTTATCTCTGAGTTATTTTATCTTGTGGTGATAAATCCTGATTGATATTCTGATGACCTTATAAATTTTGTTTTATATTAAGTTCTGATTCGTTTTCAGCACTTATCTAATTTATCTTGGTCATTTTCATGTGATTTATTTTCAGAATATTAATGATGCAGTGAAAAATAATTCAATCAGTGATAACGGTTTAAATTTTGAATTAAAACTATTTCTCTTGATAAATGGAACGGTTTTTCCTTGAAACTAGGCAAATGGGTAAGTAATGATTCCTGTTTTCTCGAGCCCAGTAACTATCCGTTATTACTGCATGTCTGACAGGTGTCCAACGGTAACATTTTTGTTCAGAGTATAAGTACAACAGAGAGAGGATTTCTTTAATCTTTTATTTCCTTCGTATTTTTTTTCTCTTTACTTACTTTTACTCTCTTTCTTCTCACGTTGGTTTTTCATACAGCCATCTTATCAAACACCTAACAGGCACTTTTGAATCTCAATTTTTCACATGGCACCTAAGGATTTAATCATTGATGGAGCTAAGTTTGTTCCAAACAACTATGCTGCAATTCATGATCATGCTGAAGCTCCATCTGAATTGCATTTTGTGCAAGATCTTCTTGCACACAGTGAGATTGGGTATGCATTAACTCAGCCTGAAGTCTTTTCAAGTCAACAAGTTCTGACGTTTTGGCGGACTGGGCACTTTGATGATGGTGGTAAACATGGCACTCCCGGTATTGTTTTTGAAGTGGGTGATTCATCTTATGCAGTCACTCCTGGTACAATACGCAAAGCTCTACATCTCTCAGACAATTGTACTTTTTCAACTCCAGAGGAATCAGCACTTCAGGAGTTAATGGCTGATTTGGGATATGAAAAGAGTTTGGCAAAGCTTGGGCAGTTAAAAAGGGCTAATATCAGAAGAGAATGGAGTTTCTTCTTTGACTGCATCACCAAAGCTTTTGGGAACAAATGTTCGAATTTTGATGTTATCCAAATTATGAGTCAGCACATAGGGTATGCTATTATCCATCAAACTCATTTTGATTTTGCAACTGGAATAATTGGTTCTATTGGGGATAGGATGACAGAGGATAGAAATGTTGTCTATTTTGCTAGATTCTGGCAACTTATATATACTTTTTGTACTGATGAACCTCAATTAGTCAGTTCCTCAACCCCACCTTTTAGAGTTACAAAATGATACTTTAATGATCTGGTAAATGTTGATACAAAGAAAATAGTGGTTAGACCATTACATATTCCTCCGTCTGTAAAACAGATCCTAGTAAATGCTGATCCTGATACTTATAGATCTGTTTACTCTGATGTCCAACCAACCACAAACACCCAAAAACCATCATCCTCAGCACCTACCACTCATACTACTCAACCTACCCTCAGGACTTATCTCAAATCCTATCTCTCTACTTCACAGACCGTTCAACCCTCATCCTCCAAGCCAAAGAGGGCAAAAATTATTCCTCAAACACCTCAAAAGAGGAGGAGGACTGTACTGAGAGATGAATCTGATACTGAGGAACAGGTTCCTTCTTCAGAACCTGTTGTAGGTGAAGCTGAGAAAGTGACTTCTCAGAAGGATTCTGGAATTGGGGGATCTAGGCTTCTCAAACGGCTTAGAAGAATTACAGTTCCTGAAACTCCCAAGGAATCCAAATCAACAACGAGATACAAGAAACAGAGGGCAAAAAGGCCAGTTTCAGATGATGAAGAGGAAGCAGCTAAGGAAGGGGATCAGGAATCTCTGATCTCACAAGACAAGGAATTTGCTCCAGTCATTTCTTCTCCATCAACTCCATCTCAGGAAGCTGTTTCTGAAAAGGCTAACACACCCTCTGTGTCTTCTGTTGATCCAGGCACAAGTGCTGATATTGATGTTCAAAACTTGGTTGTGCCTGCAGTAATTCTCTTAGAAGCTCCAACAACAAATATTCCTTCCACAACACCTGTTACTGATGCTGTTCAAACTCCAGAGTTATCAACAACACCTTCTCTGCATCAAGATGCTGATGATCAGAATTTAGGTGAGCATCAGGATATGGCTGTTGATCAGAACTTAGAACAAGATCAGCAATTAGAGGATGTTGAATCCTCCATTGCTACTCACACTGTTGTCTTATCAGAAGATACTGATTCTTTAAGTTCTGATGCTGCACATGCTGGAGATACTGGTGATGCTGCTCTAACTGCTCATGTTGTAGATACTGATGCAGCAGGTCCTTCCGGACATACTCCTCAACAGACTCTTCCTAAGTCTAAATTGGTTAAGCAGTTTATTACCGGGGAAGCACCAGTACCTTGGAGTGAAACTCCTGCAGGTTAGGAGTGGACTAAGGAATGGAACTCAGTTTCATGTGTTCCAACTGAAAAACATCTTGCTGAGCACTTGACTAAAGCTGATGCAATGTTAAATTCTGATGATTTTAAAACCCAGCTTAGGGTCACTGCATTGAGTACTAAACATCTACAAGGTCTTCATTCAACTACTCATGCAGAGCTACACAAGATTCAGGAGAACTTTATCAAACAAGAACAAGTTTGGAAAATTGATAAGAAAAAGTTCTTCCAACCTACCATTGACAGGATTGCTTATATTGAGAAGACTCAAGATCATCAACAAGCTCAGATTAATGAAATTCTGACAAATCAAGCTTCTCAGCAATCGCAACTTACTGAAATCCAATCCTCAGTGGAATTACTTATCTCTCTTTTACTACCTGCTGATGCCAAAAAGGGGGAGAAGGTAATTAAGTCCAAATGCAAAACTAACAAGACACTGCAAGGAAAGGATGATGGAAATGATGACCAAGGATACTCTGGAATGGGTAGCGGTCATAGTCAAGGTAGAAGGGTTACATCAAGACAAGCTAGTCATAGGACAAGTTCTGATACTGGGAAAAGAATAAGTTCTGCTGCTGGTAAAAAGTTAAGTTCTGATGAAATTTTAGATCTTGATGAGGAAATGTCAAGACGGTTATTTCTTCAAGAAAATCCAGGAATGGACTTGGAAAGTTTAAAGGAAGAAGAAGCCAGACTTAAATCAGAGAAAGTCACATCCAAATCTGAAGCTTCTGGTAAAAAGTCACTTCCAAAACTCAAAGGCATTGTGATCAAAGAAAGGACACATACTGAAGCAACATTGGCTAGATCACAACCACAGATAGATCTAAGATCCAAGGGTAAAGAAAAGGTTGGTGAACCTATCAAGGTTTATGTACCTCCTGAGGATGAAGAAATTACTGATGAAAAGGATGATCTTGCTCTGACTTCAAGAAAAGTTCTCAAAACAACCTCTGACATGGCTCAAGTTGTTCAGAGTCAAGAAATTGTAAGTTCTGATATTCAAAAGAAGCAAGTAACCTCTGACACAGCTCAAGTTAACTTGATATCAGAAGATAGACCAAAGACACTCCTACCAGGATTCACTAAAGCAAAACAAACTCAATCTTTGAAGACTACTGCAAGTGGTTTTGAAGCAAGAGTAGTTACTGGAAAGGAAGCAAGAGATAAAACTGGATTGGGAAGTGCTGATAAAAGAAGAGTACACAACACTACCAATGATCCAACTTCCTTGACTGAACCAGGTATTGGAGCAACTCCTGAGAGATTGAATCAACTGGAATCTGTACAGATGGTTTACCATACCTACTTGAAAGAATACATCATGTTGTATTTCATGACAGATGGTAGGGTTTATCATATAAGACAAAATGCCATTCCATTGAAGTATTTTGAAGAATTGGAGCATGTACTTTTCTTAATTCAAGTGGATGACAGAATAACAGGGACTGCTACAAACTACTTAATAGAACAGATTCAGAGACAGAAAAGGCTTTATTCTGATAAGTCTGACAGTACATATGTTCCAAAGTACAGAGATCATAATGGTGATATTGTTGATATGAAGCCTAATACTGCACAGATCAGAACATATCTTGGTATTAAGGGACTTGAATTCAATCTGGAGTCTGACAAAGCTTATGTCATAAGACTAGATCAGGAGTTGAGAAAAGCAAAGATCAATGATCTCAGAACTGCAATCTTTCAAACTGGTGAAGATACTGCAGAGCTTAAAGATGTCAAAAGGAGAATGATTGACAAACTTAGATATGCTGAGAAATGTTTGTTGAAGAACTATCTCAGAACAACTCCTGACATCAGAGAGATCAGATGATGAAGCCAAGTCGAAGATCTACAACTGCTTAAATTCTGATATTTGTACAGACTGAAGTTGTTATCAGAAGTTGAATATTGGTAAAGCTTTAAGGACTGTAAGTTGTAGTTATCTAGTCTAATTCTCATGCATTTGTACTTAATGTTTTTGACATCATCAAATATCTGTTAAACTTGTATATTATGCTAATTTACAAGTTGGGGGAGATTGTTAGATATATTTGATAATGTCATGGCTAATATGATTTATGTTTAGCTTTCAGATCTTACTTGAACAGGATAAATCAGTACTTAACTGTTGATCAGTACTTATACTGGAAGTCAGGACTTAAGGATATCAGTACTTATGTTATCAGGAGATAATCATCAGAAGATAGATATCAGAACTTAAGTGCTGAAGGACGATCAGATAAGGACAGTAGCTGATTAAAGGAAAAAAGATCAAGATAAACATAATAAGAGATATGCATGAAGAAGGAATTCCGTGAAGAATGGAATACTTGGAAGAAAAGATATCTGATTGATATATTTTAGGAAGCAGAATTATATTCCATATCAATTAGCGATTATCTTGTAACTGTGTATTATATAAACACAGTAGGGTTTACACTATAAGTGTTATCATAATTCGAGAAGATTATTCATTGTAACCCTAGCAGCTCTCGTGATATTGTTCATCACTGAGAGGTAACAGTTCCATACTGTAACAGAGTTTATTGTTTTAATAAAGTTTGTTTTCTGTTACTTAAGTTCTTAAAGTTCGATTTGAGTGTACTATACACTATATTCACCCCCTCTACAGTGTGTGTGTGACCTAACAAGGTTTAGCATGCAAAACTCCAAAAGAGGTCTCATACCGATAAGCCATGGAGTGTCCCTTTCCGAAAAAATGTCTCCTAAGACACCTGAGGAAAGAGAGCGTATGAGTAAGATTCCTTATGCTTCAGCAATAGGATCTATCATGTACGCGATGTTGTGTACTAGGCCTGATGTTGCTTATTCAATTAGTGTGACGAGCAGATATCAGTCCAATCCGGCGAAGACCACTGGAAAGCAGTGAAGAATATCCTTAAGTACTTGCGAAGGACTAAGGACATTTTTCTTGTTTTTGGTGGTGAATCTGAGTTGAAAATAGAGGGTTATACTGACTCTAGTTTTCATTCAGAAAGTGATAGCAAATCTATGTCAGGGTACGTGTTTACTCTGAATGATGGTGCGATTAGTTGGAAGAGTTCCAAACAGTCTACAACGGCTGACTCCACAACGGAAGCAGAATATATAGCTGCAAGTGAGGCTGCAAAAGAAGCTGTTTGGATGAGGAAATTTGTTTTTGAGTTGGGAGTTGTTCCTAGCGTTGAAGAGCCTATTGTGTTGTATTGTGATAACAACGCAGCAATATCACAAGCTAAGGAACCTAGGTCTCATAAAAATTCCAAACATGTCCTGCGGCGCTTTCATCTGATTAGGGAGATTATTGAAAGAGGAGATGTCAACGTCGAGAGAGTTGACACACATAACAACATAGCAGACCCTTAACAAAGCCACATTCTCAAAGTCACTTTGATCGTCATAAAGACAAGATGGGTATTAGATACCAGAGTGATTGGCTTTAGTAAAAGTAGGAGATTGAAAGAGATGTGTCCTAAGTCCAATCATGTATGAGGATTTAGGAATAACTTTTATGTAATCTGTTTTGATTTCATTGATATTAATAAAAGACTTGTTTTGTTTTTATTGCGGGCTCTATCTATTTTAAGTGTTTAAATAAGATATACCACAATTTAGAGTAAAGCTTTTTATGGATTGTGATGAGATCATAATAATGAGACCTAAAAGATGATAACTCTAAACTTAAATAGTTCATGGTCGTAGGATTACTAACTGGTAATTAATAATCCGCAAAAATCGGTACATACTATGCTTGCTTCATTATGAAGGAAGTATGTTCTCATAGACATTTGTGTGGTGATACCATATCTAGTATGTAGGTGCTTATTATAGAATAAGTTCACTGAACATGACTCACACAGTTGAACAACTGATGGAGTTCACTCACGTGTCAGCAGTTGTTCACATAGTGATAGTTGTACAAGTATCCTTAGACTTGAGGTCATCATAGTCATCTTGTGTACACTGAACTATGCTTTGGTTTAGTTCTTAGTCTCCAGGGACAATTATAAGGGCTCTACTGGATATAGAAATTTGTACACGAAGATAGTGTATGATCAATAAAGGATCTACCCCTTCCAGTGAAGGAAGAGAATGTTTAATGCTGATCCACTTATGCTAGTTCAGGAATCTCTGGCCAGAGTGAATGAAATTAGAAAGGAGTTTCTAATTTACATTAAATAGAACTAAACATAGTGAATGAGAGAGCAAATGATTAAATAAGATAGGCTTGACACAAGTTCCATGCCTTGTATTTAATCGTGACATTGCAGGGTAGAAGGAATTGATTGTACGGTAACTACTCACTGAATAGGTTCTTGGTATTCTAAGCAGTGAATTCGTATTATCCGGATAGTTGCGATATGCTGAGAAGTATCCCTCACGATGTAGAATAAATATGATTAATTTATTAATTAATCGTATTTAATGAATTAGAGAATTTATATAAATAATGATAAAATAGTTTTATTATTATTTATTTCTACTACCGGCTTAATATCGAACCTACAGGGTCACACCATAAAAGAGAATGATTTAATGGTGGAGGAATTAATTAATAATGGCTGGTAATTATTTATTTGTGAAATAAATAATTAATTAGCAAATTTAATAATTGATTAAATGGGATTTAATTAATTATAAATAAATTAAGAAAAGTTCTTAATATTATTAATTAAGAATTTAATTTTGGAAATTAAATAAAGTGAGAGAATTATTTCTAAAGTGTTTAGAAAAAAGATTATTAATTAAAAGGTGTTTTAATTATTAATTAATAGGTTAAAAGTTAATAAAAATAAAGGATTAATAATAATAATATTTTATGGGAAAATTTTCAACTGAAAATTTTGCCTATAAATATACTATTATAAACCCTTATTTTGCCTCAACCTAAAAAATTACAAAACCCTAATTCTCTCCACCTCCTCCTCCATTACATCGATTTCTTGGTGCATACCGGTGGAGTGCTTCACACTTGAGGAGCAGCTGTAAGGGACCTCCGCTCGTGGTTCTTGGATCGCTTTTAAAGGTTAGAAACGATCCCTCGATTTAATTCATGATCTGTATGCGTATTATATGGATTTTATATCATGAAAATTGTTTTACCATGCTTCCATGATAGATAAAATCCTACACTCCCCTCGCATAAGAATCGCCCCCGTTCTGAGATCCTTTACCAAGAACTGGAGAGGGAAAAATTCAACAGAAACCTTATCAGTAGTACAGAATTTAGAAACATAGATCAAATTCTTATTAATGGTTGGAACACAAAGAACATTTTTTTTGATCAAAAGCATGGGTGCCAAAATGTAATGTAGATGTGCCAGTATGAGTTATCGGCAAACCTGAGCCGTTACCGACAAGAACTTCGCCTGGTCCACCATATTCAGAGTATTGATGGAGATTAGTCATATCAGGAGTCACATGGTGTGATACCCCTGTGTCAAAAAACCATTGTTGTGATGCTTGTTGTGGGAAATGAGTGACATGGGCAACTGGATTAACAACTGCAATATCATTTTCCTTGAGGAAACGAGCAAGCTTTCGACACTCTTTAGTACCATGTGTATGCACATCACAGAAAGAGCAGTAGATTGTTGGTTTGGGGCCAGAGTGTGGTCGAGATGTCCAATTTGCGCGTGTGTTTAAGTTATTCTGAAAACGAGTATTGCCTTGAAAATTGTTGCGCTGACATTGATTGTTAGGCTTATAAGTTGTCCGACCTCTTGAATTGTGGTTGTATGATGGGCGATTATTTTCATTGCGTTGTATATAGTTGGCTGTAACAATGGTTGGTTCTGTCGATCTTTTCTTTAATCCTCGCTCATGGTCTATAACCTTCTCATGGAGTTCTGCAAAAGACATAGATGATTCTCGTACCTTAATTGCAGCAGCAAGTTCTTTGTAGTCTTCTCCTAAACCAGCAAGTGTGTGAAGTACAAGATCATCATCAGATATTGATTGTCCGACAAGAGATAGTTCATCAGCAGTATCCTTCATGTCGTGAAGATATTCTTCAATTGCACGTGATCCACAAATATTGTGTAGAAGATGACTTTTGAGCGATATGATTCTGGATCGAGAGCTATTGGCATAAAGTGTAACCAATTTTTCCCACATCTCATCAGCAGTGGTAACAGTGGATATGAGAGGTTAAATTGTTTCATGGCAGCTTCCTAGCATGACATTGAGGATAATTTGGTCTTGACGATTACATATGGTGTATAAAGGATTTAGAGTCTTATCCTCCAAATATTTTGCAGGAATTATGACCGATTGTTCAATATAGCCAATAACTCCCAGACCTATGAGCGCTGACCTGACTTGTGTGCGCCATACATTGAAATTGGTGGTGGTTACCTTTGTAGGCATGTGAGTAGGAGCATTAACCTGAGTGACAATTGTGCCATCAGTGATTTCAATATAACGAGCCATATTCGAAATAGCAGATTGGTTCAGAGGTTGTGATGAAGAAAAAGAAAGGATCGAAAAGGATGCGTTTAAGCGTATGGCTCTGATACCATATTAGGATCAACCCTTGTATCTTTCTATTGATGTTTGTGTTTGTGTGTGTATTTATATACATGGAGCCAAAGGTCTGTTCCTTGAAGCATTCCACTGATTGTGGATCTTATATTAGACAGAATATTATACAATGAATGTATATGATGTCTACAATCTTTACTATAATTACAATCCACAATCGTAGTAGTTAGGCTGATCTCCAGTAATTATGTTTGCTAGCTGTTACACCACTATTAGAGAAAAAGAAAACAATCAAGATGCACTATAATCATAAGTTTTGGCGCTTATCATATGCAATATAAATTTCCTTATCAGAAAGATACAACTAAACCTATCCATATTCATAATTTTCTTACAAACTGAAACTTCGTCACCATGATGACCTGATGGTGGCGATTACATTACAATGACTATAGATGTTTTATCATAAAGTCGCTGCCCACGGTATCTAGGATCTCCTTACGTTTTGATTACTGGGGTAACAAATTTGACAGATGCCCTATTGAATATGGCAAAACGACCTAGAGTCGTAGCTAGCCTTGTCTCAGTCCTGTATTTCTGGAGCCAACCACGAGACATGAGACATTTCTTTATTTCTGAAATGTCTTCCTTTGAGAGTAAATATATTTCAAAGAATTGTATGTAAAAATGTACATGCAGATGCATATAGGTTTTATATCAAATTACCCACCGAACTCGTTAAAATGTATCAAGTAGTTACTCAATCTCCATGATGACTCATTTAAACCACTAAAATACTTGTATATATCACTCCGTTAGATTTTTAAAATTTGTTAACAAAGTGCTGTGTTTGCCATGTATTTCTTTGATTATTATGGTTTATCAACAAATTTGAGTGCCTCTCTCTCATCTGTATATCTGTTTAATTGATCCTAAAATAATCGTTATCTTCACGAGTAAAATAAAAGCTGGGTGGTCTGCAATTACAGTATTAATTTAAGTAAAATTCAACGGATAGATGAAAAGAATATGTCCTTTCAATTAGGATTTTCCTTGTTTATCTCAATTTCATGTTTCAACAAAAATATACAACTACAAATTTTTAAAGTTAAGGTTTTTCATTAAAAGTTTTTAAAAAATCTAACGGAGTGATATATACTAGTATTTTATTTCAGTGGTTTAAATGAGTCGTCGTGGAAATTGAGTAGCTACTTGATACATTTTAACGAGTTCAGTGGGACAATTTGATATAAAACCCTATAAATTCTCTTTGTAACTAATATCGTGTAATGTATTGACAACAACTGTAATGGGATCCTTACAACAACTTTCACAGGATTTTGCAAGTATTGTATAATGTATTGACACGACATGTAAATTAGTCTATCAGTTACTAGTATTACAGAGACTTTGTATACATTATACGAATGACAGCTCCAACTGAAATGACAGCTTAAGAAGTTTGGTATAGTTTATGTTACAAACTTTCTTCTACTGGTAACATTTGATTTCATATGTAATACAGTACGAGCCAAATCCTGCTTACCTTCTCTATTTAAGCCGAAATTTACTGTTCGAAAATTTACTGTACTGGGAAATATTCCCCCGGCGACCATTTCAGAAAGAAGTTGCAGAGCTTCTTCAGACTTTCCAACTTTACACAAACAAGTAATGAACATTGAATAAGTATGGAAATCGGGCTGTGGTCCCTTAAGTTTCATCTGAAGAAATACACTCCAAGCCTCGACAACTTTTCCTACGGTCATATAGCCACGTATTAATGCCGAATAAGTAACAACAGTAGGCTCACACCCTTCATCTTTCATTTTTCGTACCATTTGAAGGGCTTTCTCTGTCTGTTCCTCCCGGAAGAAGTGGACTATTAAAGATGTGTAAACATGAACAGTAGGAAGAATCCCAATCTTCTTCATAGACTCTATCTTAGACAGTGCATCCTCTAGTCGTCCCTTTCGTAGCAGACCATGAACAAGGCTGCCATAAGTATATTGGTATAAGGCCTGATGTTCTCGACCAACCTCCTCTACTATTGTCAAAGCCTCTTCTAATCTCCCAGCTCGAGAAAGAGCCCGGATGTAAAAGGAAAAAGCTAGTGGAGCTGTGAAACCAAGTTTACAGAGAGATTCCACACATTTTCTGGCATCCTGCAACCGACCGGCTTCACATATACAGCAAAGATAAACTTCGACTAATTCTTTATCAGGAACATGTCCTCTTCTGAGCATCTCTTTAAATACATAAAGGGCCTCATCCACCTTCCTTCCTTTTGTCCCACAAAGAGAGATTATCAGTGATTTGTAGGTACTACTAGTTGGACTAAAACCACTAGCTTTCATCTCTCTAAAATTCCCCAAAGCAATGTCTGTCAGACCTATTCGACCATATTGCATTATCATAATTGTCCATGTGTCTTGTGTAATTGAGCATCCCTTTCTTTTCATTTCATCAACAAGGAATCTCATGTGTTTCAAGTCCTTTGCACGGCCAGATATTTTAATGGCCATATTGTAGGTCTCTGTGGTGTGGTTGTAACCAGGTTGCTTTTCAACCCATGAGAAAAAACGTAGTGTTGCACCACTATGCAGGCTGCAGTTTCGCAAAATCTCCAAAACTAATTCTGGTGTAAATGGTATAGTAAATTTCTCTAGATCTTTCTGTTTCAAGAACCAATCTTTTGATGAAGATAATATTTGACAAACTTCTTGCAGACTGTTATCCCTGCACAAACTTGGAAGCGGCTGCAAAACCTTTGAAACAAATGTCTTTTGCTCTATCTGGCTGGAGTTCATACCGTCACTGGATTGCACTCTAATAGATAAATCCGCAGTATATTTCTCACCTTCTTGAGGGTATAATGTGCTACTTATTTGCATTTGTTTTACTTCTTCAACCTTATCCATTTCTCTCCTCTTCTCCAAATAAGCAAGTATCCCCTTGTATGTATTATCTCCTACAAATAACTTCTTAGTTTTCATCTCCTTCAGAACCTTGATGATCTCATCAGTCATTGCAGCTTTACCTAGCTCCTTAATATACATGATATAGAATTTAGGAGTAACCATTATTCCTTTCTCCTCCATACTCTTGAATACATCCCATGCTTCAGAGATGTGCTTCTGTCGAACAAGACCTGCAACCATGGACATGACTGCCAAACAGTCCAACTCAAGACCTCTTTCCAGCATTTCAATGTATAGTTCAGAGGCCTTATGAAAGTCATTTAAACGCAGAAGCTGTTGCATCAGATTAGTATAAGTCTTGATGGTAGGTAAATATCCAGAATTCTTCATGCTATGAAAAAATTCCAAAGCTTTAGACACATCATTTCTCTTCAAGTATGCGTGGATCATAATTCCATAAATTCTCTCAGTGATGAAATCCTTTTTCTTCATTATGTCAACAACTTCCAAAGCATCAGTAACTCTGTCAGCTGTAAACAATCCTTGCAACAAGATCTCAAATATTTCCGCGTCAAGTGCCATGTCTCTATTCTTCAGCCCACGAATATATTCTAAAGCTTCTCTGATTTTCCCAGACATGCAAAAACCCTTGAGCACAATAGTATGAGCATGGCTTTCCGGAATCTGACAGACCCTCATCATGTCATCTATAATTAAGTCAACATCAACTCTATCACCGGTCCGTGCAACACACTTTAATAATAACCTATACAAACCGATATCGGCTTCCATCTCCTTATGTGTCATTTCCTTGTAGAATTCCATAGCAATATCAGCTTTTCCAGCATTACAAAGTGCACGCAACATCAGTTTGTAAGCCACCAAATCAGGCTCAATACCTGATACCCTCATCTTCTCGTACATCAACAACGCTTTTCCAATCATCTTTGCCTTGCCATAGTGAGTAATAAGAATAGTCCACGTCCTAATATCCATTTCACAAGAATTCTTCCCCATCTCTTCCACCAACTCTTCAACCAAGCCAAACTCTTTCCATCCCCCAGCTATATTCATCATCGTATTGTACATTTCAGTAGTATGATTAAACCCATTTTTCAACTTCACCCAATTAAAAAAGCTAAAAGCTAACCGCGGGACTCTTGAACACCTCTTCAACACTCTCTCAACTATCTCTTCATTAAAAATCAAACCTTCTTTTTCTAACCGCATCAAAACAACATCGTTTTCGCCCATTAAAATCTCTGTAACCTTTTGTACTAACAAATTAACTTCACTTGCACTCAAATTTTCAGTCCCGGCATCTACCGAAACTCTCACATTCTCCATTCCCACTCCGCTCTCATTGGCATTTACACAAACATCTTGTGTGCAAGGTTCTTCCTTGGTGTCCACCTTTTCAACAGGGGTGATTACATCAAATAATCGAAACCCAGGTTCATTTTCTATCATATTAACAGTTCCTGCACCTACAATTTTAGTAATTTCATCAAAGAGTGAGGACAGATCATTTGCTTCTTTTTCTTTGGAGGTCTCATTAATTTTAGTAGAGTGAGTTGAATGACACAAATGCTGAGATTTTAAGACATGAAACAACTCAAGATTGTTGTTTGAGCTTAAACATAGAGATGGGAATTTCAACAAACGCTTCATTCTTTACAAACCCGCCTTCATTTCTGAACTATAATGACACCATTCCTGTAATTTACATGTGTCTTGTTTTACCCGAATAAGTATTTTGTTCTAAAATTTGAATCTAAGTGACGCATCAAGTTAGTTAAAATTTGAATTTGACTCCAATTCGATGGGAAGTAAAAGAGCACGCAACTTTAGGGTTGAGACACTAACAAAAGTTTTTTAGTAAAAGGTCGTAAAAAATTGTTTGATAAATACTAAAAACTGTTTCTGAGAATTTATTTTATCATAAACCTGAATAGGAGCCGTTAGCTATAGGCCAATAAAACTCAACGAACGAAAGCCCACACAAATTTTAAGGCCGAAATCCAATACTCCACTCTACCGTTGGGAATCAACAGAGGATCAAAACGTCTCCCCCTTTCATGATTTAATGGTCGTCCGCACTACAAGCATAACGGACTATTAATTATTGCAAGATTGGGTATAAATACCCCAGAAAAGTAAGAAACATACAATTTTATAGACATATTCTCTCAATTCTCTCTATTTTCTTATATTCCTAAACCCACTTTACATCCAGATTACTGTTTTTCATACTGGAGTTGAATCGGGGACACAATCTCTCGCATTTTCTTCCTTTTCAGGTTATAGCCGAAGGAAGTTCTTGATAGGGCAAAAGTTGTTCTTCTTAACTGAGGGAATCTGGGCGTAATAATTGGCGCCGTCTGTGGGAATACGAGAATTGTAGCGAGATACTGATAAGATGACATACAATCCACGAACAATCACCACCACCTGGTTTCCCTCCTCACAACGGGGGAAAAATGTCCTCCTTGGTTGACGCGGATTGAGTCATCAAGTTGACTCCCGAAGAGGAAACCTTGCTTTTAAAGATTTGGGCAGAAAAATTAGCCGCAGAGAAGGGCAAAACAAAAGAAAATCAGGCCGAAAAGGAGGCTGAAGCCAGGGCGAAGTGAAGGGTGACCGATGCGCTGCGATTAAAATCCTTGTAGCTCCAAAGAGAGGAGATTGAGCTACAGGAAAAGGCACTTCGCAAAGTATTGCGGGGTCGATGAGACAGTAATAATCACCAAGTCAAGAAAAGAGTGAAGGGGGTATGATGAAAAAGATGAGTCTGACTCTGATTTGCTCCCTAGAAGGAAGCGAAAGAAATAACGTTTCTCCTCTGATTCGGACGAAGAACTTGATGGGTCCCAAATCAGGCTAAGTCGTCTGGAAAAAGCTATGTTCTGCGACACGAGGGTCGACCGAGAACCAATGGTGACCGACCAAGTTGAGCAATACCGACCTCCTCCGGGCGAGGAAAGGCAATATCTGAAGATGAGTTAGTTTAACGGAAAGGGTGACCCGGAGGACTACTGTGAAAAGTACGAGCTATTGATGATAAAGATGGGTCATAATGACATCGTGCTTCGCAAAATGTTCAAACCTTACCTGAGGGGATCAACTTCAATGTGGTACAAGTCCCTCAAACCCAAGTCTATCGGTTCGTACGAGCATCTGAAGAGAAAATTCTTGAAGTACTATTCCCACCTATGCCGAAAGGCGAAGGATACTGAAGCCTTACTCCACTGTAGGCAGAGGGAGGACGATGAACTTGGGGATTACTAGCTCGGTTCAAGGAAAAAGCTGGAATGGTTACCAACTTGGACAAGGTCAAAGAAATGGGCTTCCTTACAGCGGGGCTGGACCCCTATAAAGGTAAAAAACTTCGCTCCTCTCTTTATTCCCCAAATCCCTCAATGATATCTATGTGAGGGGGAGAATATTCGAAGAAAGATGGAAAACATTGGAGGTTACAAAGATTCCTGAAGGGATGACCGTTCGAAGCGAACAGAGAGATATGACAGTTCAAGATCCGGGGGTGACCGAAGGGACAATAGGAAAGAAGGTTGGAAACAGATCGTGGGGCCGAACGACGTCAAGATAGAGATTCGGCTATATTCACCCATTTGAATGCACCAATCTCCCAGATTCTCCATGAAATCATAGGAAAGCCTGGGTTCGTTCGGCTAGCTAAAATGAAGGTCCCGAATCATAAGAAAAATCCCGACAAGTACTGTGATTACCACAGAGACAAGGGGCATAATAATGATTAATGTTACCACCTCGAGAAGCTTATTTAACGAATGATCAAAGAAGGCAAACTCAATCAGTTCGTATGATATCTAAGAGATAGAGTGGGGTCGAAGGATAATCAGGAAGAGCCGGAAGCCGAAAAGCCTGAACGAAGAGACATTATAAGGGGAAAAGTGAAAATAATTTTGGGGGGCAGTGTACTGGACAGAGATAGTAAAACAAAAAAGAAGAGGTATGCCAGACAGGTGTACAACCTCTACCAGTTCGGCCAGGCAAAACCCCATATGCCTATGACTTTTAGCACAGAAGATTATGAGGATTTCATTCGTCCACATGAAGACCCCCTTATCATCAATCCTCTCATTAGACATAACAAAATTTGAAAAGTGCTTGTAGATACTGGTAGCTCGGCCCATATCCTGTTCCACAAAACCTATTGCAAGATAATCTGGATGGCGAACAACTGGAACCCTGCGACGAAGCCCCTCTCTACGCCTTCGGCAGACACCCAATACAGTTTGAAGGTACAATCATTCTTCCTGTCCTTTTGGGTAAATTACCATATACTGTCGAGAAGCTTGTAAAATTTTATATGGTTCGGATTGAGAGTCCCTATAATGCAATCTTGGGAAGGCCATTCTTGTCAACCTTCGAGGCAGTGGAATCTATACCCCACCTCAACCTTAAATCTCCAACGGAGAAAGGGGAAGGAGAGATGAGGGGTGATCAGAACATCGCCAGAATAATAATGCTAAAAGACTTGGAGAAGGATCAGGCCTATGAAAAATCGAATGAGACTGGAAAAAGAAAAAGGGCTGAAGTCGAACCAAGCGGGAGCAGAGAGACCCTGAATATTGAACTGGATAAATTTAGGATGGAT
Organism: Apium graveolens; assembly: GCF_009905375.1. Taxonomy (NCBI): domain Eukaryota; kingdom Viridiplantae; phylum Streptophyta; class Magnoliopsida; order Apiales; family Apiaceae; genus Apium; species Apium graveolens. The sequence goes on along the minus strand of NC_133648.1, from coordinate 137,352,129 downwards.
CTCTCAAGTCCGATCGCTGAGCCAGCCACCGAGGTTAAAAAAGTTGAACTATATGCTGGGCATTCGAGAAAAATGGCTCGGATTGGAAGGAACATGGAGGAGGATCTTAATGCAAAATTTATTGCGGTCATTCAGTAATATCATGACGTGTTCTCCTGGGTGCCGGAGGACATGCCCGATTTGGATCTGTTTGCAATAAAACATACGCGAAAATACACGCAAGCATACGCAATCACAAGTAGTATAAGATTTAAGTCAAGTTCATTCCCACAGAGACTGGTTTAGGTTAAGTTCAGATTATGCACTTATGCAACAATGTATGATTATCGTTCACAGCTAAGACAAGTAACAAATTTGAGTTGATTTTCTACTTAAAAGATTATACTTATAACGACTCGTATATTTTGTAATATTTAATTAGTGCGTAAATAATTAATAAATAATTGTGTATCAATTATGGTCCCGGTGTTTTATTTATTATTGTTTATATGTGCTTGCTGGATTGTGTGATGTGTTCTTATGATTAATTGTTGCACCACTTTATTTTTGGTTTTGCTTCTAAAAAGTGATTTTATGACAATCCTACTTTCAAAATTATTTGGGTTGTCTCTAAAATTGTTTTTATTATTTAATAATCTTAATGATTATTTTTGGGATTTTATAAAATTTACAAATTAATATTCTGCTAATTATTTATTCCTAAATGATTTTCTGAATTCATTTAACTGTAAAATCTATTTAATTCTTGGATTCTTCAAAAATTATGAAATTCATATTTTATTATGTTTACAATATTTTGATAATTTTAAAATTATTTTGGTAATTTTTGGGATTAATTTCACCCGCACGTTGTTTCGTTTAATTGTTAAATGCGGGAAAAAGTTGCAAATTCAAAAATGTTTTAAAAATTATGAAATTTATGTTTTATCCGTTTCGGGATATTTATGAAATTTTAAGATTATTTTGGTACGATTTTGAGTAATATTTATTCGCAAATTGTATTATCAAAATAGATTAAAACAATGTGAATCAGCTTGCAGTCATTCAGAAAACGACACGTATCCATTTAATTTGGACACGTGCCGTGTAATTGAGTAACAGGGAGGGGTGAGTCATTTGTTTCTGTAAACATCAATCTCAATCTCTGTCTTTCCAGTCTCTCTCTCGATCGTTCTCTCCCATTTTCTTCTCTCTTCCTCTCGGTTTCTTCCTTCCATTTTTGCTTCCCTGGATTCCGGTCATCTTCCACCTATTTTCCGGCCTATTTCCCCAGTGAACTGCCGCTTAATTGCTAGCTTGGCTGGTTCAATTCGGTATTGCTGGTACATGCATATAATTATGTGTGTGTATGTGTTCGTGTGTGTGTTCGATTGTGTGTGTATCAGTGTGTGTATTAGTGTGTGTGTGTGTGTGTGTGTTTGGGTGTGCGACTGTGATTGGGTATGCTTGTGGCAGCGCGTATGCGCGTGTGTACCGCCTGGGTTTTGCTCCCCTGTTCCTGTTGCTCTTGCCGATTGCAATTTTGAAATTATTATATTTCTTGCAGAAATTTTATTGACTGATTTCGTGAAATAAATTATTCGTGTGGGAAAACGATTTTTCTAGTAATCGGCAAAGTTTATTTGGAAACCCAAAGAATTTTCGGGCACCAATCAATTTTGCCGCCGCGTGCGATGAATTTTACGAGCGCGCGGTGGACGGTGATGACCCTGTTCTGAGTCCTAAATATTTTAATAAATAAAATAATTTGTATAAATTATTTTCGGGACTAAAAATTTAGTTATGTGATAATTCGAATTGATTTTGTTGGGATCTGACGTCGATTGATGTTTCGACGGGTACGCCTATAAACAAAGGAGTCGCTGTCCAAATTTTTCTAAAAATTACCTTAAATTACGAATCGAGTATATATATCTCATTTAATACAAATTGACCCCTGATTGTTATGTGCAGTATTATTGCATATATATTATTATTATTAATATACATACGAGTCAATAATTATATCGTTGGGTAATTAGTTAGTGAGGAAAAGTCAAGCATAATCGGTCGTTTAACCTAGGTTGTTTCGATTTCGTAGGTTCGAGTCGAAGGACCCAGTAGTTGAAGTCAATTAGAGTTAAGCCAATGTTAGTGCAAAGCTTCGCAAGGCAAGTACCCCTGAACTAATCTTTTACAGTTCAGTATATATGAATAGTTGTTGATTTAAATTATGTACTGGAACAGAACGTTTTAAGTTACGTATTCCCCGTATTTAAATATATTTTACTAAACGATGTTTTGGGGAAAAAGTAACTTCTGAAAATGCCTATCTCTAGATTGTGATTAAAATTAAAAAGGGATTTTTAGAATGTGTGTTGTAATCGTTTAAAAAGAGATAGGTGTAAATGATTTTGGAAACTGGATAAAAATGAATCAAATATTGGATGGTCAGTGGCGTAAGAGGCCCGTTATTAGGTAACGGCCCAGCATGGTTGCGTAAGAGGCTAAGTGGGATGTGCGCACTGGTAGGCCGCTTAGTCCAGCATGACAGAGACCTAGCTAGTCTCTGAGTTCCGGAACAAAATTTGTGGTGGGATAGAGTGATCAGCTGTCCCTAGAATTCATCCACGTTTATATCTGACTTTGGTTTAGTGGTTCCCATAATGGAACAAATAGTTTATGGTCCCCGTAACGGGACAGATGATTTATGGGTCCAGCAATGGACAGTGGTTTTGAAAAGAAAATAGCATGCTAAAATTGAACTCTGGTATTTTGACACAGCACACTACAGATGATATAATTTTGTAGAGCATGCTAGTTTTGATATCCAGTTTATACCTGTTTTACGGATTTTTCGTAAACTAGTTTGATATATGTTCCTATACTGTTTTTATACATCATGCTTACTGGTTATTCATATAGAGGTACTGTTGAGCAATGGATTGCTCACCCTTGCAGCTTGTTTTGTATTTATTTATTGCAGATGTCTAGAAGACCAGGTTAGTGTAGAGTGTCAGCCTCCGGTCCCGGCTCCTCCGAGGTAGTTTGTATTAGACCCTGAGGTCTGATGAGTTGCTGTAATAAGTGAGGATGTCTGATTTTGAATAAGTTAGTGTTGTGTTGTAACCTAAATAATATTTGAACCTGCCTCGGCTCCTGATTTGGGGTCGTGTGTTATAATAAAGTTTATTTAATAGTTTATGTTATAGTTTATCATATTTTTGGTGACGTCAGCTCCTGACCCCGGGGTTGAGGCCGTCACAGTTGGTATCAGAGCTACAGGTTCAAGTCCCTAATTTAGGTTAAGAGTTGAGTCAGTAAGGTGTAGGAAGTATGTCCTACAGTGTGAGTCAACAACTCATATCGAGGAGCAACCTTAAGTATCAGTCGAGGGTTCTGACGGTGTTACCCTGGCATCTATTAATATTTTAATAGACTTGCCTTAACCTTGTTATGTCTTCCTTGTATATTTTTATGGTTGGCAGTGGCCCATAGTGATCTCCAGTTCTCCTTCTCGAGGGAACCCGTCAGATTCAGATGATTCAGACTCTGAGCGGACTTTGGATGTTGTAGCTGAGGAGACTCCTATGCCTTCTCCACCTGTTCCTCCAGTTGCACCAGGAGGTGTGTCAGGACCTAATATCCGTCCTCGTTGGGTACGAAGGTCAGTGTCATCTGTTAGGGATTTTCCTCCAGGATGTGGTCCCAGTTCCTCCACCTCGAGACCACCTGCTCCTCCATCTGTTCTTTCAGGTGCAATTTCCCCGATCCCTTACCATGTTCATCGAGCGGTGAACCAGTCTTTGATCAGAGAGCAGGCCCAGGGTTAGCGGCTCAGCTTGACCAGATTTCGGTCGGGCCTTTCCTGGGCATCCCTGCCCCTTCACCAGATGTGCAGGAGATAGTGCGATCCTTGACTCAGGTTGCTGTAGAGAGAGCTCGGACCATTGATCGTTTTATTAGCTCCGAGTTTAGAGCTGTTCAGTACCAGGATCTCGTGAACTGGTTGGTATTTGAGTTAGGATCCATTGGTGGTAGTGGCAGTGGCTAGATCAGAGTTACTGCAGTGAGATACAGAGCTCGGAGTTAGTTGTAGGAGTTCTGTAGATGCTTTTCCTATGTATGTTTACTATGTAATGTAGCTTGTATTAGGCAGGGCTGCTATGACAGCCAATTTTTTTGTGCACTTAGTATATTATGAGTGTTATACTGTAGTTGTTAGATGGATTTGTACTGTTGTTGTACTATTATTTTTATGATGTTACGGTTGTTCCTCCAGATGCTGAGGAGACTCCTATGCCTCCTATGCCTCCTCCACCTGTTCCTCCAGTTGCACTAGGAGGTGTGTCAGGACCTAATATCCATCCTCGTTGGGTACAAAGGTCAGTGTCATCTGTTAGGGATTTTCCTCCAGGATGTGGTCCCAGTTCCTCCACCTCGAGACCACCTGCTCCTCCATCTGTTCTTTCAGGTGCATCCTCCCCGATCCCTTACCATGTTCACCGAGCGATGAACCAGTCTTTGATCAGAGAGCAGGCCCAAGGTTAGCAGCTCAGCTTGACCAGATTCCGGTCGGGCCTTTCCTGGGCATCCCTGCCCCTTCACCAGATGTGCAGGAGATAGTGCGATCCTTGACTCAGGTTGCTGTAGAGAGAGCTCATACCATTGATCATTTTATTAGCTCCGAGTTTAGAGCTGTTCAGTACCAAGATCTCGTGAACTGGTTGGTATTTGAGTTAGGATCCATTGGTGGTAGTGGCAGTGGCTAGATCAGAGTTGCTGCAGTGAGATACAGAGCTCGGAGTTAGTTGTAGGAGTTCTGTAGATGCTTTTCCTATGTATGTTTACTATGTAATGTAGCTTGTATTAGGCAGGGCTGCTATGACAGCCAATTTTTTTGTGCACTTAGTATATTATGAGTGTTATACTATAGTTGTTAGATGGATTTGTACTGTTGTTGTACTATTATTTTTATGATGTTACGGTTGTTCGTTTTATTCTATTGCACTTTTGTTATTGCTGTTACTGTTATTATTGTATTTGTTGCTGGATTTGTTGAATTTAGTATGCATCATGGATGGACCCTAAATAAACAAGGAAGGGAATATTTAATTGTGACCGCATTCTCCTGATGCATAAAACTGTTGCTACCCGGGGGCACAATTTTCATATAAAACCTTTTTGTTGTGTTTCAGGAGAATGCCTCCCAAGAAAAATTTCCCGTCCAATTCCTCCAGCAGGAACTCTGAAGGGGGTCCAGTCATGGATGGATTACTAGATTTGCTGCGCCAACAGTCTAATCAGATGGCTCAGCAGCAAGAACAATTCCAGCAGCAGCAGCAATAGCAGCAGCAACAACAACAATTTATACAACAACAACATCAGCAAATCCAACAACAGTTGCAGCTCCAACAACAACCCCAGTCAAGAGAGTTGAACCAGACTGTTAGCTTCAAGTCTTTCCAGTCAGTTAAACCCCCAGAGTTTAAAAGCGAGGTAGATCCGGTTGCTGTTAGAATTTGGCTTAAAGAAATGGAAAAAGCCTTTACCCTTATTCAGGTGAGTGATGATTCTAAGTCAGATTATGCTAGTTATTTTCTTAAAGGTGACGCAAGTTTTGGTGGGAATCTGTGCGTGCCTTAGAAGGAGAAGGCCCTGTTTCTTGGGCCAGATTTACAGAGTTGTTTCTGGAAAAGTATTTTCCAGATTATTTGCAGAGTCAGTTGGAAGTGGAGTTTTTGAAATTGAAGCAAAGAGAAAAGAGCGTGGCTGAGTATGAGGCCAAGTTTACGGAGTTGGCCCGACTAGCCCCTGGATATGTGAATACTGAGATTCAGAAAGCTAGGAGATTTCAGCAAGGACTAAAGCCGGAAGTTCGTAGTGGAGTGGTGGCCCTACAGCTTAAGACGTATACCTCTGTAGTTCAAGCCGCCCTGGTGATTGAGAGTGATCAGAAATTGGCCTCCAAGGAAAGGAGTGACTGGAAGAGAAAGTTTGAAGGTGGTATAGGTAATGCAGACCAGGAGGAATCTAGTCAGAAGTTCCCAAGGAAGTTTGGCCCGAATAGGAATAAGAGATTTAGAAGGCAAGGCATGGCTTAGATGAATTCCGGTGTCACCTCAGTTGTTTCTGCCCTAGTCCAGTCAATCAGGCCAGTTGTGGATTGTAAATTATGTGGTAAAAAGCATAGTGGTCAGTGCCGGAAGGATGTACAGTGTTTTAAATACGATAAAAAGGGTCATTATTCGTCAGAGTGTAACACAGGAAATATCGGAGTCACCTGCTTCAAGTGTGGTAAGGTTGGGCACATCTCCAGAAACTACAAGACGGCTACTCAAGGCATTGTAGGAGGGAATGAATCTCAAGGACCAGCAACTAGCACAACAAGAGCCAGAACCTTTAAAATGACCAAGAGATCTAATGCTCAAGATTCAGATATGGTTGCAGGTACGCTTTCTCTAAATTCCATGCCTGTTAAGGTTTTATTTGATTCAGGAGCGTCTAGGTCTTTTATATCTAAAGAATGTGTAGGTAATATGAATTTGATGTTGGAGGATCTAAATGAGCCCTTGTCGATAGAGGTAGCTAATCAAGATAAAGTTTCAGTAAACCAGTTCTGTCCTAGATGTCAAATAGAAATTGGTGGGCATTTCTTTTCAGTGGATTTAATACCCTTTCAATTAGGAGAGTTTGATGTAATTCTAGGAATAGATTGGTTGTCTCAGCATAAGGTAAATATTGATTGCAAGAAAAAGAAAGTTCTGTTATATTCAGAAGACAATAAAAGGTATTTTATCAAGGACAGAAGCAGGACAATAAATTTCTTTCTATATTTGAAACAAAGAAGTTATTGAGACAAGGATGTGAAGCGTATTTAGCCCATGTTATGGAAACTGAGAAGAGGGTACCCGGATTGGAGGAAATTCCAGTAGTTAATGAATTTTCAGACGTGTTTCCAGAAAAGTTACCAGGATTATCACCAGATCGGGAGATCGAGTTTTCTATTGATTTAATTCCAGGAGCAGAACCAGTTTTAAAGGCACCTTACCGTATGGCCCCAGTAGAAATAAAAGAGCTAGCTAAACAACTTCAGGAACTTTTGGATAAAGAGGTAATTAGACCAAGTGTATCCCCATGAGGCGCGCCAGTGTTGTTTGTGAAAAAGGACGGAAGCTTGAGATTGTGTATTGACTACTGAGAATTGAATAAGTTAACCATCAAGAATAAGTATTCCCTACCAAGGATTGATGATTTGTTTGATCAACTGAAGGGAGCATGTTATTTTTCCAAGATCGACTTGAGATCGGGCTATCATCAGTTGAAGATCAAGCCTGAAGATATACCTAAGACTGCTTTTCGAACCAGGTATGGCCATTACGAGTTTCTAGTGATGTCATTTGGGTTGACTAATGTGCCAGCAGCTTTTATGGATTTAATGAACCGGGTGTATAAGGAGTATCTGGATAAGTTTGTTATTATATTTATTGATGACATCCTCATCTACTCAAGGACCAAAGACGACCTTGCCGAACATCTAAGGATTGCATTGCAAAGGTGGAGAGAAAAACAATTATATGCTAAGTTCTCAAAATGTGAATTTTGGTTGGAGGATGTCTAGTTTTTAGGTCATATAGTTGGTAAGGATGGTATTAAGGTAGATCCTGCGAAGATTGAAGCGGTATCCAGATGGGAGCAACCGAAGACCCCGACGAAAATTAGAAGTTTTCTTGGATTAGCAGGCTATTACTGAATATTTGTGAAGGACTTTGCCAAGATTGCCACCCCGTTGACCAAGCTGACCCGAAAGAAAGAGAGATTTGTTTGGACGGAGAAATGTGAAGAAAGCTTCCGAGAGCTAAAGAAAAGACTAGTGACAGAACTAGTGTTAGCATTACCAGATGAAACAGGAAATTTCGTAATTTACAGTGATGCTTCTCTCAAAGGATTAGGCTGTGTGCTAATGCAACATGATAAGGTTATTGCGTATGCGTCTAGGCAGTTAAAGCCCCATGAGCAAAAATATCCAGTTCACGATCTTGAGTTGGCAGCTATAGTGTTTGCTTTGAAGTCATTACTTGTATGGAGAGAAATGTGATATCTATACGGATCATAAAAGCTTAAAGTATATATTAACCCAAAAGGATTTAAACATGAGACAAAGGAGATGGTTGGAATTGATTAAGGACTATGACTGTTCGATTAATTATCACCCAGGTAAGGCCAATGTGGTGGCTGATGCCTTAAGTAGAAAGGAGAAATTAAATATGGCCCGTATCGCGGATGAATTAGCCCGAGATTTAGAAAAGATGGAAACTAAAAGTCGAGTATCAAGTGAAGGTCAGGAACAACTATACGAGATTACTTTCCAGCCAGTATTAATGGAAAAGATTAAAAGGTGTCAAGAAGGAGTTATGGAACAAGAATTGGAAGATCTAACAGGAGCAGAATTATGTACTTAAAAGGATAACCACAGTTTATTTAGGTTTTCCTCTCGCATTTGGATTCCTAATGTAGTAGAACTGAAGAATGAAATATGCACGAAGCGCACAATTCTAGGTTTTCTATTCACCCTGGTAGCACGAAGATGCACCAAGATTTAAAGAAGCACTTTTGGTGGCCAGGAATGAAGAAGGAGATTGCGGATTGGGTTAGTAAGTGTTACGTGTGTCAAAGGGTAAAAGCAGAGCACCAAAGGCCTAGTGGATTGTTGCAGCCTCTGGAGATTCCACAGTGGAAGAGGGAAGAAATTGCAATGGATTTCGTGGTGGGCTTGCTGAGGACAAGATCAAATCATGATGCCATTTGGGTGATCATTGATAGATTGACCAAATCAGCGCATTTCCTTCCAATTAACGAAAAGTATTATCTGGAAAAGCTAGTTAAAATATATTTAGATGAGATAGTTACCAAGCATGGGGTACCTGTGTCTATAGTATCAGATCGAGATCCAAGATTTAATTCGAGGTTTTGGACAAAGTTTCAAGAGTGTTTATGAACTAAGTTAAATATGAGCACCGCTTATCATCCTCAAACTGATGGCCAAAGTGAGAGAATGATTCAGACGATCGAAGATATGTTAAGGGTATGTGCTTTGGATTTCAAGGGAAGTTGGGATGATTATTTACCGTTAATAGAATTTTCTTATAATAACAGCTACCATGCCAACATTGGAATGCCACCCTACGAAGCTTTATATGGACGAAAGTATATATTACCTATATATTGGGATAAGGTAGGAGAAAAGAAAGTGTTAGGACCTGAATTAGTACAACAGACAAAAGAAGCAGTGGTATTAATTCGAAAAAGATTGGAAGTCGCTCAGAATATACAGAAAAAGAATGCAGATTTACATCGAAAGTATAAGTTTTGAAATAGGATCATTGGTATTACTAAAAGTTTCGCCATGGAAGGGATTGGTTCGATTCGGTCAGAAAGGTAAACTGAGTCCGAGATATATAAGACCATTCAAAGTTTTGAAACAAACAGGAAAAGTTACATACGAGATAGCTCTACCCCCGCAGTGGCAGCATATCCATAATGTATTTCATGTGTCCATGTTGAAGCCGTACATTCCTGCCTCGAATCAAGTAATTGTATATGAACCGATTGAACTTCAATCAGATTTATCCTATGTGGAGCAGCCAATCCAGATATTAGACCGTAAGGAGCGTGTACTTAGGAATAAATCTATCCCCTTAGTTAAAGTACTTTGGAGAAACCCTAGGGTAGAAGAGTCTACCTAGGAACTAGAATCAGATATGCTTGACAAATATCCTCACTTATTTAATTAGTTAAGATTCTGAGGACAAAATCTTTATAAGGGGGGAAGGATATAACGACTCGTATATTTTGTAATATTTAATTAGTGCGTAAATAATTAATAAATAATTGTGTATCAATTATGGTCCCTGTGTTTTATTTATTATTGTTTATATGTGCTTGCTAGATTGTGTGATGTGTTCTTATGATTAATTGTTGCACCACTTTATTTTTGGTTTTACTTCTAAAAAGTGATTTTATGACAATCCTACTTTCAAAATTATTTGGGTTGTCTCTAAAATTGTTTTTATTATTTAATAATCTTAATGATTATTTTTGGGATTTTATAAAATTTACAAATTAATATTCTGCTAATTATTTATTCCTAAATGATTTTCTGAATTAATTTAACTGTAAAATCCATATTTAATTCTTGGATTTTTCAAAAATTATGAAATTCATATTTTATTACAATATTTTGAGAATTTTAAAATTATTTTGGTAATTTTTGGGATTAATTTCACCCGCACGTTGTTTCGTTTAATTGTTAAATGCGGGTATAAGTTGCACTTCAAAAATGTTTTAAAAATTATGAAATTTATGTTTTATCCGTTTCGGGATATTTATGAAATTTTAAGATTATTTTGGTATAATTTTGAGTAATATTTATTCGCAAATTGTATTATCAAAATAGATTAAAATAATGTGAATCGGCTTGCAGTCATTCAGAAAACGACATGTATCCATTTAATTTGGACATGTGCCGTGTAATTGAGTAACAGGGAGGGGTGAGTCATTTGTTTCTATAAACATCAATCTCAATCTCTCTCTTTCCAGTCTCTCTCTCGATCGTTCTCTCCCATTTTCTTCTCTCTTCCTCTCGGTTTCTTCCTTCCAATTTTGCTTCCCTGGATTCCGGTCATCTTCCACCTGTTTTCCGGCCTATTTCCCCCAGTGAACCGTCGCTCAATTGCTAGCTTGGCTGGTTCAGTTCGGTATTGTTGGTATATATACATGTATATAATTATGTGTGTGTATGTGTTCGTGTGTGTGTTTGATTGTGTGTGTATCAGTGTGTGTATTAGTGAGTGTGTGTGTGTGTGTTTGGGTGTGCGACTGTGATTGTGTATGCTTGTGGCAGCGCGTATGCGCGTGTGTGCCGCTTGGGTTTTGCTCCCCTGTTCCTGTTGTTCTTGCCGATTGCAATTTTGAAATTATTATATTGATTATTATATTTCTTGCAGGAATTTTATTGACTAATTTCGTGAAATAAATTATTCGTGTGGGAAAATGATTTTTCTAGTAATCGGCGAAGTTTATTTGGAAACCCGAAGAATTTTCGGGCACCAATAAATTTTGCTGCCGCGCGCGATGAATTTTGACGAGCGCGCGGTGGACGGTGATGACCCTGTTCTGAGTCTTAAATATTTTAATAAATAAAATAATTTGTATAAATTTTTTTAGGGACTAAAAATTTAGTTATGTGACGATTCGAATTGATTTTGTTGGGATTTGACGTCGATTGATGTTTCGAAGGGTAGGCCTATCAACAGAGGAGTCGCTATCCAAATTTTTCTAAAAATTACCTTAAATTACGAATCGAGTATATATATCTCATTTAATACAAATTGAACCCTGATTGTTATGTGCACTATTATTGCGTATATATTATTATTATTAATATGCATATGAGTCAAGAATTATATCGTTGGGTAATTAGTTAGTGAGGAAAAGTCAAGCATAATCGGTCGTTTAAACTAGGTTGTTTCGATTTCGTAGGTTCGAGTCGAAGGACCCAGTAGTTAAAGTCAATTAGAGTTAAGCCAGTGTTAGTGCAAAGCTTCGCAAGGCAAGTACCCCTGAAGTAATATTTTACAGTTCAATATATATGAATAGTTGTTGATTTAAATTATGTACTGGAACAGAACGTTTTAAGTTACATATTACCCGTATTTAAATATGTTTTACTAAACGATGTTTTGGGGAAAAAGTAACTTCTAAAAATGCCTATCTCTAGATAGTGATTAAAATTAAAAAGGGATTTTTAGAATGTGTGTTGTAATCGTTTAAAAAGAGATAGGTGTAAATGATTTTGGAAACTGGATAAAAATGAATCAGATATTGGATGGTCAGTGGCGTAAGAGGCCCGTTATTAGGTAACGGCCTAGCATGGTTGCGTAAGAGGCTAAGTCGGATGCGCGCACTGGCAGGCCGCTTATTCCAGCATGACAGAGACCTAGCTATTCTCTGACTTCCGGAACAAAATTTGTGGTGGGATAGAGTGATCAGCTGTCCCTAGAATTCATCCACGTTTCTTTCTGACTTTGGTTTAGTGGTTCCCGTAATGGAACAAATAGTTTATGGTCCCCGTAACGGGACAGATGATTTATGGGTCCAACAATGGACAGTGGTTTTGAAAAGGGAATAGCATGCTAAAATTAAACTCTGGTATTTTGACACAGCACACTACAGATGATATTATTTTGTAGAGCATGCTAGTTTTGATATCCAGTTTATACCTGTTTTAGGGATTTTTCATAAACTAGTTTGATATCTGTTCCTATATTGTTTTTATACATCCTGCTTACTGGTTATTCATATAGAGGTAATGTTGAGCAATAGATTGCTCACCCTTGCAGCTTGTTTTGTATTTATTTATTGCAGATGTCTAGAAGACCAGGTCAGCGTAGAGTGTCAGCCTCCGGTCCCGGCTCCTCCGAGGTAGTTTGTATCAGACCCTGAGGTCTGATGAGTAGTTGTAATAAGTAAGGATGTCTAATTTTGAATAAGTTAGTGTTATGTTGTAACCTAAATAATACTTGAACCTGCCTCAGCTTCTGGTTTGGGGTCGTGTGTTATAATAAAGTTTATTTAGTAGTTTATGTTATAGTTTATCATATTTTTGGTGACATCAGCCTCTGACCCCGGGGTTGAGGCCGTCACAATACTAGCATGCATTAAAAAAGAGATTAAAAGTGAATTACTTATATGAGAATAAAACATGAGATTCTAATTTTATTAAATACTTGATTCAAAGTTTGTATCTTTGTCAATAGTTTGCGATGGTGATGATAACTAATCAGATAACACGAAATTAGTATACGCTATCTTTCGATATACGCATACCCTACTACCAAGCATCCATAATCAAGATAGAAGTTGAGTAGACACCAATTATGCTTTGACCCTATATGTCTATAAGATTTGAAAATATAACGGTTAAGAACAAGTTATCTATTATGATTACATAGGGTGTGTAAGATGGTTAAAATTACTCCACGAATTATGCATGTCAATTCCTACATAAACCTATGCTAGCATGGCAAGTTCTAAACCTCTATATTCACTGTCGCTTCAATAGAGATTAACAAACAATCTTAGATGTTAGCTACACATGAAAGACGAATAAGCACAACCAAACTAGGAAATCATAAATTACCGCTACTAAAGATTTTAAACAATCAACTATTAAAATCCATAAATAAATCCGCTGGAACCCTATGGCAATGATTAGTTCATGATAGAACACATCGTCACCTTGGGTTCCAATGAAAACATGGTAATAAATAAGTTCAGAATACTATGATAGAATATATAAAAGTACTAGCGTTTAGAATAAATCAAAAACAAGCATCATAAAGTATCACCTAAATCGAAGAATACAAAAGAGAAAACTAAATCTTCTTCTCCTTAGCCGTCTTGTGTGCTCTAGGTATTCTTAATGTTCTCCATGGCTTCCTTCTTCTTAAAAATGTCTTCTTTTCATTATATGTAAGCCCCCAGTTGACCTGGACTCTTGAAATCACCCAATTAGACTCAAATCAGGATTCTGCAACAAGTGTATGGTGCGGGCGCGCTCTACCTAGCGTGAACGCTCTCTACCTAGCGCGAACGCTCTCTCTCTCTCTGTGTCAATATGGGCGCAGGCGCGCCTTCTTTCTGGAGAATTTTCTGCATTTTCTTGATTCTTTCTCCGATCTTCGTCCAACCTTCCGCAACTCATTTCCCGATCTCTTATCAACATAAAATCATTTGAAAGCTCATTTCCACCTCCGACTAATGCCTTGCAATGACTCAACACAAAACACATTAAAAACACCACATACTTGAGTCCAAAATATCAACTTAAGCCAATATGAAGCGTTCCAAGTGGATATAAATTTCACTTATCACACCCCCAAACTTAAATCGATGCTTGTCCTCAAGCATAAACAGACTCAACAATAAAAACACAACTAATGCATGAATGCAACTAATATGAATATATAACTAAATGACAATGCAACGATCCCCTCGAAATAACCATAACCAAATCAATAAGCAATGTCTCTAAGAATGCAATGACTCTTAACAGAGTTCAACCAAATCCCACAAACCAACTTACAAGCTAGAAACGTACGTGTATGAAATGCTTATCAGATATACTCTCAACACTAGATCAATAATCATATCCTATTCTTTGCCAAAACAATCACAAGTTTATAAACATAATGAACGTTAAACACATAATGACTCACAACACCTCAATTTTACTAGAGTTAGACAAAAATTCATGCTATAATACTGAAACATAAACACAAAAATGCTTATTTGACCGTGCAATGAATGAGGTCCCAAAAGACTTATACAATAATACCCATGTAGCGAGCTTTAGGTTAGAGGATCCCAGACTATACAAGCCTTAGGTCACTGGGCACAAAGTCCCTTAGAACTTAATTACTCGAGTATTAAAGAGCTCATCCTTGGTCAATTATGCTTATACTAACACAATTTTTTTTCTTTTTTCCCCTTTTTTTCTTTTTTTTTCTTTTTTCAATGATTCCAAATGAGTGCGTTTCGCTCCATCTCATTCAACCCTAGACTACTCATAAAAATGAGTCGGCTACTAGCCATTTGATGCCTAACTTTATTTATAATTAGCAATGAAATCCAAGATTTCCCCTAGTTTAAAATTCAGTGTTCCTACGTTATTACGAAAATAACAAAAATTCTAAATACAACCAAGTGATTAAATTCAAACAAACAAACAAGTATGATCATGAGCTAGTTCTAAAGTAACCTATAAGACTTGTGAATAAAACTTTATTTCTGGGCATGCAAATCAATTTATTAGGACATAATCATCCCTCTATTTGACATCACTATACTCTAATTAATATCAACCTATCAATCATAAATAGCTCAACCTACGGGATCATGTTGTATAAATACGAAGGCAACTAAATGGACTCACATATAAACACGAACCAATATGCAAACAAATATGACCTATATGAACAATCATGCAAAAATATGAATGAACTACACTAAATATGCAGTATGAATCTATATGGACACAACACACACTACTAATCCTTACATTATCATCCCCAAAATTAAAATTTTCAATGTCCTCATTGAAAGTAATAACAAGGGTACAAGGCACACCTACTCGTCAGTAGGATCACCCTCCTTAGGTGGAGTATCATATGGCGGGTACACAGAATCAGCTCCAAATACAGGCTAATCGACCTCGACACTAGTGGCCCAAAAAGTAGTACCCAAAGCCTGTGTCAAATCCGTAGCAAAACGACTGTGAATGTCGTGCATCGCATCCAAGTGCCTAGTCAATCGCCTATACTGCGCATCTCCACGTCCAGAACTATCCCCTGTCTGCTGAGCATGAGAAGATCTAGCGGCTCCACGAGAGGATCTAGTAGCTGCCTGACGTGCTTGAGACGAACAGCTTTCATAAGTTTGATCAGCTGGCTGGCCACGCGGTAGATGATCATATGTATAGCCCAAGCCCTTCTCATCGGCTTTACCGCCATACCACTCCTGCATCACCGAAATCGTCGAACTATCAATGGGATCACTCGGCATCTATAGCTGCTCATGCTCGGGCCACCGAACACCAACCGAAGTACACAACTTCGTAACGATGGAGGCATAAGGAATCGCCCCAGTGGTCCTTCCTCGCAGAAAGCGTAGCATATTCTGATGAATCACATAGTCGAGATCCACATATTTTTCATTCAAAACCCCCATAGCAGAATAGCTCGATCTACAGTAACCTCATGTGAATGCGACGATGGCATAATATTTGCACACACAAATAGGTTCCAAGACCTAGCATACCTGTTCATACACGAAGCAGGAAAACTAAGCGGCTCATTCGTGCCCACCTTGTACTTCAACTCTGTTCCTGGAATACACAACTCAGCCAAAATATAATCCAAGATAACTCCATTCTTTCCTAAGACCCAATCTCCTAATTGCACTTAATTTAGAGATGGTGAGTGCATAACCCATGGATTTTAACATGTTTACAATATCGGTGTTTGTGTGTGGAGTAGTGACGGTATTATCAAGAATCTTAAAGCATACTTTAACAATATCACTATTAAAACAGAATTCCTTACTTTTAATAGTGAAAGTGATGGTCTTGTCAGTTGAGTTGTACACTGCAGTCGTCCATATTTCCTCCACAACCTCACAGTAGATAGTGGGAGACTCCAACATGGCATATTTGAGCTTACAACCTTGCACAAAATCCATCATTTTGTGGTAGCCGCCAGACTGTTGAATCCCCTTGTTCACTAGAGCCTTGAAATTGTTCTTCTCATAAATAAAGCCAGTTTGAGACATGATTTTGACGACTGGTGCCATTGTTAGAGAGTAAAAGTTGCAGAGAGAGAGAGGGTAATTACTTTTGAGAAAGAAAGAAGTTAGAGCAGATGAATTGAGAATGATAAAAGAAAAGAAATGAAAATGAATTTTGCTTTTATACTATCTCAAAAATAACTGTCACAAATAATGAAGTAAAATAAAGTGACCAATAAAAATTGCCCAAAATAGCCGTTTAAAAATAAATTGTAAAATTTCCATCACTTATCCGTCGTGTTATGCTTACAAACTGTAAGTATACTCGATGGATAATGTTCAGAAAATCAACGTCCAGGAATGAGACAATTCGACGGATGAGGATAAATCAGTTATCCATCTAGATATAAAATATTCCAAAAAAAATAATTGGTTTTATTAACAAATTGTATATCGACGGATGATCGAACTCGATGGATAATGATCATCCGTCGGGATGTAAATTTCGACTTAGCCAAAATTTCATCCAAGATTGAAAAATCAATTAAATTTCTGGCTGCATCACAACTTGCAAATTATCTGAAAAGATTTAAGAGTAATTAAGCATACCTAACTCACTTACCAACCTTGAAAAGGTGGATTCATCCAGTGGCTTGGTAAATATATCTGCAAGCTATTTTCACTTGGAACAAAATGTAGTTCCACAGTACCATTCATTACATGTTCCCTTATGAAGTGGTACTTGATGTCTATGTGCTTTGTTCTTGAATGTTGTACTGAATTCTCAGTGATGTCAATTGCACTTGTGTTATCACAGAAAATGGGAATTCTTTCCACTTGCAGACCATAGTCTAGCAATTGGTTTTTCATCCACAAAATCTGTGCACAGCAACTGCCAGCAGCAATATATTCAGCTTCTGCTGTAGAAGTAGAAACTGAATTTTGCTTTTTACTGATCCAGGACACAAACTTGTTTCCTAAAAATTGACAGGTTCATGTTGTACGTTTTCTATCAATTCTACAACCTGCATAATCTGCATCTGAATAACCAGTTAGATCAAAACCAGAATCTCCAGGGTACCAAATGCCAAGTTTTGGTGTTCCTTTGAGATATCTGAAAATTCTCTTAATAGCAATTAAATGAGATTCTCTAAGATCATTCTGAAATCTAGCACAAAGACATGTAGCAAACATTATATTTGGCCTACTAGCTGTTAAGTATAGAAGTGATCCAACCATGCCTCTATAACTTGAAATATCCACAGACTTTTCAGTAGTGTTTAATTCAAGTTTAGTTGCAGTGGCCATGGGAGTTTTTGCAGATGTGCAATCCATTAGTTCAAACTTCTTTAAAAGATCATAAATGTATTTAGTTTGCTAATGAATATTCCATCACTAACTTGCTTAACTTGAAAACCAAGAAAGTAAGTTAGTTCTCCCATCATACTCATTTCATACTTACTTTGCATCAATTTGGCAAACTTTTTGCAAAGTTTTTCATCTGTATAGCCAAAAATAATGTCATCTACATAAATTTGAACAAGTATGCTAGAGCCATTAACATTTCTAAAGAATAAAGTTTTGTCTACAGTACCTCTAGTGAAGTGATTCTCTAAAATAAACTTTGACAAAGTGTCATACCAGGCTCTAGGTGCCTGCTTCAATCCATAGAGTGCTTTCAAAAGATAGTATACATGATTAGGTAGATTTGGATCTTCAAAACCAGGAGGCTGACTGACATAGACTTCCTCCTCCAAACTCCATTTAGAAAATCACTCTTGACATCCATTTGATAGACCTTGAAATTGGCATGGGCTGTATAGGCTAAAAAGATTCTGATGGCTTCAAGTCTTGTTACAGGAGCAAAGGTTTCATTAAAATCTATTCTTTCTTGTTGACAGTAGCCCTTATCAACCAATCTAGCTTTGTTCCTAACTACTATGCCATTTTCATCCATCTTGTTTCTGAATAACCATTTGGTGTCTATTGAATTCTTTCCTTTAGGCTTGGGTACCAGCTTCCAAACATTGTTCCTTTCAAATTGGTTTAGCTTCTCCTGCATAGCTAAAATCCAATCAGGATCCAACAAAGCTTCTTCTACCTTCTTTGGTTCTTCCTTAGATAGGAAACTGCTATATAGACATTCTTTTTGAGTTGATCTCCTTGTTTGAACTCTAGAAGATACATCACCAATTATGAGCTCAAAGCGGTGATCCTTTGTCCATTTTCCTTGTTGAGGTAGATTAACTCTAGATCAAGAGGCCTCATTGTTTTCTTGATGTGAGATTGAGTTTTGATTATTAGAAACTCCCCCTGAGTTTGTAAATCTATGACTTGAGAAAGAGGAACTTTCTGTAAGTGATTTATTCTGACTTTCAGCTCCTTTTGATGACCCGACGGATGGTGTATTTTGAGTTCCGACGGATGAAGCTGATTGTCTCCTGATGGATGATGCAGATTGTCTGTCGACGGATGAAGCATTTTGTAACTCGATGGATGTTGAGTTATTAGCTTTAGCCCAGAAGTATGTTGGTAACTTTGATTCTTCAAGCATTGTCCTTGTAGCTTCAATAAGTGATATGTTCCTTCTTTCTACTACTCCATTTTGTTGTGGAGTTCTTGCTGCTGAAAACTCATGCATAATCCCATTCTCTTCACAAAATACTCTCATAAGAGAATTCTTGAACTCAGTTCCATTGTCACTCCTAATTCTTCTAACTTTGAAATCAGGATGATTCTTAACTTGCCTTATGTGATTGATAATGATTTCACTAGCCTCATATTTAGACTTAAGGAAATATGTCCAAAGAACTTTGAGAAATCATCTACAATTACTAGGCAAAATCTTTTCCTTGAGATGGATAACACATTAACTGGTCCAAACAAATTCATGTGTAGCAGTTGCAAAGGTTCTTCAATTGTTGAATCAAGCTTCTTTCTGAATGATGCTTTGATTTGCTTTCCCTTTTGGCAAGCATCACACAGTCCATCCTTAGAAAACTCCACTTGAGGAATACCTCTAACTAGTTCTTTCTTTACAAGCTCATTCATGGTCTTGAAGTTCAGATGGGATAGCTTCTTGTGTTATAGCCAACTTTCATCTTGATTTGCTTTACTGAGAAGACAAGTAACAGATTCTGCATTTGATGAGTTGAAGTCAGCTAAGTACACATTTCCTTTTCTCACTCCAGTGAGAACCACTTTGTTGCTCCTCTTGTTTGTCATAACACAGTCTTCTGAATTGAAGGTTACTGAATTGCCTTTATCATAAAGCTGGCTAATACTCAACAAATTATGCTTGAGACCATCTACTAAGGCAACCTCCTCAATGATGACATTGTCTTTTGAAATCAAGCCATATCCTACAGTATAACCCTTGCTGTCATCTACAAAAGTAATACTTGGGCCAACTTTTTCCTTGAACTCTGTGAGCAGGATAGAATCTCCAGTCATGTGTCTTGAACAACCACTATCTAAGTACCACAGATTCTTTTTGTTTCCCTGCACACATTAAAATCAAATCAAGTTAATTTTGGTACCTAAGTTTCCTTGGGTCCTACCTTGTTAGCTTTCTTCTTTTGTTTCTTAGGTTTGATCTCATTTGACTTGGGGATATCAGATTCATCCTTAGTCATCTGAGTTGGACCTTTGAAACCATTAATTAAAACAGAATTATCATGCACATTTTGATTAACAGGAAATGGCATGCTATTTGCAAACATGTTATTCCAGTAGGGCATGCTAAATGGCATTTGAGGTACACTAAATTCAGCATAATAAGGATTAGATGCAAATGGCATATTAGCAAACTGTGCATTCATATTCTGCGTAGACATAGCATCATAGGCATAGAAGGCATAGCACTTATGTTTGGAAAAGAAGGTGGTACAGTCATGAAAGTAGGCATGGCAAGTTTGCAATTAACAGATAGATGATTAACACTATCACACTTAACACAAATTTTTCTTGGAGCATATTTATCAGGTGTGTAGTTGTTATGTTTGTTAAACCCTACTTTACCATTTCTATTGTTTTTTTAGCCTTTTTTTTAACCTCAATCTTTTCTAGTCTGTCATTCAATTGCATGATTGACAGATGACCAACATTCAATTTCTTCTCCTTCTTCACTTGACTAGATTCTCCTAAAATAAAGTTTTTGGAAACTGATCCATATTTTTCATTTAACCTGGAAAGTTTGGTTTTACTCACAGGTTTGCTCACAGCCGACGGATGACTCTCATCATCCGTTGAGTCTACATCTGTTAGCAATCCTTCAACCAAATTGGATTCCAGCTTCTCTTTAGTCTTTTTCCAGGATGCATAACAGAAGGACTCCATACCTTGAACTTTGGTGATTTGAGCATGGACATCTCTAGATGATTTCCATGCCTTAATCATCTCTTGTTCACGATCAAGCTGCTTCTTCAAAATTTCTTCTTTCTTCAAGGAATCAGTTAATTCCTCCTTAGTAATCTTATATTCTATTCTCAATTTTTCAAATTCAATAAACTGAGACTCTAGCACATTATTCCTCTCACTTAAAAACAAATTGTTTTATTTAATTTTAGCATTTTCCTTAGTGAGGGACTTAAGTGTAACACGCAAATGATATAATTCTGTAGACATGTCATTTATTACATCATTACACCCAGCTTTAGATAAATGTGCAGGGTTAGTGGTGATTACCTGATTACTTGAAGAACTTGTCTCTGTTTCATCAGACTTGGCCATTAGGGCTAGGTTGACATAGCTGACATCTTCCTCCTCATCCAAACCATCTGTTGCCCAATCATTTTCTTGTGTAATAAAAGCCCTTTCCTTTTGTTTACAACTCAAAATACTTCTGTTTATAATCCACAGGCTCAAACTTCTTCTTGCTGGAATCTGACTTTCTACACTCACTGGCAAAGTGCCCTGCCAAGCCACATTTGAAACACTTAAATTTTGATTTATCCACCATGTTTCTATTTTGCTTAGCTGCTCCAAAGTTCTTCTTCAACTTGAGCTTGGAAAATCTTCTGGAAAGAAATGCAAGATGTTCATCAATATCATCCATATCATCTTGGCTAAAAGAATCTTCATTTTTTGCTACCAGTCCCTTGCCCTTGTTTTCACAGACCCTTGAAGTAGACTCAACAACTTCTATCTTCACCTCCTTCTCTTTCTCTAACTCAACAACCAGTTCAATGGACCCTTCTTTCTTTCTCCCTTTCTCCATTCTTTCATCTTTCTCTATTTCAAGCTCATAAGTCTTTAGAATGCCATACAGTCTCTCTAGTGTAAACTCCTTGTATTCTTATGAATTTCTCAAAGATTCTGTCCTTGGTTTCCATTCTTTTGGAAGGGATCTCAGGAATTTGAGGTTATAATCTTTGGTTTGGTAGACTCTTCCATGTAGCTTCAGAGCATTTAGTAGCTTTTGAAATCTACTAAATATATCAGTGAGAGTTTCACCTTCTTCAAAGTGGAAATGCTCATATTGCTGAATTAAAAACTGCATCTTATTTTCTCTAACTTGTTCAGTGCCATCACAAATTATTTGAATGGTGTCCCAAACCTCCTTGGCTGTCTTGCAATTGATGATGTTGTCAAACATGTCACCATCAACTCCATTGAATAAAATATTCATGGCCTTTTTGTCTTTCCTGACTTGTTCAATATCAGGATCTAACCATTCATGCCTTGGCTTGAGAACTGATGGCTCATTTCCAGTTGTAGCTCTTATTGGTACATGAGGACCTCTCTCTATGCAATCCATATAGGCCTCATTTTGAGAAAGTAAATGAAGATGCATCTTTACCTTCCAGTGTTGGTAATTATCTTTGTCCAGAAAAGGAATCTTGACTCCAACATCCTTCTTGTTCATCTTGCTGTTTGTTATGATCTTTAAACTCTTTGTGCTTCAAGAGTTTACTCTGATACCAATTGTTAGTCCTTAACAATACAACAAGAATTACAGAAGAGGGGTTGAATGTAATTCTGGATACTTTTTGAGATTAATGAAAAATGGTTCTAACTTAATAATATATAAGTGTTTGATTTGCAAAGTGCGGAATGAAGAGTTAGATAAATCAAAACACAAGTAATAAAAACACAAGTCTTTAAAAACTTTCTGGTGGATTTGAATGTATCCACCAGATATATATATATATATATATCAAGAGAACCCTGTGAAGCTTGAATAGCTCACAGCTACTTACAAATATGAACAACTAAACTTACAGAGAAATGCTACAGGATTCAGCTTACAATTGTTTCTCAGAGAATGTATTTGCTAAGTCTTGTTGTTGTTCTACTTGCTACTCTTGGTTTATATATCACCAAGATTACATAGTAATAAAACAAGATAATAAAACAAAACCTATCAAGTCTAATACCATGTTGCTTCACTACTCTATTCCAGCATCTTTGAATATCTTCATAATAGCATGAAAATGGTAATGCTTCTTTGTTCTAAAAAACCCAGCTGAATAGGCTGCCACATTTCTTTTACAAACACTCGACGCATGTGACTGTATTGTCACTGTCAACAGATGTTTGAATTGATCATCCGTCTGGTACATGATTATCATCCGTCGGGTACATGATAATCATCCGTCGGGTTGCCTTGTTGATCATCCTTCGGGTAGCTTTGTTGATCATCCGTCGGGTAGCTATTTGACACTTGACTTCATTTCATTTATTCAGAATTACAAGACATCTTATATTTATAATTAATCAACCTATTCTGCATATCTAATTAAAGTCAACATGACTTATATGCTACTACAGAATATATACAAAGGTGTTCACAGAAATGTGCTACATGACTTATTGTTAAATAAGCTACTCACTCGATGGATGTCAGATCATCATCCGTCGGGACTATATTGAGTCATCCGTCGGGACTATATTTGATCATCCGTCGAGTGCTACATTTTTCACTAAGTTGAATCTACTAAGGTGTTTTGTTAATGTAATCATCAAGTTCACAACATATTCCCAACAGTTGGGGTAGTTGGTCTTTCCCAATTGGATATCGCCCCTATCATGGCAGGGTCAACTAAAACTCCTTTCCTACTCACCACATATCCTAAAAACTGAACTTCCTTTAAACAAAAATCGCATTTCGAGAACTTGGCATATAATTTCTCATTTCTCAAGATTTCTAAGACTATCCTGAAATATTCTGCATGTTCTTGCTCTGTCCTTGAGTAGATTAGAATATCATCTATGAAAACTATCACACATATATCTTGGTACTTTTTGAACACTCTGTTCATTAAATCCATAAAGGTTGCGGGTGCATTGGTTAGCCGAAACGACATGACTAAGAACTCATAATGTCCATACCTAGTACGAAAGGCAGTCTTTGGTATATCCTCATGTTTGATTTTCAACTGATGATATCCTGTTCTCAAATCTATTTTGGAAAAGTGTACAGCACCCTTGATCTGGTCGAATAGGTCATGAATCCTAGGGAGAAGGTTCTATTTTTGATAGTCAGCTTATTCAACTCCCGGTAGTCTATGCATAATCTCATACTACCATCCTTTTTCTTTACGAACAGTACTGATGCTCCTCACGGTGACATAATGGGTCTTATCATCCCGAAATCTAATAACTCCTGCAGTTGAGAAGCTAGTTCCTTCATCTCAATAGGGGCTAGCCTATAAGGG
Organism: Apium graveolens; assembly: GCF_009905375.1. Classification (NCBI taxonomy): domain Eukaryota; kingdom Viridiplantae; phylum Streptophyta; class Magnoliopsida; order Apiales; family Apiaceae; genus Apium; species Apium graveolens. The sequence continues at coordinate 137,328,148 of NC_133648.1, read as the reverse complement.
GCCTTAGATACTGATGTCGTCCTTGGTGCTAGTTCTATAGAAAATTCCATTTCTCTCTCGGGTGGTAATCCTGGTAAGTTCTCTGGAAACACATCCTCGAATTTATTTACTACGGGTATGTCCTGTATGTTGGGAACTTCCTTCTTAGTATCCATCACATAAGCCAAGTAGGCCTCGTTACCTTTCTTTAACAATCTCTTCACCTAAAGCATGGTCTGAAATTTTTGGGTTTGTCGCTGACCTTTGAACACCATTTCCTTTCCATTTTGCACTCTTATCTTTACCCTCTTTCGCTCATAATCTATCTGCGCTCCATTAATGGATAACCAATCCATTTATAAGATTATATCGAATTCTCCTAACATAAATGGGATTAAGTCAACCTCAAAGACTTTCCCTTATAATTTCAACTTGCATTTAGGGTGTACTTGATTTACAGGATTTATTTCTCGGTTTGCTATTTCCACTTGTAATACCTCACGTTAGGGTATGTCGTTAAGTTTTAACTTCTTAGAAAAAATTTGAGATATAAAAGACTTGGTCACTCCAGAATTAAATAGGACATTTGCATGTTCGTAATTTAATAGAAGGGTACCTGCTATTACGTCAGTGTTTCGAACAGGGTTCTGAACGGTCATGTTGAAAGTCCTAGCAGCTGGGGGCCGGTTGGATGCAGCTCTGCTCATCCCCGAGGCTGGGGGCCTTAATGTAAAACAATCCTTCATTATGTGCCCTACCTTCCCACATTGGGTGTCCAGTTTGGTCACACCTGTGGCATTTCAGAGGGGCTCTCGCCTGGTTGCACACTCCAAGGTGTCTTTTTCCACATGTTTGACATTCCATTATTGGGGCGCTGGGTTGGCTATGAAATTTTTCCCTAGATTGTCCGCCGCCCTGGCCAATGCTCTCACTTGGGGCCTTTCTAAATCTGGGGCCCCTCGCAGGTTGGGACACCTCCCCTGATAAATCTGCTTGGAAGGCTCCTGTTCCCGGTTCCTCCTCCACCTTGACTTCCTATCTTTCTTTTCTTATTTTCCTTTTCATTCAAACTTTGTTCACTACTTGCTTCAACAATCGAGGCTTTCTGCACTAAGTTGGCATAATCTGTCAGGTCTAGTACAGCTACTCGGTTCTGAATCCAATGTTTTAGACCAAGATGAAACCTTCGCGCTTTCTTCTCCTCAGTATCCACAAACTCTGGTACAAATCATGATAACTCAGTAAACTTGGCCTCATACTCCGCCACAGTCATCTTATCTTATTTCAGCTCTAGAAACTTAATCTCCATCTGAGTCTCCATGAACCTAGGGAAATACTTGTCTAAGAATAATCGGGTAAATCTATCCCATGGAATCATAGCATCAGTCTCGAGGTTTCGTTTGGACTCCCACCAGTAGTTAGCTTCCCCCTTCAGCATGTAAAATGGTCTTTTTTCGTTCTTCCACACATAGTATTTCGAAGGACTTTTCTATTTCCTTGAGCCAGGCCCGTGCCTCAACGGGGTCGGCAAATCCTAGAAACTCTCGGGGTTTGAGGGATTTGAATGCCCTGAAGGCAGTGGTCGTAGTCTGTTGGGAAATATGCGGTTGTGGTGGAATGGGTTGTTGGTTCATATTGGCCCTTAAAAGTTCCATAAATTTATTCATGGGGTTCCCTCCCTGATGGGTATCCTCAACTTCTTCTTCTGCATACTCTTCATCATCATACTCATTATAGTCTAGGTCTTCTTCATTTTCCTCATTCACTATATGGTCAGGTTGGTTGACAGATTCTGCGGGTCGTGCCCTGGTTCCTCTTCTACGGGGTGGCATTGTTCTGATAATGAAAATATGTCAATATAGTTGCAAGATTTTTACATTTGGATTAATTTATTCGTAGGTAAGCATGTCATTTATTATCTATCATGTCTTTATCAAGTGCAATAAATATGGACAACAATTTCTTAATAACTGCTAGATATAACCATAGGGTCTCCCAGATTATATTTTGGGGACAAAACAACCATCCGAGTTCATACATGATCCTGAATATAATACATCAACTTCTTGGTCCTGAATACTGAAATACAAATACATACACCGGGTACCCTGAAGGTCTAGGAATGCTATCTATTACTAGTTATCCTAATAAAATTGGCGACAAGTCACCCAGCCCTTTACAAGGTCCATAAGTAGTCATTGTCACTGCGTGTGAGGTCTCGAACCCTCCTCATCGCTCCTGCCAATATCAGCTTTGCATCAACTACGGGGATGTATCCTCCCATCGTTGTCATCCTCATCTGTACTCGGGTACGGAGCTCAATTCCATCAATCTCTCTGTGAGCTATGACCGGGGAAGCAGTTCTAAAGTCCCCTGGGTATCCTATCGTGATGGCTCTCTCGGTGGTCAGCTCCTGTCGTAGCTCCACAATGCAGGCAGATGCCGCGGTGGTCTCAGTGTTAAGCTGAGCCACTATCCAGTCATGCATAGGTACATGTATGGTCGCTGGGGGTGGTAGAGGTGATTCTGGGTCATTAGAGGATATGTCATGAACCTCATAGGTCTGTGCATCCATCTCATCATCTTTGTCCTCATTAGTTTAGGGCAAAGGGCTCAGCATCCCTGGATAAGGTGTAGGAGGGTGAACGATCGGGAGAGGGTACATCTCTATGTCTGTCCAGTCTAATCCATCGCCTTGAGGCATCTCAACATCATCAGCTATGGGGGCAGAAAAGTCAGTCTCCTCCTTCGGGGGATCCTCAGTAGGGTTATCATCTGAGTCATCAATATGTGGGTCCTCCGGCTCGGGAGTAGGGTCACGCTCGGGGGCCATAACATCATCAACCGGGTCAACCTCCCCCATAGGCTCCACTAGTACTTGACACAATAGGCAAGGTGTTACTAACTTATTGTCAGAATTCCCTTGAGGGTAAAACTGTCAAGACTACCCATATAGCCTGATGGCGAACTCGACTTGAGTTCTAATTGATTATTATTATTCTTATATCTACGTATTTTATATCCTATCGTTTCCATGACTTTATAACCTAAGGCTCTGATACAATTTCTGCAGCACCACAAAATCCGGGGTTAGGTATCTAGGAGGCCACGCCATCTTGATTCCTGTATAACACTTATCTCATACCACAATATATAAATACTCACACCATTATGATCCCATACTTATCAACACACACACACTTACAGGTTATTGTTTTTGAAACGAACCATTCATTACTAGAGTATATCAATCCACAAGGTGATAGTTATTACAATCCCAAAAGTGATTATGTTTTACCGCGGAAATAACCTTTAAGTAAGGTTAACCCGTCAGCCAAATATATGTTTTCTATTTATTATCTTACATAAGTCATACTTGTAAATAAGCCGGACTAAAAACAACTGAAAACCAATCCAGCTTATTCGGTCTACCTGAGGTACAACACCAAACATCCTACAGAATAGCTGGTCGTTTCCTACCCGTTTCCTGGTTGTGAGTCTCATGATAGACATCTTGATTCACTTTTATTTTGTGTCAATTTAAGAAAATAAGTGTGAGCTATAATGCCCAACATAATAATGTATAGCATGAAATGACTGTATGATAATCTCAAGTATAATTCCATATATGATAAATGTGTTTTATTAAAAAATAGTTTTCCTCGGTGATACACACCTTCTTTCAAAAACAATTCTTTAGTGGATTTATTATCCTACGAATACCTTAATGGTAAACCCAACACCTAGGCTTAGGTTACGGTATTGCATCACAATTCCAATTGGAAGAATTTAGGACATTCACTGGAGCCACCACATACGATAATCAGTCGTACTACGGAATTACTAACCTTTTCTACTAGTAGAAGGATGACACCTTCGTATCCCGGTTATCACCCTTGCCGCATTCGGGCTACGTGTCCCATTTTGGGTATACACATACTTCACAAGTTCCTGAGTACATAGAGTACCTTCACCTGCGGTACCTTTGGTAGTCTCCCTAGTACATATAGTACTAGAGTCTACCCCTCCAAGTCCTTAAAAGAATCCTATCATATCTCGAGAACTTGAACCACATCGATGTTCCCCAAGCATTTTGCTTGTTGATAAAAAAAGCTTATCATATCAGTGTATAAATATATATGTACTTCCGAGAATTTTCGGAGGAAGTACTAAGAATGTGAGTTGACCTTTGTCAACAGATAATTAAATAAGGAGGAGTTTCCTTTGAAACTATATTCAAAATATTTAAAATAAGTCGAGATAATATTCTTCGTCGATCTAAAATTATTCGAATGATTTTCTGAAATTCAGAAAGTATTTTAAATCAAGTTTTATTGATTTTTAAATCATATTAAATCATTTAATAAATAATTAATAATTAAATAATAATTATTAAATAATTAAACCTCGAATAATAATATTTTAAAAGAAAATTTGAAATAATATTCCTCAACTAATTTATGTTTAAGTAATTAAAGTAATCTTGAATAGTTAATCGGGTTCGAAATAAATAATCGTTGGAGAATAATTCTCCTATATTAAATAAATAAATGAAATAATATCCATTATTCGAGTAATTAAATATAGTTGAGGGAATACAATCTTTGGAAATCATTTTAATAAAAGTTTGAGGTATTTAATATTTCGCAAGTGGACATCGAGTCCCTTGGAATAAAATAAGTGCGGACTTTAATCGTCCAAAATATCTCCGGAATGATTCCCGGGTTTTGGTTTTAAAACTCTGACCGGGTCTCGGTCTTATAATCATACATCACGCTTATGGCGGTGTTAAAACATTCTACGACATATATATCATAACACTATCGCTATATCTGCGAAAACTCGAATACTTAGTATCATGGCAAGTATGGCATTTATGCAAAAGATAGTAAAACAATCCTTTCACAACACAATAATATATGGAGTTGGGTTCGTAAACTTTGCTGGGTATTTTGAGGTGGAGGATGCTCTAGCGTCCACTCGAAAATCTATAATCATAAACACATATCGTTTCGTTAGGTTCCGTTCTTATTGATGGCGACTCGTACATATGCGCTACTTATTAATTGTTCTCGCGACTCATTTTACTTTTATTATTCCCTTAAGTACTCATTCATATCACGGTTGCTTTCTTTTCGAGATCTTTTATGTCCGTTTACATTTCCATCGGCGGCTCCGCTTATGGTTTCTAACGGTTTTCTAATCTCGCGGTCTCCGTTCTGATATTTTTATAAATTTGAAAAATCCTTTTTTAATTTGAAATTTTTATAGCAGTTAAGGACCTCTATTTTTTACTCTCTGTAGAAATTTCATGATTTATTAATACTTTTAAGTCGATCATTTCTATTCCCAAAGTTCGTAATTTGTAGCAGTTTTTGTCGCGTAAATCACTTTTACTAAAACGGTCATAACTTTTGATCCGTAAATCGGAATCAAGAGATTTAAGCGTCTAAATGATCCTTATAAAATTTTATATTATAATCAAGTGTTACTTTTCAAGAAATTACAGTTTATACATTTGGGAACTTCTGCAGATTCTTAATGTTGAGTTTTGTTCGTTTTAGCGAGATTACGATTACGATCCGAGTTTTGTTTACGTCTTAAATCACTATACTACGACCAACAATCATCAAATTATCATCCCAACACTAACTCCTCTCCAGAACATCATGTTCTTGAGCCAACAATAATCAAACTTAGAACTAATTAACTAAACATCAAGATTACAATAAATCAACTACTAAAACTAAGTTTATAACTAGGATTTAAAAGGTTCTTGAAACTTAAACCTTAAATAAAGATTGGTCAAATATTTTTACCTTTATTCAAATCTTGAGATGTGTTCTTGATGATGGTGGAGTCTTGAGAATGCTTGGTTGGGTTTTTGGAACCTAAATTAACCATTAAAATCAAGAAACCAAAGAAAAGTTAATATTTATACTATCCATTATCACTTTTCTTGAATTTATTTTACCCATAAAACCTCAATGAAATAAGCTCAAAAATTTATCTTTCCTTAGTTTAGGATGTATGAAGCTTGATAATTAATGGTGGATTTTTTCCATGGCTAGAACTTGGAGTTTTGAAATTATTTTCCTTGCTTTGTTTTGTTTGGCCGAATGGAAGAAGTGGGGAGGGAGAGGGAGAGCTTTTCTTGCTTCTTTTAATGCTTCTTGTGTAAGATTTATGTTATATGATTTTTATATATATTCTATACTAGTAAATCTATGTATATCCTAGTACATATCTTGCTAGCTTCCTAGGCTTCCAAGCTAATATATTTAGTTTAGGTTTTAGTTTTACTATTCCTAGCTTGTAGGTCATCATGTAATCTAGTTTAGGTTACTATTTGATAACCTAACCATGGTTATTTTCTTACATAGTTAGTTTAGTTAGCTTGGTTCGATACGCTTATTTATTCATTTACGTGTTCGCCTGGTCGCTTATTCGTGTTCGTAATAAATTCTTGCAAACGGTTCGAGGTGTAAATCCGTTCGTATACGTTCTTTATGTTTTAAAGTATCGTTCTTGGATTTGAATTCGTAGGATTTTAAATTTGTAATTATATTGTGATTCCCGTAATCCTTGATGGTTCGTAGATACTGTCATTTTTCAAAGTTCATTTTTTTCGAAAACTAATAGCGTTTACATACACTCATTTGGTACGTCTAATCACGTTATCGACTCCGAAACTCAATTTCTCATGCACAACATGGTGTGGGATAAAAAGTTTTTCCCATTTATCAGGGTTACTATTCATTAAGCATTTTACAAAGTTTCAAAAATTCGAGTTATTACAGTATGTTTAAGCAATTTTGTTCCAGTATTTGGTGTATGGTGTATATGTATTTGTAGAGTAGTATCGTATTTATGTGGTTTAATATCTGTAAATCAACAATTTATGGTTTACAAAGAATAACTCTTACAGCTCAAAGATCATTTGAGGTGATCAAGGTTCAAGGTTAAGTAATTCAAAGCACTTACAATATAAAATAATATTGTTTAAAGTACTTGCAATATTTCTTAAGAAGGTTCAAGAAATACTTGCATAATTACAAATAATTTCCAACTTCATTTGCATTTGTCTAACGGTTGTACTCAACAACCACTTGTTTTCTTTTTCTATGCCTCGCTTCTACTCACTGATCACTTGCTTTCTTTTTCTACGCTTCAGTTCTATTTACTGATCACTTGCTTTCTTTTTCTACGCCTCATTTACTCTGCTAGGCATCACAAGTATCTATCAATACTCAATCTCATATTATTTTAATCGTCATATAGACGCCATAAGCTTTTTCTACCCTTCATTTTACCCAAATCCGATTTACGGATCGAAAGTTATGACCAAAACAGTCAAACATTAAACACTTAGGCATATAACACATTAATCAGATAGCACATAGCACATAGCACGCAAGGTATTCGATAAAAATAATTTTTCGAAGAAGGTTCGGGGTTAAAATGATTTTTCTGGTATTTAATACGGATTTTTGAATATTTTTTGGAATTAAAACGTGTACCATAATCATTTTATAAATAAATATCAAGGTTCAAATACTCTAATCTGACTTTAAAATCATTTATTAATAATTATTGAGCCTTGAACATAATTTAGAAAAATATTTTAAAGCTCGAAACTATTTCTCTAAATTTTTAAATCAAAAGAAATAATTAAATCTAATTAAATAATCAATTAAAATCAATTAATAAATAATTAAATTAATTAATCAATTAATATTTAAATTAATTGACCAATTAAATAATTAATTATTAACTAAGATTAATTAATTTAATAAATTCAGATTTATTTCTATTTTCTTAAATAATTAAAATGAATTTTAGAATTAAAAATAAATAATTTAAAATAGTTTTAAAAGTTTTTAAAACTATAGGGTTGAAAATGCAAGTTTTGAAAATTAATGCAGGGGCTTTTTTGCAAAAAATAGAAACTTCCAGGGCTAAAACTCACCATCTCCAATCGCCGCCGCCTAGGTCACCGGAGACGGTGATGAAAATGATTTCCCAATCAGACAAGAACCACAAGGTGCAGATTTGTTCTTCAGGCCACCAGGAGTCGGCTCGCGTGTTTATTGCAAGCATAGGATCGACCAAATGGCTGGAAAATCCAGTCAAACATCGCCGCCGTCGAGTTCTTCAACTCCGGCGAAGATCTATCTGGAATCGTTTGTCCTTCAAACCCATATCAATCCATTCCTTTTGATACGATCTACACACTGGTACCAACCAATTCGACTAATAACCCTCAAATCTAATACGCCTAATTTTCAATTAAGAACATTCATACTACATAAACCCTAATTTCTTATTTCCAGAATCAAACACAAATTTGAATATGTTATTGAACTCCAAATTCAACAAATAATATACCAAATTGACCAGAATTTCATGATCTACAACATGCTATCATCAAAACACATAAATAATTTCAAAATCAAAAAGTCATAATTTAATTCGAATTTAAATACAAATATAGAAAAATACTAGATGATTTTGCAGTTGGATGGATTATGAAACTTGATTCTACTTGTTACGAGCTTCGATTTGACTACTTGCACGCCCAAATCGGAGTTCGATAACACATTCAGATCCTCGTTTGATTATGAAGAACACGATGAATTTACATATTTTCTCTAGATAATTATATAATTTTTCTGTTTGTTTATGATTATCTGTACAAAATAAGACACGGTATTGGCTATTTATATTTACAGAATATTGTACCACGTTGGATCATCTCGAATATAAAAATAGAATACTTAATCGTTAAGTATTAATAAAACTGATCCATTTCGGTACTGGTTTTAGGATAATTATCAAAACTAGGCTTTTTGTAAATACAGTCTGGTCTCAGTGCTTTGGTTACATGTAATAAGAGAAGATAATATAATAGTTTAATCAAAATATCTCATTTCTCGAAAATACGGGTTTTATCGGTTTACCAAAACGAAAATTGTATCGTAAAATTTGCGCTGGGAACCGCACAGGTAAAACCGTACTCCGGATCGAAAAAGTCAAAACATGGAAAATGCTCGGAATAATTACATTAGGTTAGAAAGGAGTTTTCCCGAGACTTCCGGGTTGTAAAAACGTAATAATGGTTAAAATTGGACGATTCCCGATTAATCCAAATTATTTATAATTAATCTGAAAAATAATTTATTAAATCTATAAATCATTTATAAAATCATATAATAACATAAAAATTAATAGAAAAATATCAAAATTATCTATACTTTATTTTAGACATATAAAAATTAAAATTCTCAAGTTTTGCCACATTTAAACATCCAAACACAGACACCAATTAACAGATAATTCACCAAAATTCATATAATAATCACATAATATACACTTATTGACAAAAATAATTACACGTTATATCCCGAATATTAAATCCTTCCCCCCTTAAAAGGATTTTGTCCTCAGAATCTCCTAAGCAAACAGATGAGGTTACTTTTCACGTATATCACTTTCTAACTCCCAGGTTGACTCTTCAACCTTTGGGTTTCTCCATAGTACTCTTGCTAACTTTACAACTGTATTTCTTAACACTTTCTTTTTTTCAAGAATCTCTATTAGATTCTCAACATAAGAGAAATATTCATGAAATTCTATCGACCTGTACTCTATCACATGCCTAAAATCTGGATTGTACTTCTTAAGCATTGACACGTTAAAGACATTATGAATATGTTCCATATGTGGGGGTAACGCCAATTTGTATGCTACTTTGCCGACATGCTTCAGAGGTCCAACGTATCTAGGACTCAACTTTTCTTTCTTTCTAAATCTGGACAATCCTTTCCATGGTGACACTTTCAGTAACACTCGATCTCCATCTGCAAACTCCATGTCCTTCATTGCTTGATCTTCATATATCTTTTGACGATCCTGTACTACAATTTACCTTTTCTGAATAATCTCGACAACTTCCTTCATCTGTTGTACTAACTCTGGTCCAAGTATCTTACGTTCTCCAACTTCATCCCAATTTTCTTTTAAAAATCAATGGCACAAACACGTAACATTTTTTCGACAGTATGAATCGTTCTTTCGCTTTGACCGTCAGTTCTTGGACGATAAGTTGTACTCATATTCAACTTGGTTCCCAAACATTCTTGAAAACTTATCCAAAATCTTGAGTTGAATAGTGGATCCCGATCAGATACACTATACATAGGGAATCCATGACGAATCACTATCTCTTTTAGATACATATGAATCAACTTGTCCAGTGAAAATCTTGCGTTAATAGGCAGAAAATGAGCTGACTTGGTTAGTCTGTCCACTATAACTCAAATGGTGTCGTGGTTCGCTTTCGTCCTTAGTAATCTGATTATAAAATTCATAGCAATATGCTCCCAATTCCACTTTAGAATATCTAGCGGTTGTAATAATCCACTGGGTCTCTAATGCTCCGCTTAATTCTTTGACATATATAACGCTTACCAACCCTTTCTGAAATCTCCCTTATTATATTTGGCCACAAATAATTCTTCTTTTTGAGTGCATAACTCTTCCCCTACTAAACTGTTAACATTCTGATCCACTGTCTTCTCTTGACATCTCCCTTATCTCTTCCTATAACTCTGACTGAAAGGTCATGCTATACGTCTTCACTTCTGTGGCTTACAAATTCTGACTTCCAATTCCAAATTCTGAAACCCTTATATAATTCTTCTAGTACAGTCAATACATTCCATTTCTCCTTTCTGATTAACACGTCTGCAAATACAATTTCTTTTCCTGGGTGATAGTTCATCGCACAGTCATAGTCCTTGATCAATTCCAACCATCTTTGTTGCCTCATGTTAAGTTCCTTTTGTGTGTATATATATTTCTAACTCTTATGGTTCGTATAATCTCACATCCTTCTCCATATAAATAATGTCTTCAAATCTTCAAAGCGAATACTATTGCTTCCAATTCCAAGTCATGAGTAGGATACTTCTACTCATGAGGTTTCAATTTTCTAGATGCATATGCAATAACTTTATCGTGCTGCATCAAACACAACCTAATCCCTTATGAGAAGCATCACTATAAATTACGAACTTTTCTTGATCGTCTGGAAGTGATAAAATAGGTGTTATGATCAATCTCTTCTTCAACTCTTGAAATCTTTCTTCATACTTCTCGTTCCATATAACTTCTCATTTTTCCTGGTAAGCTTGTCAAAGGTGTTGCAATCTTCGAGAAATCTTGAACAAACTCCGATAATATCCTGCTAACCCTAAGAAACTTCTTACTTTTGTTGGTGTTTTCGGTCTTTCTTAATTCATAATAACTTTAATCTTCACTGGATCCACTTTGATTCCTTCGTCACTGACTATATATCTTAAGAATTAAACTTCATGTAACCATACTCACACCTTGAAAACTCAACATGCAATTTCTCCCTTCTCACAATTCCCAAGGCTTTCTTAAACGCTCCGCATGGTCCTTTGTTGACTTCAAGTAAATCATGATATATCTATATATACAATTACAAACTTATCCAGATATTCCTTAAAGATTCTGTTCATGAAGTCCATAAATATTGCTGGTGTACTGGTCGATCCAAAAGACATTACTTAGAAATTCATAATGACCGTACCTAATTCTGAAAGCTGTCTTTGGTACGTTTTTAGGTTTTAATTATCAATTGATGATATCCAGATCTCAAATCAATTTTAGAAAGATACTTTGCTCCTTTTAGTTGATCAAACAAATTGTCGATTCGAGGCACTGGATACCTGTTCCTGATAGTAAGCATATTGAGCTCCCGATAGTCGATACATAATCTCATACTTCCATCCTTCTTCTTAACAAATAACACTGGTGCACCACATGGGGATACACTGGGTCTGATCACTCTTTTTTCTAATAATTCTTGCAATTGCTTCGCCAATTCCTTCATTTCAACCGGAGCCATTCTGTATGGGGCCTTAGATACAGGTTCCGTTCCAGGTGCTAAGTCGATCGCAAACTCAATTTCTCTATCTGGAGGAAGTTCTGGTAATTCATCTGGAAACACGTCTAGAAACTCATTGATTACTAGAAAATCTTTCAAGTTTTTTTGACTCAAGACTTCTATTTATCACATAATCAATATAGTGCTCACATCTTTGCCACAAGAACCCATTTAGCTCGAATCATCGTTAAAAACTTCTTTACTTGCCTTTGACCTCTAAATATTACCGCTTTCTCATCTGACTTTCATCCAGTGTCTTCAAAATTACCTTCTTATTTCGACAGTCTATTTGAGCATCATGCTTAGATAGCCCGTCTATTCTTAAAATAACATCAATTTCTTTTAACTTAAATGGTATCAAATCAGCACAAAACTTATTGCCAGAAATCTTAATCCCACAATCAGTACACACGTGTTTAAAAGATACACGCTCCTGATTTACCAGTTTTATAGTCATGACCTCATTTAACAATTCAACAGGGTAATTTAATTTATCAACAAAGCCTTAAAAAATAAACGATCGAGTTGCTCCCGAATCTATTAATACTTTAGCGCAAAAGGAAATCATAGTAAACATTCCTATCATCACATCTGTAAGCGTCTTTCACAAACATATCATAAACTCTTGCTTTTGGAGACTCATTCACTATCGGAGTAGATCCTATGATTCTTAGCGCATCACTGACTGGGGCTGGTGATTTACCATCCTTTCTATATGCCCTGGTTTCCCATACTTGAAACATGTAAATCCAATGGGTGAAACTTTGTCCGCTTGATTCTTGGTAGATTGATTTTTTTATTTGGAAAACTTTCGTAAAAAACAACAGTGCAACAAAACAATTAGAAGGATTCATAATTCAATAAATTCATAGTTGAAAAATAAAGAATGAGTAATGATTTAAATATGAATGAGACAACTACATTGGTACTTAAGATGGCCAGTGCTTAAGTTTTTGTCTGAATCATATCTTGCAGGTGCTTTAAGTGCTAACTCAATCCTGTACCTAGATGTTCCGCATGAATTCTGGACAACTGCTGTGGTGAGGACGGTTATGAATGAAAATTCTACATCTATAGTGGTGAACTGCTCTATTGGAGGCCAACGGTTGGAGTTCAATGTGAAATATGTGAATCTATCTTTGGTTCTTCTAAATGAGAATCTGGTGGAGGTTCCAACACAGGATGAGCTAGTTGAATTCATGGACTTCATCAACTATGGTGGAAGAATCAACCTAACAATTTTGAACAGGAAAAACCTAAAGAAGGAATGGTCTTTCTTTTTAATTATATAGTGAGGTCCTTCACCTGTAGAAAGACATGATATGATAATATTTCAAGTTTGGTGCAGAAGCTGGCGTTCTTTACAGCTTACAACAGAAACTTGAATGTTGGTATATTGATCATTGAAGAAATTGCCACCAGGCTCACAATGCCCCTAGCTGCAAGAGGTAAGGAAATTTTCTTCCCTAGATTTATAATGTCTACTTTAATTCATAAAGTTTCAGATATTCATTTACTTATTGTATAGATAGGACAAAAATAGACAATTATAAGCAAGTGTCCAAAATTATATTTGGCTCACTTACTACAAAGACCAAGGTAACTGTAAGTCTCAAACTCACTCCATTCATGATGGAGAGGTTTAAGACTTACCTTAACCCCATGCCTGACATGAGGTCAAATGTTGAATCTAGTGCAGTAATGGTTCCTGCAACTGTGGAAGTACAAACACTGGAACACCAACATGGATCTTCCAATACTGAGATCCTTTCTTCTCTACCTTTAGAAGCTAAGAAACCAACCACTTCATCATCTTAAAAGGGTGAAGTGAGTAAAAAGAAGAGAAAATATGCACCTATAGTTGTAATTCCTAAGAGTGGTGAAGATACAACAGAAAAAGAGTCACCCTTGATCAGAAAACCAAAGAAGGTAAAACAAACTGAGTTGACCACTCAAGCCACCTCTGCTTCCTCTCAAAAGGATGTAGTTGTAAAACAGGGATAAAAACAGACTCTAGGGGCATCCTCTCAACAGGGTGTCTCTATTGAAAAGAGCACTCTCCCTAGTGCACCATGTAAAGAGTCTGCACAAGCACTTCAAGCAATTCAACTGTATGGAAGAGAAATAATGATGGCACACACAAGGAGAGAACATCTCTTGAAGCTCCCTCATTTACTCAGGGGAGCTGCCAAAACTCAATACTAACATTCAAAATCTTATATCTCAAATTTCTTCTTCCTACAATGAAACTCTTGATTCTGGTTCTCAAGAGTTGCCAATTTCAAGTGACATGGTTCTAGAAACTGTAATCACCACCCAGGAACCACAATTAGTTGGTGAGAGGCTACATGTTGGGATAGACCTTGATGACACCAACACAAACACAGAGGTTTTATCAGTTTTTACTGAAGACCCTATGATATACAAATGCACCTTCATGTGCAAATCAACATTCACAGGTTGTAAGGTTTGAGAGTAGTACTCCTGAGGGGTGTTGAGTGGAATTTATCACACTTTATTACACTCCGTAAAGCTTTGAATTGGTATATTTGTACTCAAGTTATTGGTTTTTTAATGTGTTTTCTAGTGTTTTTGCATTTTCAGGCATTCTCCAGGTAATCAGGTGAATTAGCATTATTTTGGTGCTAATTTGGTGTCAGGCTGGTGTTGGAATAAAGCTAGTGGAAGACCAACTCAAATCAAGAAGAAAAAAAGAAGAAGTCAAAGTTTTAATCAGTAAGCCAGCGCACCCGCGCTGTCAAAGTGCGCGCCTGCGCCCAAATATCAGAAACCCAGCGCGCCCGCGCTAATCAAGCGCGCGCCCGCGCCATGTTGGGATAGCAGGATCCTGTTTCCACTTGGCTTTTGAGAGAAAGACTTCTACTTTGTATGGGACTGCTATATAAACAATTTAAAGCTCATTTTTGATAATATATCAAGGAGAGACATATCAGAGCTAAGGAGAAGACGGTAAGAAACCTATAGCATAATTCAACAAAGGCGAAGACGATCTAGTTTATTCTTGTGAATCTTTGTTTTGAGTTGTAATCTTGGATGCTCGTTTCTTGTTTTGTTGAACCTATACTCTTGTGTTAACTTTGTTTTATTATTCGTTATAAAGATTACGTTTATTATACCATGCTTTCATCGGAATCCACGTTGATGATGAGTCTGATAATGGGCTAATCGTTATCATGGGGTTCTAGCGGATTTATTTATGGATTTCTTTAGTTTATTTGTTTCGATGCTTTAGTATGTGGTGATTGTATGAAAACCTAGTATTGGTTGTGCTTATTCATCTTATGAGTGTCGCGAACTTATAAGATAGTGTGTTAATTCTTAATGAAGCGAAAGTGAATTTAAGGATTTAGAACTTGCCATGCTAGCATAGGTTCATGTATTTGTTATGCATGATTCGTGGGTAATTTTAACCATCGTACTTGCCCTATGTAATCAAGATAGATAACTTGTGCTTAAACCGTTATGTTGTCAAATTCTATAGACAAATAGGGTCTCAATATAATTGGTGTATATTCAGCTTCCATCTCTTTTGTGGATGTCTGGTAGTATGGTATTTGTGCAACCAAAGTTGGCATTTATCAGTTTAGTGTTTTCTGATTAGTGTCATCACCATTACATGCTAAGGTTAAGAACTAAAAGGCTATTGAATGAAGTATTTAATGAAGTTAGAATCTCATGTTTGTCATATATATTAATTCAATCATTCTTATTCCCTTAGTTCTAATTGTTAGTTTAATTCTTAGTTATAAACAACCTCAAATTGTTATTCGTCTTAGTATTGAATAATAACCATACATTGTTGCTTAAGTGCATAAATTATAAAGTTAACTGAAACCAGGCTCTGTGGGAACGACTCTGATTTATATCTTATACTACTTGCGAACACGTATACTTGCGCGTAATTTTAGCACGTGTTTAGCGACTAACAAGGGAGAGCTATCTAAATCCTCTCCAATTTAATTGAAGGTTCCTATTGGTGGAACAACTCCCCTCAAAAACCTAGTTGAAATTGCACTCACAATTGAAGCTAGGAGTACAACTGCCAATGATCCTGCTATGGGGGACGCAAGTACAACACTTTCAAGTGATAGTGTTTTGAAGGAAAGACAAGGATTTGAGTCTAAAGTACATGAAAGTAACCTAGCTAACTCCCCTCCAATTCAAATGGAGGTTCCCACTACAAGTATGGAACAACAAACTGTCATAACGAGCTCAGGCTGTGAGTCAAACTGTGACATCTGTCAAAGGTGGTTTCATGATGCACTTCCATCAACTTCAACCTCTTCACAACCAACATCTCACCTCATCCAACAGTGGTTGCAGAATACTCAAGCTCCATCAAGAACTATGGATGATCTCCTTGTTGATCAAATTTCTGGTCAAGCCAACATCTTACAACAACTTCTTACCTCAAATATGAGCAATCAAGATTATCAGGCTATTTTGCTCACCTACAATGAAGAAGTTGAGAAACAAAAGCAAAAAATAGTCAATAAAGTTGAGCAATATGAGAATGTAGATGCTTGGTTGTCTAAAGACTTTTCTCTAGAGATGGATCATGTATTGGCTAGGTTTAGATATGAATATGTAACCATACATGGAAGCAATGCCAAGGTACTGGCTCCGCAAGATGTTTATGTTACAATCAATAAAGTTTACAAAGCTCAACTCAAAGCTTTTCACCTATTTGGTAAATCCCTAAAATTAAAATCGATAGGTCATGAAGACAAGATTCAAAAGATGGTAAGAGAGAACATGGATGAGATTATTCCTTCTCAAGTAAAGATCACCTCAAAATTCCAACACTTTGCTGACCAGATGGCAAGATTCGATTTGACTTATATGGAAAAAGATGTCAAAAATCTCAGACAATCTTTTATAAGTTTGCATGAGGTGGTTCAACAACACATTGTCAATTCCAATGATACAAAGCTCAAATTGAACCAACTTCATCAATGTAGGTATGTGCCTTCTGAACTACTCATGAAAGGAATAAAGGAAGCGGTGCAAGCAACCTTTGGCACCTCAGAACCTTCAAGCTCTCAACCACAATCTACCACTTCATCAAATCTCCAACTGCAAGCTCTTCAACAACAAGTTTCAACTCTACAATCTTCCAATGATTCTCTCACAGATCAAGTGCAAGCTCTCATTACTCTAGTGCAGAGTCAAAAGAAAGATATACGGACCTTGGTGGACTCCCACAAGCATTTACAAATACAAAATTATGTAGCTTTGGGAACCATCTTTGGAAAACTCACCTACTCATGCCTATCACCGAGACTAAGGGGGAGATAGAAGCTAGGATTCAACAATCTAAGGATGCTGGTAATCAAAGGAGATTAGCAAATGACATCAACTCACACTGATCAAAGCTCTTCTAAAGCTCAATTATCAAAAGATGTTGGGAAAGACAGACTTCTAAAAGCTGTAAAAGGACCCTGTCAAGATTAAAAATTCAATGAACTTCTAGCAGGCTTGAGGGCGTCTCTCCACAACAACTACATCACCTACAAAAGAGCAATTGGCCAACAACATCAATTTTGTCAGATTAGTGATTGTCAAAGTTAATAATTTTTTGGAGAAGAGGATAGTTGCAAATGTGAGTGATTGTGGAGTGGACAGATGTCTCTCTCAAATCTTCGAAAATTAAGAGCATCTGAGCTGGATGTAGTGATTGATAAAGTACATACGATAATTTCATAGGACACCCAATTGCTACATAAACTCAAGAAGGCTGAAATAGATGCTTTTCCTGAAGCCTATCTCTGTCCAAGCAAGGGGTGGCCTACATTTATCCTCAGTCTAAAAGATGCAAACTCTTCACTATTCCTAAGAATTGTGTAAGAGGAAACATGAGGCTGATAATGACTTTTTAATCTGATCTAAAATGCAAAATGTACGAGAAAACTGATGATGAAAAGATGATCAGAATTCTTGATAGATACCTTCTAAATGCTGATACCATGTTGTCAAACCTACAATATAACCTAAAGGATGATAACGATGATGATGAGCAGAAGCAAGATGATCAACCACCTTCTGGCTCAAATCCAAGTCAAACTCCTAGAGCAACTGGTAGCAAAGAGAAGAAGCGGGATGTGAAGAAGGGAGATGATAAGAAGAAAGGAGAGGAGAGAAGAAGGCAGAAGAAGGAAGACAACTCAAAACCATAAAAGCAAACCTTACAAATCTATATCAATCAAGCTAAATCCTCTAAACCAACAAACTCAAACATTGTACCACCTTAAACCTCAAAGCCCAAATTCTTGTACAAACAAACTGCCAATACCTTACTGAAAATACCAATCACCTCATACCAAACATCTCTAAAGAAAATGTCAAACCTACCTTTTGTTAGGCCACCAACCAAAATCCATTACAAATCTGTTGGGAGAAAACCAAGGAAACTGGAAGTAACTGAGAGGGCCATCTGGAACTGTTTTAATCAAAGTGATTTTCTACCTCTGAACTGGTGCATCTCAGATGAAGACTACTTTCAACAATTAGCTGAAGAAATGGTCAGAGTTTGGGTTGTAACAGTAAGGGAAGTAAGAATCTACTATCAGGATGGAACCTTCACATTTCTTGGCAAAAACTTAATGGACACATTCTCACTCACATAGATCAAAAGGGTGATAAGCTTACTGAAGGACAAGGATACTGCAACTAAGGCATGGAGATCTGTTTTGGGTGAATAGTTGGTAGAAAGGGAAGAAAAAAGAGCAAGAGAAAAGGCTGCAAGTGAGGAGAGGAAAATAAAGTATATTGAGGAGATAGAAATGTTTATACAAAGATCTGAAGAACTCAAGGTAAAGGGGATGAGCAGAATTACCAAGGATGGACAATTTTTAAACATCAAGGTGGGCAGTTTCTCAAGAATCAGGTTTGGTTTCTTGTATAGTTATCTTTAGCTGATAAACTCAAACTTGTAGAAGCTCTAAGAGGGACACCAATCATAGAAGAACTGGAACTACTTGTTGAGTTAAAGGACCTCATTAGAATAGAAACATGAGATGAGACATTTGTCTGATGAATATATCTGTCAAACTCAAGAAATTACCTAATATATAAAAGTTATATTTCTGTCAATCTTTTATGTAAAGTTTTATTGTTCATTGTACCTTGGGGTTGGTCTTGTTACCATGTATGAATTGGTGATAAGAAATCTTCTCATAAAATGGGGGAGATTATTGTGCAAGACATGCCTATACTATAACAAGACTAAGTGAAATTGACAACCCTAACTAAGTTATATGATAATTTAAGTTTGTAATTTGTATTGTATTACTTGAGTCTGTAAAAGTGTTAATAGATTGGACTAGAGTATTTTTCTGTAAACAGTCTCAAGCCTAAGAATAAACTCTGGAAGAAGATCATGAAGATCATGCCTCAGAGACAGTGTGAAGAAGTTTGGATTTTAATAAATATGTTTTGAGATAAACATTCTAAGTCATGAAATCTACAAGTCATAAATCATGTCATATAGAGAAGTCATTATAGAACTCCAGACTGACTTATCGAAAAGTCAAAAATAGCTTATAAAGAAGTCTCAGAGATATCGACAAGTCAAATTTAAGATGTGAAGATTGGAGATATCGACAAGTCAAACTCTCATTAGAGATCTCAGAGATATCGTCAATATGCCTATAGAGATTTCAGAGTTATCGACAAGTCTTTTCTACATGCAGAAATTCAGAGATCTCGACAAGCCAAATTCTCTTATAGAGAACTTAGAGACTTCGATAAGTCAAAACAATTATAGAGAAATAAGAGATCTCGATAAGTCATTATACTTATCGAGATGACGAGTTCTCTATATAAAAAACTGGAGATCTCGATATAAAACTCAAATACAAAATGTAGACCAATTAAAGATCCATGATTATCAATCAACAAACAAATCAATCACTGATTTGAAAAGTCTACAAAAGCAGCTTGAAGAGTACAAGATCAAAGGCCAAGATTAACTGACAAAGTAAAGTGACAGACATGCACGATTGTAAAGATACACTAAGCCAGAAATAGAAAGTTTTAGTTAACTTAAAGTAGGGTTTAGTACATGCTATTGCATGCTGTGTAAAACCTGTGTTTACTGTTCTATAAAGTAAACACTGGATGCTTTGTTTTTAGTTGTAACAAATAGATCTAAAATTCTTGTAACTCTCTCAAGAAAGAAGCTGAGTTCTTAATCAACAAAGAACCCAAAAATTTGTAGCAAGACATACTTGATTTTAATATAAAATTAAGTGAGTTTTGAAGATAGTGTGTTTTTGTGCATGTTTTTATTATCTTTGTTAAAACACTTTATCTCTACAAGTTAGACTACTTTGTTCACCAAATACATAATAGTTCAAAAAGCTTAAAAATAATCCAAAACACATTCACCCCCTATGTGTTGTATTCATTACCCAACAAGTGGAATCAGAGCAAAATCTGAAAGCAAACAGATTAAATATCTTGGAAGAATGAATACACAGAAGCTTAGCAGTATCAAGATCCTTACTTTTGATAGATGTTACTATACATTATGGAAAAAAGAAAATGATGTTGTTTATCAGGATGGCCAACTCATTATATGTTCAGATTCTCAAAAATGGCCCTTTCACCCCCATGGTAAGGGTTGAGGAATCTACAGATGAAGACATGGTCATTGTTCGCTGTAATTCAAACATGAAAATACACGCAAGCGTACGCGATCACAAGTAGTATAAGATATAAATCAAGTTGATTCCCACAGGGACTGGTTTAGGTTAATTTTAGATTATGAACTTATGTAACAATGTATGGTTATCGTTCAATGCTAAGACAATGAGAAATTGAATTTAGATTAACTAAGAGATTATACTAAATAACAGTATCTGAGAAAATTATGATTGAATTACTTATATGAGAATAAACATGGGATTCTAACTTCATTAAATACTTCATTCAAAGTCTATGTATTTAACCTTAGCATGTGATGGTGATGAAAACTAATCATATAAAATGAAACTAGTATACGCTAACACTTTATTATACGTATACCCTACTATCAAACATCCATAATTAAGATATAAGTTTAATAGACACCAATTATGCTTAGTCCCTATATGTCTATAAAGATTGAATATATATTGGTTTAAGAACAAGTTATATATCGTGATTACATAGGGTGAATAAGTTGGTTAAAATTACCCACGAATTATTCATGTCAATTCATACATAAACCTATGCTAGCATGGCAAGTTATAAACCTCTATATTCACTGTTGCTTCAATAGAGGTTAACAAGCAATCTTAGATGTTAGCTATGCATCAAAGATGAATAAGCACAACCAAACTAGGAAATCATAAATCACTACACACTAAAGATTATAAAATAATTAACTATTGAAATCCATAGATAAATCCGTTAGAATCCCATGACAACGATTAGTTCATAATCCAACTCATCGTCACCCTGGGTTCCAATGAAAACATGATAATAAACAATATAAAAGTACTAGGGTTCAAAGACAAATTGAAAACAAGCATCCAACGTATCAACTATATTGAAGAATACAAAAGTGTTCTTCTCCGTAGCCGTCTTGTGCTTTCTAGGTCTTCTAAATGCTCTCCCTTGGCTCCTTGTTCTTAAAAACGTCTTCTTATTGGTTGATATAATCCCCTAGTGGACCTGGACCCTCAAAATCATCAAATTCAAGTAGAAACAGGATTCTGGGGCAGAAACAGGGCGCGGGCGCGCGGCTTTCGGGCGCGGGCGCGCGGGTTTGGTGATTTCTGGGGCGCGGGCGCGCCAGCCTTCTGGTGAATTTCTGACAATTCTTCTTTTGGCTGTATCTTGAGTTCTGCTCGTCAGAATTAGGCGATTCAACTGCCCAGGCGAAGATAACGAGATTCTCTACAACTTGAGAATGACCTAGACTTCAAAATCTGATCTATTATTAGCATAGAATCCTTGTAAAGCTCCTTTTTTCCTCTAACTAATGCCTACAATGCAAAAACACAAAAACACATCAAACATACCATATACTTGAGTCCAAAACACCAACTTAAGCCTGAAATGAAGCATTCCAACTGGATATAAACTCCACTTATCACACCCTCCAAACTTGAATCGATGTTTGTCCTCAAGCATAAACAGACTCAAAACTACAAAATAAACTAATGCATGACTGCAACTACGTGAATGGAACAATGATCCCCTTAGAATAACCATAACCAAATGAATAAGCCAATGCCTCTAAGAATGCATTGATTCTAAAGTAGAGTTCACATAAATCCCATAAATCAACTTACAAACCAGAAACGTGCGTGTGTGTAATGCTTAACAGATATACTCTCGATACTAGATCAATAACCATAACTTATCTCTCATCAAAACAATCACAAGTTTATAAATAGAATAGACGATAAACACATAATGACTCACAACACTTTAATTTTACTAGAATTATACAAGGATTCATGCTATTATTGAACACATAACAGAGATGCTTATTTGACCGTGCAATGAATAAGGTCCCAAAAGACTTATACAATAATACCCATGTAACGAGCGTTAGGTTAGCGGATCCCAGACTATAAAAGCCTTAGGTCACTAGGCACAAAGTTCCCTAGAACTTAATAACTCGAGTATTAAAGAGCTCACTCTTGGTTAATTATGCATCAACACATATTTTTTTTTCTCTTTTCTTTTTCTTTTCAATGATTTCTGAATGAGTGTGTTTCGCTCCATCTCATTCAACCCTAGACTACTCATAAAAATGTGAGCCAGCTACTAGCTATTTGACGCCTAGCCTTATTCACAACTAGCAATGAAATCCAGCTTTTCTCTAGTTTAAAAATTCAGTATTCTTTAGCCATTAAGAGAATACCAAAAATTCTAAATATATAAACAAGTGATTAAATCTCAACAAATAAATAAATATGATCATGATGTAGCTCAAAAGCAATCCTATAAGACTTTGTGAAATTTTTTGTTTCTAACATGCAAATCAATTCATTTCGAGTTAAACATCCCTCTATTCGTCATCACTACACTCAAATCAATATTAACCAATCAATCAAACATAGCTCATCCTACGGGATCATGTTATATGCATGCAAATGCAACTAAATGGACTCACATAATAACATGAACAAAAATGCAAACAAATATGTCCTAAATGAACAATCATGCAAAAATATGAATGAATTAACAACTATACATACAACATGAATCTATATAGACACAACATACACTAATTCTTATATTATCACCCCCAAACTTAAAATATTCAATGTCATCATTGAAGGTAATAATAAGGATTCAAGGCATACCTAGTCGTCAGGAGGATCACCCTCCTTGAGTGGAGTATCAGGCGGCGGGTAAGCAGAATCAGCTCCAAATACAGGTCAATCGATCTCGACACCAGTGGCCCGAAAAATAGTGCCCAAAGCCTATGTCAAATTTGTAACAAAATGACGGTGAATGTCATGCGTGGCCTCCATATGCCTAGTCAATCACTTGAACTGTTCATCACCAACATTAGTCCTATCAACTGCCTGTTGCACATGAGAAGAACCTTCTGTAGGCACGGGAGGATCCGTTCGGCCACTCTCTACATTATCAAAAATATATCCCAACCCTTTATCATGGGGTGCACCTAAGAATGCATAACTCAATTGATCTGGCAGGGGGTTGAGCTCAAGTGTGGGAGCTTCTTCAATAGATAGATTAAGAGACTCTAACGGCAAATCCAACTTCCTCTTCAACGGAGAAGCATTCAAATACTACAGTTGCTCTGCCCCTTCTTCATCTTCACAATCAGATTCCCCTGTCAAGGCTCTCTCTAAAGTATCTGACCTTAGCACTTGCTCAAGTTCCAAATTCACTACAGAATCGACCATCTC
Source organism: Apium graveolens (assembly GCF_009905375.1). Lineage (NCBI taxonomy): Eukaryota > Viridiplantae > Streptophyta > Magnoliopsida > Apiales > Apiaceae > Apium > Apium graveolens. The sequence continues at coordinate 137,304,298 of NC_133648.1, read as the reverse complement.
TACTTTAAAGTATTCCTCTTCATCAGTTGGGAATTTTGTTGCTTTGAACACATTAAAGGTGACCTCTTGATCTAGAATCCTCATTATAAGCTCTCATTTCTATACATCGATCAGAGTTCGTCCAGTAGCTAAGAATGGTCTCCCCAAGATAATGGGAATCTTCTTATCTTCCTCAAAGTCCAGAATTAGAAAATCAGCAGGGAAGATGAGTTTGTCCACCTTAACCAAGACATCCTCCACTATTCCTCACGGATAAGCGATGGAATGATCAGCTTGTTGCAATGATATGTATGTCGGTTTCGATATAAGGTAGACCAAGCTTCTTAAAGATAGACAAGGGCATCAGATTGATGCTAGCTCCCAAATCACACAAGCATTTGTCGAACGACAAGTTTCCAGTAGTGCAAGGAAAAGTGAAACTTCCAGGATCTTTAAGCTTTGGAGGAAACTTCTGTTACAGTACAGCAATGCACTCCTCCGTTAGAGCAACGGTTTCCAACTCCTCAAGCTTCACCTTCCATGAGAGAATACCTTTCATGAACTTCGCATAGCTCAACATTTGTTCTAGAGCTTCAGCAAACGGTATGTTGATGTGCAACTTCTTGAAAACTTCCAGAAATTTGGCAAATTTCTTATCTAACTTCTGCTTCTGAAGTCTTTTAGGATATGGCGGAGGTGGATGGACTTGTTTACCCCCTGTATTACCCTCCGGATGAGTGTTTTCACCAGATTTCTTCTTTGGTTCCACCTCGGCATCCTTCCGCACAACCTTTTTAGCAATAATCTCATTTGTTGGAATTGGAAAGGACGCGGGCACGCTTTGTATAGGCTCCGATTTTCCTTTATTCTGTAAAAGAGTTTCAGAATCTTCGTCTTGCTAAATTTAGGGGCTCGCGACCTTTCCTGACCTCAAAATGATTGCCTTTACCTGTTCCTTGACTTCCCTCTCGCCTGGATTGGCTTCTGTATCGCTAGGAAGTGTTCCTAGTTGTCGATTTAATAAAATGTTAGAAATTTTCCCTATTTGGTTCTCCAGAGTCTTAATAGAAACAACCTGGCTTTTGCATATAAGAGCTTGGTTTTTGCGCATAAGCCTCAACTCCTCCTATTCAGATTTTTCAATCGAAGATTGACCTGCACCTCCATGAGTTTATTGTTGCATTCCCATTGGCTGAAACTATTGCCTTGGTGCAAATTGTTACTGAAAACCTGGAGGATTTAATTGCTTGTTTCCAAACTACTGGAATGGTTGTTGCATCATATTCTAATTGTTGCTCCAGCTGAAGTTAGGATGATTCCAGTTGTCAGGATGATAAGTGTCTAGAACTAGTTGTTGCGATCTCTGAAAGTTGCTCACAAACTGAGCTGATTCACTAGATATATCGCATTGCTCCGTCGCATGCGAACCTGCACACAGCTCACAAACATTGGTTATCTGATTATCACCATAGTTAGCCAGAAAATCGATCTTCATAGACAACGCCTTTAGTTGAGCAGTGATAGCCGTAGCTGTATCCACTTCAAGAACTCCTGCTACCTTGCCCTGTGGAAATCTCTGGGTTGGATACTGATATTCATTAGCAGCCATCAGTTTAATTAGATCATAAGCTTCCTCATAGTCCTTTGCCCATAATGCTCCACCTGATGCTACATCGAGCATGGGTCTTGACTGTGCTCCCAAACCGTTATAGAAGCAATTGATGATCATCCAATCAGGCATTCCATGATGATGACACTTCCTAAGCATCTCTTTGTAGCGCTCCCAAGCTTCACATAGAGATTCTTTCGATTGCTGCTTAAACTAAGTAAGAGCATTCCTGATTGCAGTTGTCTTCACCATAGGGAAGAATTTAGTGAGAAACTTTTGAGCAAGATCTTCCCAAGTAGAAATCAAACCAGCTAGTAGAGAGTGTAACCAGCTCTTAGCCTTGTCCCTCAGAGAGAATGGGAACAGTCTCAATTTCACCGCATCCTAAGACTCACCATTGAACCTGAAGGTGTCGCGGATCTCTATGAAATCCCTGATGTGCATATTTGGATCTTCCGTTGGAGAACCCACAAACTGGACTAAATTTTGTACCATTTGAATCGTGCTAGACTTGATTTCAAAGGTATTAGTAGCAATGGTTGATCTGAAAATGCTAGACTAAATGTCAATAATCTTTGGTTGAAAATAATCCATCAAAGCTTTCGTATCTACTACTAGTTCTCCCATTGCAATGAAAACTAGAGTACCTGAAACACACGACTAAAGTAAACCTTGTAAGAAAATTATCCGAGTCAGTGAACTTTAACGACCACTGATGACAAGCACATAAACTAAATTTAACACTGAGTCCCCGGTAGCGGCGCCAAAAAATTGTTTGCTGTAATTCAAATGCGAAAATACACGCAAGCATACGCGACCAAAAGTGGCATAAGATATAAATCAAGTTCGTTCCCACAGGGACTGGTTTAGGTTAATTTTAGATTATGCACTTATGCAACAATGTATCGTTATCATTCAATTCTAAGATAATAAGAAATTGAATTTTGATTAACTAAGATTTATACTAAATAACATTAACTGAGAGAATTACGATTGAATTACTTATATGAGAATAAACATGGGATTCTAACTTCATTAAATACTTCATTCAAAGTCTATGTCTTTAACCTTAGCATGTGATGGTGATGAAAACTAATCATATAAAACAAAACTAGTATACGCTAACACTTCATTATACGTATACCCTACTATCAAACATCTATAATTAAGATAGAAGTTTAATAGACACCAATTATGCTTAGTCCCTATATGTCTATAAAGATTGAAAATATATTGGTTTAAGAACAAGTTATATATCGTGATTACATAGGGTGAATAAGTTGGTTAAAATTACCCACGAATTATGCATGTCAATTCATACATAAACCTATTGTTAGGGCGAAAATACACGCTAATATTCACGCAAGTATACGCGTTCGCAAGTAATATAGAATACTTTCTAGTTCGTTCCCATAGAGACTCAGACTATTTATTGTCTAATTAAACTCACGCACCAATGTATGATTACTTCTCAATGTTAAGACACTAACACTTAGAATTGTTGACTAAATATTAACTACAATTAATTACTTAATTATCACTTAATTAACACTTCAAATTAACAATATTAAAACACTCATGAGACCACAACTTCATTATTAGTTCCTCCAATAGTTATTGTTATTACCTTTAGCATATGACAGTGATGATATTAATCAAATAACACGAAACTGATAAAAGCCAACTTTCATTGTACTAATACCATTCTACCAAGCATCCACAATTAAGATAGAAGTTGAATAGGCATCAATTATGTTGAGTTCCTATATGTCTACAGAAATTGACAACACAACGATTTAAACACAAGTTATTCCTTTTGATTACACAGGGCGAATAAAACTGTTAGAGTTACCCACTAATCATGCATATCATACATGAACCTATGCTAGCATGGCAAGTTCTAAATCTCAAGATCCACCGTCGCTTCACAAGAGATTAACACCCTATCTTATATGTTCGTGACACACATAAGACGAATACGTACAACTAATACTAGATATCATACAATTATCACACACTAAAGTATTAAACAATTAACTAAAGAATTCCATAGTAAATCCGTTGCAACCCCATGATCACGATTAGCCCATAATAGCACTGATCGTCATCATGGGTTCATATAAAATCATGATAAACAAACACAAGAAAATAATAACTAAACTAATTATATTAAACCAGAGTATGTCACAAGAGTAAATAGGTTCAAAGTAAGAAAACTAGCATCCAACATTACAACGAAACAAGAATCACAAGAAAATATGCTTCCTCTTCGTTGCTGTGTGCTAAAACGGTCTTCCTCCTTATCTCCTTCGCTCCTTGCTTAATACCACGATCCTACTTCGTGAAAACGTCTCTAAATCTACTTAAATACTAGTCCCATAAAACTCAGATTACATAGAAGTTGGAAGCCAAACAGAAGTTGAAGTCTAAAATAAATTATCAAATTTCCCGACCCTGCGTGGCCGCTCAGCATAGCTGAGCGGGCGCTCAGCTTTTTGCGCGGCCGCTCGGCTTTGCTGAGCGGGCGCTTAGGACCCTACTGGAAAAATCCTGAGTTTGCTCCGTTTCTTCGCCGTAATCTGCCCCTTTCTTTCCTCTCGCAACGGTGAACACATGCCACGGCTTATTCTTGATGATTACTCCTCCGAAATGCAACTAATACCCTGAAATGCATAAACACTAGAAAAACGCATCAAATACACAAAATACTTGATTTCAAGGCACCAATTTAAGCCATTTCAAGATGTTCTACTTGGTATAAAATGCCACTTATCACACCCCCAAACTTAAATCGATGCTTGTCCTCAAGCGTCACAGATTCAAAAACAAATAAAACATGCATGAATGCAATCTATATGAAAATGCAGCGATCCCCCTTACTACGAACAAACCAACCAAATTGCAACATCTCAACAAATGCAGTTAGGCGACTAAAGATCAATAAACTCATGCAAACGAATATACAACCAGAAACGTGGTGTGTGCAGATGCTTAACAGATATGCTTCAGAACTAAACCAATTATTATGACTCAATTATGATCAAGGAAATCACATGATTATACAAAGAATAAAAATTCTAGGCACAAAGCGACATATAACATTACAAGAATTTTGGAGCTTATTACGAAATCATGCTTTTTATTTACGACAACAATGCTTATTTGAACGTGCAATGAGTGAGGTCCACAAAAGACTTATAGAATGTTATCCATGTAACGAGCGTTAGGTTAGCGGATCCCAGACTCTAAAAGCCTTAGGTCACTAGGCACAAAGTCCCCTAAGAACTTAATAACTCGAATACCAAAGAGCCCACTCGTGATCAATTATGCATAAACACCAGAATTTTTTTTTCTTTTTTTTTTTAATTTCTGAGCAAGTGCGTTTCGCTCCATCTTGCTCAACCCTAGACTACTCGCATAACATGCGAGCCGACTACTAGCCATTTGACGCCTAGCCACAACTAGCAACAAATTCCATTTTTACTCCTTTTTTTTTTCTTTTTCATGCCTTTATCACTAAGAACCTATTATCGAATTCTAAGCATAATAAATAGATTAACCTCAAAAACAATCAGATCATAACAACAATCTAGCCCTTAAGCATTCTCTAAGACTTAGTGAAATTACAAGTGCTTTTAGCATGCATATCAACCTACACAACTCAATATCACTTTAATGCTATCACTACACTCGCATCAATATCACAATTCAGTCGATAAATCATCGCAAAAGGGATCATGGTATATGCATGAGCTAAATGACATGATAAACAAATAAAGCTATAAAATAAAAAAAACTATATGGCAAAAATTATGCAACTATATGAACTAAACTATCATGAATATGCAGCTATATGACACACACAAAATATTCCTTAACTACCACCCCCAAACTTAAAATCTTCACTGTCCCCGGTGAAGGTAGTAGAAAGGAACACAGGGTATACCTACTCGGAGTCATCATCATCATCACCCTCAGTGGGTGGAGTATCAGGCGGCGGGTATGCAGAGTCCTCACCAAAAACTGGCCACTGGATATCAGCTCCAAGGCCCTGAAAAGCAGTCCCTAATGCAAGGGTGAGCTCTTGAGCAAACCTAATCTGCGTCTCGTACATGGCATCCATCCGCCGTGAAAGCCTCCTATACTGGGTATCAGCCATCCCAGCACCCTCCTGAGCTCTCGAAGAACCAGCCTCATCACGCCTAGGCCTAGCCATAGTAGCACCTCTTGCTGGACGCCCTCCTGGAAGATGATAACCCAGCCCATGCTCCTCGGGCTCACCACCGGTCCACTCCTGCATCCCATTCAGAGTCCCAGAATCAATCGGAGCGGCCGGCAACTGCAACTGCTCATGAGCCGGCCAGTTCACTCCTACTGCTCGGCAAAGCTTCGTAACCGTGGATGCATAAGGGATGTTCATATGCTTAGCTCCCCTCAAAAACTTCAGAATTCCTTGGTAGATAAACTCACCAAGGTCCACATAGTACTCCTCATTGAGAATTCCCCACAACAACTGTGCTCTCTCAACTGTGACCTCGTGTGCATGCGAAGAAGGCAAAATATTAGCACAAATAAATGCATTCCATGCATGGGCATACCTGTTCATAACGATCACCAGAAAGTGACGATACTCATTAGTGCCGGTCTTGAAGGTCCAAACTGTGCCCGGCCTACAGAGAGTAGCACAAATCAAATCCAAGTCAAAATCCTCAGCAGTCTTCTCATTCCAGTTCTCCTCCTCGGGCTTCCTCTCTCGCTGCCCAATCATACGGCGAATCGCCGCTGGGTGATAATCAACCGTCAGCCCTCGGACCACAGAAAACCCATTCTTTACGGCCTTCGCGTTCGCATAGAACTCGCGGACCACGCTCATCGGCACTGCTTCGGGCGACTCATAAAAAGCTATCCACCCCTTCTCTGCAATCATGGGTAGCAACTCACCATCCCTCCCCGATGGTAAAAACCCTCTCTCCTTCAGAATTGGCTTCCCCAAAAGCCTAGTGTACTCCTCCTCCGCAGCTCTGTCATTCAACCGAGGCCTTGCAGCAGTATCCCTCGATGAATCAGCAGTAGGGACTGTGCTGCTGCTATCAATAGTTTGTGCTCTCTTGGGTGCCATTGAATCTTGAATAAAAGTGTTTAAGAACTGAGTTTTTGTGTTTGGGAGAGAGTTTGAGGTAAAAAGTTTGTGGGAGATATGTAGGATAGGTGTATGTATATATAGGGTGTGGATTAGGTTAAATTAGATTAGGAGTGGGGTTGAGGGATAAAATCATGGGGTAATAGGAAAAGAATTCGTGGGTTTATGGGCTGTGATGGGTTTTTTTAATTTTATTATTTTTTTTGTATTTTTATGAACTGTAAAAAAATTCTGGCAGCCAACCCCTGAGCGGGCGCTCAGGGGGTCACTGGAAAAAAAAAATTTCAGCCCTGTTTTTCTGATTTTTTTATGTTTTTGGATAGGTTATTAACTTCTAAGGGTTCCTGTAACAACAAATCATGGGTTGCCTCCCACACAGCGCTTCTTTTTCGTCATTAGCTTGACGTTGCGTACCTTTCTCAAGTAGTCAATAAAATGGCACTAACCACTTCTCGGTTTGCCATGTCCCCATAGTAGTGCTTCAAACGCTGACCATTAACCTTGAATGCTTGGTCCGGATCATTCTCAAAAATTTCCGCCGCTCCATTTGGAAACACAGTTTTGACAATAAAAGGTCCAGACCACCTTGATTTCAACTTCCCAGGAAAAAGTCGGAGACGAGAGTTGAATAAGAGAACTTGTTGCCCCGGCACGAATAACTTAGGATGTAGCTTCCTATCGTGCCACCTCTTCACCTTTTCCTTGTACATTTTGTTATTCTCGTACGCTTGAAGTCGAAATTCATCAAGTTCATTAAGCTGAAGCATTCTTTTCTTACCAGCTGCATCTAAATCTAGGTTCAACTTTTTCAATGCCCAGTAGGCCTTATGCTCAAGCTCCGCAGGTAAATGACATCCCTTACCGTACACCAACTGAAACGGGGACATACCAAGTGGAGTTTTGTATGCTGTTCTGTAAGTCCAAACAGCTTCATCGAGCTTTAAAGACCAATCCTTCCTTGACGGACAAACAACCTTCTCTAGAATGCGCTTGATCTCTCTGTTAGACACTTCCGCTTGACCATTTGTTTGCGGATGATAGGCAGTAGCAACTCGATGATTCACATTATAACGCTGCATCATAGAAGTGAACTTACGGTTGCAGAAATACGACCCTTCATCACTTATGATTACACGAGGTGTTCCAAACCTTGTGAAAATCTGCTTATGAAGAAAATTCAGCACTGCCTTTGCATCATTTGTCGGTAAAGCCTTGACTTCTACCTATTTTGAGACATAATTGACTGCCAGCAAGTTGTACTGATTATTGCAGGATGAGATAAAAGGCCCCATGAAATCGATTCCCCAAACATCAAAGACCTCGACTTCAAGCATCACATTTAACGGCATCTCATCTTTTCTAGTCAAATTTCCCACTCTTTGGCAACGATCACACCTTAAAACAAACTGATGAGCATCCTTAAACAAAGTAGGCCAGAAAAAACCTGCTTGCAGAATACGAGCTGCCGTCTTCTCACCACCATAGTGTCCACCATAAACTGTGGAGTGGCAGTCTCGTAATATCCCCTCCGTCTCACAGAACGGGATACATCTCCTGATGATCTGGTCAGCTCCCTATCTAAACAAATATGGTTCATCCCACATATTCCACTTCACCTCATGCAGAAACTTCTTCTTTTGAGATGAGGTCAAATTAGGAGGCATTATATTGCTGACAAAATAGTTTACAATATCTGCAAACCATGGCTCTTCCTCCTGAACTACGAACAACTGCTCATCCGGAAAAGATTCATTGATTAATGTCCTATCTTGTGAAGCAGACTCGGGATTCTCCAACCTAGAGAGATGGTCAGCTACTTGATTCTCAGTACCTTTTCGATCCTTGATCTCTAACTCAAATTCCTGAAGTAAGAGCACCCAACGAATGAGTCTCGGCTTCGAATCCTTCTTGGAAACCAAATAGCGAATGGTCGCATGATTAGTGAATACTGTTACTTTAGTCCCAAGCAGATAAGATCAAAATTTCTCGAAACCAAAGACTATAGCCAAGACCTCCTTCTCCGTAGTGGTGTAGTTCATTTGGGCCCCATTTAAGGTCTTACTCGCATAGTAGACCACATGAAAGAGATTATTCTTGCGCTGCCCCAGAACTGCACCTACCGCATAATCACTCGCATCACACATCATCTCAAACGGATCTGTCCAATCTGGTGCTGTAATAACTGGTGCTGTGATCAAACTCTTCTTGAGAGTCTCGAATGCCGCCAAACATTCCTCATCAAATTTGAAAGGCACATCTTTCTCAAGCAAATTGCACAACGGCTTAGATATCTTTGAAAAGTCCTTGATGAATCGTCGATAAAAACCCGCATGACCAAGAAAACTACGGATTCCCTTCACAGAAATAGGTGGTGGAAGATTTTCAATGACTCCCACCTTAGCCTTGTCCACCTCCAGACCCTTGCTAGAGACCTTATGCCCAAGAATAATGCCTTCACGCACCATAAAATGACATTTCTCCCAATTGAGCACCAAATTAGTTTCCACGCACCTTTTGAGTACGGCACGAAGATTATTCAAACATTCATCATACGAATGTCCAAAGACGGAGAAGTCGTCCATGAACACCTCGACATTATTTCCAATCATGTCAGAGAATATAGCCATCATACATCTCTGAAAAGTGGCCGGGGCGTCACATAACCCAAACAAAACTCTGCGAAAAGCAAATGTGCCAAATAGACAAGTGAAGGTAGTCTTTTCTTGATCCTCTGGTGTAATACAAATCTGATTATACCCTGAATAGCCATCCAGAAGACAATAATACTCATGACCAGCCAACCTGTTAAGCATCTGATCAATGAATGGAAGAGGGAAGTGATCCTTCCTCGTGGCTTTGTTCAACTTTCGATAATCCATGCATACTCTCCATCCTGTAACTGTTCGAGTGGGGATGAGCTCATTCTTCTCATTTGCCACCACAGTGATACCTTCTTTTTTAGGTACATATTGTACGGGGCTCACCCAAGAACTGTCAGAAATAGGATAAATGATGCCTGCATCTAGCCATTTCAGAATTTCTTTCTTCACCACCTCCTTCATGATAGGATTAAGTCTGCGCTGTTGTTTAATAGTCGGCTTACTACCTTCTTCTAGCAGAATTTTATGCATACAATATGAAGGGCTGATCCCCTTGATATCTGCTATGGTCCATCCAATAGCCGATTTGAATTCTCTCAAAATCCTTAAGAGCTTGTCTTCCTCACTACCTGAAAGGTTAGATGCAATAATAACAGGTAAAGTAGATGCATGTCCTAAAAAAGCATAGCTCAAGTGCTCAGGTAATGGCTTGAGCTCCAAGGTAGGTGCTTCCTCTATTGATGGTTTGAGCCTTCCTTCAGCATTCTTGAGGTCAGAAGCACCAAGAGATTCAAACGGCATGTCCAGCTTTCGCTTCCAGGGAGAAGCATTCAGATATTGTAATTGCTCATTGCCATCCTCATCATCATTGTCAAAATCCCCCACCAAGGCCTTTTCCAATGCATCAGACATTAGCATGCAATCGAGTTCCGAAGTAACCGCAGAATCAATCACATCCACTTTTAAGCACTCCTCATCTTCTGTAGGGAATTTCATTGCCTTGAATACGTTGAAGGTCACATCCCGATCTTGTACCCGCTCGTAAGTTCACCTTTCTACACATCTATCAAGGTACGGCCAGTAGCCAAGAAAGGTCTTCCCAAGATTATGGGAATCTTCTTATCTTTCTCAAAATCCAGAATAACAAAATCTGCAGGAAAGAAGAGCTTATCCACCTTGACTAGCACATCCTCCACTATGCCCCTTGGGTAAGTAATAAAACGATCAGCCAATTGTAGAGACATGTATGTGGGTTTTGTATCAGGCAAATCCAACTTTTAAAGATCGACAACGGCATCAGATTGATGCTTGCTCCCAAATCACAAAGGCACTTGTTAAAAGTCAACTTGCCAATGGTGCAAGGAATGGTGAAGCTACCTGGATCTTTCAGCTTTGGAGGTAACCTTCATTGACAGCGCTTGAAGCTGCGCTGCAATAGCGGTGGCTGCATCGACTTCCAGAATACCTGCTACCTTCCTAGTCATCATCCTCTGAGTTGGGTTTTGATGCTCATTTGCAGCCATAGTCTCGATAAGATTATAAGCCTCAGTATAGCTTTTAGCCCATAAGGCGCCTCCAGCTCCTGCATCGAGCATGGGCCGAGATTGGGCCCCCAAACCATTATAGAAACCAGTGATCACCATCGAATCGGGCATTCCATGATGTGGACACTTCCTCAACATTTCCTTGTAGCGTTCCCAAGCTTCACACATAGATTCTGTAGGTTGCTGCGCAAACTGAGTAAGAGCACTCCTCATAGCAGCAGTCTTTGCCATCGGATAAAACTTCACCAGAAACTTTTGCGCAAGATCTTGCCAAGTAGTGATGGACCCAGCTGGTTCAGAATGTAACCAGTCCTTAGCTTTGTCCCTCAGTGAGAATGGAAAAAGCCTCAGCTTGATAGCCTCATCAGTCACGCCATTATACTTGAAAGTGCTGCAGATCTCGACGAAATTCCTTATGTGCATGTTGGGGTCTTCAGTCGCAGCTCCTCCAAAAGAAACAGAATTTTGTACCATCTGAATAGTGCCCGGCTTTATTTCAAAGGTGTTAGCTTGAATAGCCGGATGAAGAATGCTTGACTGAATGTCATCAATTTTTGGCCGAGAAAAGTCCATAAGAGCTGGATCAGCCTGAACAATACGATCACCCATGATTACTGGTTCTTTCTGCTCAGTCCCTGAATCCGAATCTTCAAAATCTATCTTCTCCGAAATATCAAGAACTTCGTCTGTCTCCTCAGTTGTATCTAAAGTCCTCTTGCGAGTATGAGAACGAGTTTGCATAAACGCTCGCTAAAGTACCTGAAACACAATCGGAACAATAAGTAACAACTACGTCCTAATCACTGAGTCCTAATGACCAATGATGGTAAGTACATAAACTAAACAAATACGCCGAGTCCCCGGCAGCGGTGCCAAAAACTTCTTAGGGCGAAAACACGCGCTAATATTCACGCAAGTATACGCGTTCGCAAGTAATATATAATTCTTTCTAGTTCGTTCCCACAGAGACTCAGACTAATTATTGTCTAATTAAACTCACGCACCAATGTATGATTACTTCTCAATGTTAAGACACTAACACTTAGAATTGTTGACTAAATATTAACTACAATTAATTACCTAATTATCACTTAATTAACACTTCAAATTAACAATATTAAAACACTCATGAGACCACAACTTCATTACTACTTCCTCCAATAGTTATTGTTATTACGTTTAGCATATGATAGTGATGATATTAATCGAATAACACGAAACTGATAAAAGCCAACTTTCATTGTACTAATACCACTCTACCAAGCATCCACAATTAAGATAGAAGTTGAATAGGCATCAATTATGTTGAGTTCCTATATGTCTACAGAAATTGACAACACAACGATTTAAACACAAGTTATTCCTTTTGATTACACAGGGCGAATAAAACTGTTAGAGTTACCCACTAATCATGCATATCATACATGAACCTATGCTAGCATGGCAAGTTCTAAATCTCAAGATCCACCGTCGCTTCACAAGAGATTAACACCCTATCTTATATGTTCGCGACGCACATAAGACGAATACGCACAATCAATACTAGATATCATACAATCATCACACACTAAAGTATTAAACAATTAACTAAAGAATTCCATAGTAAATCCGTTACAACCCCATGATCACGATTAGCCCATAATAGCACTGATCGTCATCATGGGTTCATATGAAATCATGATAAACAAACACAAGAAAATAATAACTAAACTAATTATATTAAACCAGAGTACGTCACAAGAGTAAATAGGTTCAAAGTAAGAAAACTAGCATCCAACGTTACAACGAAACAAGAATCACAAGAAAATATGCTTCCTCTTCGTTGCTGTGTGCTAAAACGGTCTTCCTCCTTATCTCCTTCGCTCCTTGCTTAATACCACGATCCTACTTTGTGAAAACGTCTCTAAATCTACTTAAATACTAGTCCCATAAAACTCAGATTACATAGAAGTTGGAAGCCAAACAGAAGTAGAAGTCTAAAATAAATTATCAAATTTCTCGACCCTGCGCGGCCGATCAGCATAGCTGAGCGGGCGCTCAGCTTTCTGCGCGGCCGCTCAGCATTGCTGAGCGGGCGCTCAGGACCCTACTGGAAAAATCCTGAATTTGCTCCGTTTCTTCACCGTAATCTGCCCCTTTCTTTCCTCTCGCAACGGTGAACACATGCCAAGGCTTATTCTTGATGATTACTCCTCCGAAATGCAACTAATACCCTGAAATGCATAAACACTAGAAAAACGCATCAAATACACAAAATGATTGATTTCAAGGCACCAATTTAAGCCATTTCAAGATATTCTAAGTGGTATAATGTGCCACTTATCACCTAAGCTAGCATGGCAAGTTATAAACCTCTATATTCATTGTCGCTTTAATAGAGATTAACAAGCAATCTTAGATGTTAGCTACGCATCAAAGACGAATAAGCACAACCAAACTAGGAAATCATAAATCACCACACACTAAAGATTATAAAACAATTAACTTTTGAAATCCATAGATATATCCGTTATAACCCCATGACAATAATTAGTTAATAATCCAACTCATTGTCACCCTGGGTTCCAATAAAAACATGATAATATACAATACAAGAGTACTAGGGTTCAAAGACAAATTGAAAACAATCATCCAACGTATCAACTATATTGAATAATATAAAAGTCTTCTTCTCGGTAGCCGTCTTGTGCTTCTAGGTCTTCTGAATGCTCTCCATTGGCTCCTTGTTGTTAAAAACGTCTTCTTATTGGTTTATATAAGCTCCTAGTGGACCTGGACCCTCAAAATCATCAAATTCAAGTAGAAACAGGATTCTTAACAGGGCGCAGGCGCGTGGATTTCGGGTGCGGGTGCACGGGTTTGATGATTTTGGGGGCGCGGGCGCGCCGGTTCTGGCGCGGGCGCGCCAGCCTTCTGGTGAATTTCTGAAAATTCTTCTTTTGGATATATCTTGAGTTCTGCTCATCAGAATTAGGCGATTCAACTGCCCACGCAAAGATAACGAGAAGAATGGCCTTGACTTAAAAATCTGATCTCTTATCAACATAAAATCCTTGTAAATCTCCTTTCTTCCTCCATCTAATGCCTGCAATACAAAAACATAAAAACACATCAAATATACCAGATATTTGAGTCGAAAACACCAACTGAAGCCTGAAATGAAGCGTTCCAAGTGGATATAAATTTCACTTATCAGTCATTCCAACAAATTATTCTCCTAAGGATCCTTCAGAATAAACTGAACCTCAAAAGGAGAAAGTCTCTCTTGATAGTGGCTTGCAACTGATTCTAATAGAGTCACTTGACAATGTAATGTACAATAACATTATCAACTGTGACACGGCCAAATAGATCTGGGAGAAGATAGAAATTCTATGTGAAGGAACAGAGGAAGTTAGGTCAAACCAAAGAAGGATTTTGGTATCTCAGTATGAGGGTTTTATTGCTAAACCAAAAGAAGGAATTATTGAAGTTTTTGAGAGGTTCAATAAGTTGATAAATGACTTGCAGCTACATGATAAATATTATAAGGCTGAAGAGGTTAACCTAAAGTTCCTGTTAGCTTTTCCTGACCATCTTGAACAAAAAATATCAGTTATTAGAGAAGGAAGAGATCTAAGCAGAATGACTTTGGAAGTTCTATATGGAATCTTGAAAACTTATGAACTTGAGATGCTGCAAAGAAAGTCATTAAAAGCACATCATGGACATGTTGTTGATGGTTCCAATGCTTTGATTATAAATAACAGAGAAGAAAGTGAAGATGAGCAAGACAATCAAGTTCCAGTTATTCAAGCTGTAGAATAAAAGAACAAAGGATCTCAGAAGCAAGTTGTGTTGGAGCTGGAGGAAGATGAATATTACACCCTGGATGAGCTAGATGAAATGGATCAATCCATGGCTTACTTGGCTAGGAAATTTTCCAATATAAGAGTAAAAAAGCCAAGGTTTTTCAAAATTAAGGGACAACCTTCAAACAACAATAATTGGAAATCAAAAGCTCAGTATAGTTCAGCTAACAAAGGTGGCTACAAAACATGATCTGTGGACAGATCAAAGATAAGGTGCTTCAACTATGATGAATTGGGTCACTTTGCTAAAGAATGCAGGAAGCGCAAAAAGGTGAGGAAGGATAAAGCTTACTTAAAACTGGAAGCAAAGTATAAAGCTCTCTTGAAAAAATAGTCTAGAAAAGCCTATATTGCAGAAGGAAAGAGGTTGGATGACACTGATAATGATGATGAGGATGAAAAAGTTGGAAACTATGCACTAATGGCTTTTGAGCATGGAGAAGATCCACTTCAAAATCAGAGGTACCAACTATAACCACTATTGATTTAAATGCTAGTCAATATAGGAAGGCTGTAATAAAGATGAGTGTAGAGATGTTTCATATACAAACTAGCATGGTAGAAGCTACTGAGGAAGTCAGTAGGCTAAGAAAAGCTAATGAGAAGCTTGAGAGTGAGAAACAAAAGATGGATCTGCTAATTGTAGAGCTTGAGTCGGTCAAGCAAGAAAATGAATATCTGAAAAACAAGCTGAAGTGTGTTGCTGAAATTGAAGCTGCATTGAGGGAGAAGCTGGAAAAAAATGAAGTAAAGTTAAAGTCTTTCAGGAATGCATCTGAGTTGGTTGGTCAGTACCATGAGAAAAACAAGCCATGTGCTAATATAGCTATTGGTCTTGATTATGATGCTTTGAATAACAACAAGAAAGATGTAGGTGGTGAAGGAAAAGCAACTAAAAATGAAGATGTCCCAGCTATGCTGAGAAAGGTTGGTTCACCTATGTTCAAAGCTTGTGAAGTAAATTTCAGTGAAGAAGAGTTGACCATAAAGCAAGAAATTGTTGATAAAGACAATGAAAAGAAAAATGCAGAAACAACTCCAACTTCCAAAGTTGAAATTGAAAAGAAGCTTATGATCAACCAGGATTCCAAGACACCTGTCAAGGAAGTTAAAACTGAAGATGTAAGAAAGAAAAAGAAGAATAGAAATGGGAAAATTGAGATAAACAAAAGCAACAACTTTGCATTTGTTGTAGATGCTCCAAGAAAACAATGTCAAAGATGTGGCTCTGTGAATCATCTAACTCACCTTTGTAAAATGAAGCAAGTACAATGAAGCAAATGCAAATGATCCCAACTCATTCTGTGACAAGTTTGATTGCATCCCTTGCAACTTGAAAGTGATGAAGAGTTGTCATAAGCTGAGAGTAGACCTCAAAGAAGTAAATGTTGGGTCTGCATCAAAAAGGGAGAATGCACAATAGTCCATGAACACTATTCTATCTAAATCCACTCATTCTAATTCTGCACATTCTGTAAATAAAAAGAAAGTATCCAACATTGCTTGGGTTGCTAAACACACTTAATCTACATTATGTGCAGGGCGAAAGGAAAAACGTCATATGGATCATAGATAGTGGATGCTCAAGACATATGACAGGTGATATGGCCCTGCTATCATAATTTGAGGAGAAGGTTGACCCATTAGTGACTTTTGGAGACAACAGCAAAGGTTTCACAATGGGATATGGCAAATTGATTTCTGAAAATATTGTCATAGAAGATGTAGCACTAGTAGCTGTTCTTGAAGTGAATTTTCTCAGTGTCAGTCAATTTGCAGACAAAGGATTCAAGATTTCATTTAACAAAAAAGAATGCACTTTTATCAATAAAAAGACTAGTGAAGTTGCTCTGAAAGGAGCAAAGAAAGGAACCTTATCTGTTACAGATTTGGACTCAGCAAATAAGGATGGAATTAGTTGCTTCTACACCAAGGCATCTGTAGAGCAAAGCAAGTTGGGGCATAAGAAACCGTCTCACTTGAATTTCAAGGTAATCAACACTCTAGTAAAAAAGGAGTTAGTAAGAGACATGCCTCATTTGGAGTTTGCTCAGAATGAAGTTTGTGAAGCTTGTCATAAAGGAAAAATGAAGAAATAAAGTCACAATAGTAAAACTATGAATTCTATAAGTGCCCCTTTGTAACTTATTCATATGGGCTTATTTGGACCAGTTAATGTCCTGTCAATTTCTAGAAAGAAGTATGCACTTGTGATGGTGGATGACTACTCAAGATACACATGGGTAGAATTTATGCACTCTAAAGATGAAAATCCACACATCATAATTAACACATCAAGAAGGTTGAAAAGCAGGGTGAAGATCAGAATTATGTAAAAAGATTGAGGAATGATAATGAAACATAATTCAGAAATACAACCTTAACTGAATTCTGCAAAGACAGGAGAATTGTTCAAGAACTCTCAGCAGCCAGGACACCTCAACAAAATGGTGCTGTTGAAAGGAAAAATAGAACACTTGTAGAGGCTTCTAGAATAATGTTGCAAGATGCAAAATTACCAACAAGTTATTGGGAAGAAGCTGTGAACACTGCATGCTATACTCAAAACAAATATCTTATTAACAAGAATCTTGGAAAATCATCTTACTCAATCTTGTCTAAAAGAAAGTGTGACGCCCTCAATCTCGGGGTTAGGAAATGAGGACCCACACACCATTAAACTAACAATAAATAAGTATAAACGCTGATTAACTATTAACAGGATCTAAACGGGATTAAGTTTGAGACAAGACATAACTACTAACCAGTAAGTATTATTACAACCCAAAATATAATATTAAATCTACATAATCGATTATGACTTGGAACTGATAGATAACCCATTGTTTACTTACAAACTTTCCACTACAACGCTTGCTCACACATTTTGTACTACCTGCTTTGGCATCTGGAAGCCTACGACACGGTAGGGGCCACCAGGTACGTTTTTACGAGCAGTGCGCCTAAGTCTGGCCATCCTCTTGCTTAACTGCCATGGTTAGAACAAAGCAAAATATATGAGCACAAAAAGTTCAGCAAGTAGCTATATGATAGTTCTATGATGCAACAATATTAAATATCCAAAATAACTTTTATGGCATTCTACTTTAATTCCCTAGGTGGCAGATTTCTATCTTTGGGTAATCAAAGGTATCGAAAAAGGGTTTCGGGCTTTGAAGGATCAAGGATAATGACAGGGTAAAAGCCGACATTCATCATAAATCAATAGCAGGATCTCAATGGATCTTTCAAGTGGAAAGCAAGAATTTATTCAACTCTGGGAATTGATAATATGGAGTTATGCACTTCGTGCAAAATCTCATGCTTTAGCTCCACAATATTAGGTATCGAATTACGTGAGTTAACACGATAGATTCCTTTTTCATCCTTTTGAGCTCTAACTTCCTCTCTTGTCAACTTATCTTTCTCATGGTGCATTACTTGTTCTTGACAACATCAAATCTTTTACAAAATTTCTGGTTGAAATGACATTGCATACATGGCTCATCTTCCTAAATCTGGAATCTGCACTTCTATTTCCAACTTCTCAAAATCCCTGATCAATTCCTTTGATGAAGTTAACATATTCAATCTTTCTTTACGGCTTAATGCATCTGCTACCACATTCACTTTTCCGGAATGATAACTTATCATACAGTCATAATCTTTGATCAGTTCTAACCATCTTCTTTGTCTCATATTCAAATCCTTCTGTGTAAAAATATATGTTAGGAATATGTGTATTAGTTTGATGATAAGTTAAACAAAATACTTAAGTAGAAATCTAGTGTTTGTAGCCTCAACGGATAAGACCATTCTGGCTATCCGTTGATGGAGTAGCTTTACTTAGAAATAAGTTTAGTATTGTAGCACATTTCAGTTTCTATATTTAAGTTATAATTCTTAGATGTTGTGGGAAATTATAAGTCATGTTGACTGCTAGTGGATATGCAAATAGGAGGGCTAATTATAAATATTTCATGCCTTGTAATTT
Source organism: Apium graveolens (assembly GCF_009905375.1). NCBI lineage: Eukaryota > Viridiplantae > Streptophyta > Magnoliopsida > Apiales > Apiaceae > Apium > Apium graveolens. Next base: position 137,285,581 of record NC_133648.1, on the reverse strand, counting down.
TGTATAAATGAAGTAGTATCAACTGATAAATTAAAGGCCTTCAACAGATGAGAAATAAAGCTTCAACGGATGTCTCTAAAGCTTCAACGGATAACATCCATCAACGGATGAGTGCATCAACGGTAAAGCTTCAACTGCTAATACATCAATGGATAAAGCTTCAACTGATAAAGCATCAACGGATAAAGCCATCAACGGATGAAAACTTCAACGGATGCTCAGTTTAATAGCAGTTGACAGTGACAATTCATAAGCTGACAGAGGCACATGGGTTGACAGAGACAATTAGAATGTGGTAGCCTCTTGGAGGAATCAAGAAAATGCAGTATTTCCATTCTGGTGCAAACAAGGAAGTATTCAAAGATTCATAGATTATCCTAGATTGCATTGGATAGAGAAATGAAGAAGAAACATGTGAAGAACCTTTTTAATTGTATTTGTACTTTTGTCTTCACTTGTAAACTTGGTGATATATAAACCAAGTTGTAGCTAGTAATTAGATGGTGAATTTTTCCAGAGCTGTTTAGAAAAATCCAGAGAGAAAATCATCTAGTTTGTACTAGGACGCAGCTGTGATTAATTCTTTGAATCACAGATTTTCTGAAATACACATCTCTGGTGGAACAACAAATCCACCAGAAAAGTTTTTGAAGCCTTTGTGTTCTTTACATCGGTGTCTTGAATATATATCTGTCTGCACCTGCTTACAGCAATTCACACATAACTGTTCATCAAAACACTTACCCTTTGAAACTGCTCAAAACTTGAAAAAGTTTTGAGATTTACATTCAACCCCCTTCTGTAAATCTCATTGTTAGTTCCTTGGGAATAACAATTGGTATCAGAGCAAGCTCTTAACATACAAAGAGTTTAAAGATCTATTCCACTAACATCATGAGTAAGAAGGATATTGGTGTAAAGATTCCAATCCTGGAAAGAGATAATTATCATCACTGGAAAGTGAAGATGCGTCTACATCTTCTATCTCAAGATGAAAGCTACATCAACTGCATTGAAAATGGTCCTCACATCCCTCACAAAGTGGCCACAGCTGCAACTGCCACAGTTGCTGTTGGACAATCTATTCCCAAGCCAAAAGCAGAATGGACTAATGAAGATATTGAAGAGGTTCACAAGGACAAGAAAGCCATGGACATTCTGTTTAATGGCCTAGATCAAGATATGTTTGATAATGTCATTAACAGCCAAACTGCTAAGGAAATTTGGGATACTGTGCAACTTATCTGTGAAGGTACTGAACAAGTTAGAGAAAACAAAATGCAGCTTCTCATTCAACAGTATGTATACTTTCATTTTGAAGAAGGAGAATCACTGAATGATACCTTCAATAGATTTCAGAAACTGTTGGATGGATTGAAGCTGTATGGCAGAGTGTACCAAGTCAAGGATTCCAACTTAAAATTTCTGAGGTCTCTACCAAAGGAATGGAAACCTATGACTGTTTCAATAAGGAATTCTCAAGATTATAAGGACTTCACACTTGAAAGATTATATGGAATTTTGAAGACCTATGAACTTGAGATGGAGCAAGATGAGTTGTTTGAAAAGGGAAAGAGAAAAGGTGGATCAGTTGCACTTGTAGCCAACAATGAGAAGACTGAAGCCAGGAATGAAGAAAAGACAATGCCAAGTCTCAAAATTTGCACAAGCAAATCAGAATCAAGCAAGGGAAAGGAGCAAGTAGCTGAGGTTGAAGACAACTCTAGTCAAGATGACTCTGATGATGTTGATGAACATCTGGCTTTTCTGTCCAGGAGGTTTGCAAAGATGAAATTCAAGAAATATTCTAGATTCACTAAGCCAAACAAGAACATGGTGGACAAATCTAAGTTCAAATGTTATAGCTGTGGCATAGTGGGCACTTTGCAAATCAGTGTAAAAAGCCAACTTCTGATAAGAAGAAATTTGAGCAAGTGGATTACAAAAAGAAATATTTTGATTTGCTCAAACAAAAGGAAAGGGCTTTTCTGACTCAGGAAAATGACTGGGCAGCTGATGGAGCCAATGAAGATGATGATATGGAATATGTCAGCCTAGCCCTGATGGCTAATTCTGATGAAAATGTAACTAGTTCATCAAGCAACCAGGTAATTACTACTGACCTCTCTCAGCTTTCTAAAATTGAATGCAATGAAGCTATAAATGATATGTCCAATGAATTATATCATTTGCGTGTTTCCCTTAAATCACTAGCTAAAGAAAACACAAGAATTAAAGAGAATAATTTGTTTTTAAGTGATAGGAATGCTGTGTTAGAGGGTAAGGTAATTGAGCTTGAAAAGATTAAAATCAAATGTTTATCTGTTGAAAGTGAACTAGAAGAATCTATTAAGAAAGTAGAAATTCTTTCTAAACAATTAGAACGTGAGCAAGATGTAATCAAGGCCTGGAAAACATCTGGGGATGTTAGTGCTCAGATTGTCAAGGTTCAGGGAATTGAATCACTCTATGAGAATGCCTGGAAGAAAAACAAAAAGGAAGTAGAATTTATTGATGGATTGTCAACGGATGTGGAATCAACAGATGATGAAAGTTATCCGTTGAAGGAAGAAAAGGAGAATCTGTTGAAGGCTCATCAATTAAAACAGGCAAGTGTTTCTAAAAAGAACAATTTGAAAAATCTCAATAAGAAGTTTGGTTCAACTTCTAATAACTTTGTCAAAGAAGAAGCTAGCACATCCAAAGATGCCAGTAAGGTGAATATAGGACACATGACTTTAGATCAGTTGAAAAATAGGCTTAAGTTGGTTGAGGATAAAAAGGAAACTTGTAACACCCCCAAATCCGGGGTCGGGGATCCGGGTTGTCACGAGTTCTATTTCCCTTAATAACACCCAATCTTAATAAATAATCAACTATTCTGTACTGTGACCCCCACCATAACACACACACCACAAGTTATAGTCTCAGAGATGAATATCCAAAAAAAATAATCACATGTCATTTTATTCCACAATTATATGCCAATACACCTTAAAAGGGTTTCTGAATAAATTTACATATTCCTTGCCATTATTACAATTCGTATTATACATAAGTCTGGTTCATCAATAGTTGAAAACCTAGCCTATTGGTAGCTCCTACCTCAGCTACGGCGGCATCAACGCTTCTAGAAGACTGCAGAACATTTTCTAACCGCTTGCGAATCGGGAGCTTAGTCCTGTTCATCTTTTCTATCTGTTGTTGTGTGATGAAAGAAGAAAGCAAGGGTGAGCAGCAAGCCCACAAAAATAATATGTATAATGATTAACAATATATGAGCCTTCTCATAGTACTCATGAAAGTCTTGGTCAAAAGAAATGAACCAATTTGATATCTTAATGCGATGAAGTTGCAAAATATTCAGTATATATACATATATACTTTTCAAAATCTTGGAAGTCCTCTTCCATGCATAATATACACAGAGTTCCAGTTTATAACTGTATAAAAATAAATATCGTTGCAAGGTGATCTCATATATCTAACCTTGTCTCAACATTTTTTTGAAAATCTTTGACATGCATAAGATAATCATTTACTAGATATAAGTTTAAAAGATGAAGTTACAAGATACTCCAATATACTTATATCTTTTCCAAATACTACTTGAACTACCACCGTTCAAGTTATAATGAGCTTTCAAAAGTTCATCACATATGAGACTACAAGACAAGATTTGAATAGATTCAATCTTTGAATATCATTATAAATAATGAAGTTATGATATACTTCATTAAGTCCCGATATATATACACCTATTTATACATACATTTCCTGAAAATCTATGTCATGTAAAGTATGAACAGAATTGCAATATTCAATAAATTTGGAAAGGAAAGAATTTTGGCATAAACCTGATATCTTGCTGATCAGGCAAATATACCAATAAGTAACCTTTTCTACTAGTAGATGGACGAATTCCCCACTGGTCATCACCCTGGTCGCAATAGGACCTTATGCTGGACTGCCACTCAGCCACTTACGCATTTGATGGACTCACACTGAGCCACTTACACTATCATGGACGCCCACTGAGCCCATGTTGCTTATGCCGACTCGATAGATGGACTTACTTCCCGAACGTTGGGTAAGTAATCAATTCATTTATCAAAACCGCAACCTTGTTGCGAATATAAAATACACCACAGAGCCGGATCCCTCTGGTTTTAAGCGAGTATTTAAATCCCCTTTAAAAAGGAAGATCTTAAATATATAAAAATGAGTTTTGGGATCCGCTATAACTTTTAAAAATCATTTTAAAGACTCGAAAACACTTTAAAGAGTGTTTGGAGTAATGCTGATTTAATAAAGTAAATCAGTCCCAATATATTAGAAAATATCTGAATATTATTATTTAAATAATATTCCCATAAAGAATAATCTTTATACTAATAATTGAGGTAGAAGTTGTAAAACTTATACTTGAAATGAGTATTAAATAACCAAAGATATACTTATACGAAAGTACTATCTTTATTTGAATAATCAAAGATAAGTTTGATTATCGACACCTTATTCTTTAATAAAATAAAGTATATATCTCAGCAAATAATCGGAGTCATATATCCTCAAATGAATATTCAAATAATATTCATTAAATAATATAAACTGAGTCATAAGCCCTCGAATGAATATTCGAAATAATATTCCTTAAATAAAATAAAAGAGTCATAAGTCCTCGAATGAATATTCAAGTAATATTCAATCATAATATAAAGGAGTCAAAAGTCCTCGAATGAATATTCAATTAATATTCAATTAATAAAATAAAAGGAGTCATAAGTCCTCGAATGAATATTCAAGTAATATTCATTAATAATATAAAGTTATCGAATAAACCTTATTCGATTAATAGTTTTTAAAAACTATTCATATATATATATATATAATATACTCGGGAGCCTCGCCTCCCGGTTTTAGAAAAAGTTCACCTTTTGCTCCCCTATACTAAGGGTATACGCAAATATCGCTTATCTCTAGCATATGTATTATGCAACTAATAAGCATTTGAACCAACAGATATATAATTCAAGAATATAAAACAGGCATGCATATATAGCATATCACATGCTACAATATATCGCAATAATTTGTTAATAACAAATATGCATTTATCGCAAGATAATGCATATACACATATACATCACGACAACAGTATAAGGGGTAGAAAACTTGCCTGAGCGACTGGGGGTTACAATGAGAAGACTGAAGCCAAGAATGAAGAAAAGACAATGCCAAGTCTCAAAATTTGCACAAGCAAATCAAAATCAAGCAAGGGAAAGGAGCAAGTAGCTGAGGTTGAAGACAACTCTAGTCAAGATGACTCTGATGATGTTGATGAACATCTGGCTTTTCTGTCTAGGAGGTTTGCAAAGATGAAATTCAAGAAAAATTTTAGATTCACTAAGCCAAACAAGAACATGGTGGACAAATCTTAGTTGAAATGTTATAGCTGTGGCATAAGTGGGCACTTTGCAAATGAGTGTAAAAAGCCAACTTCTGATAAGAAGAAATTTGAGCAAGTGGATTACAAAAAGAAATATTTTGATTTGCTCAAACAAAAGGAAAGGGCTTTTCTGACTCAGGAAAATGACTGGGCAGCTGATGGAACCAATGAAGATGATGATATGGAATATGTCAGCCTAGCCCTGATGGCTAATTCTGATGAAAATGTAACTAGTTTATCAAGCAACCAGGTAATTACTACTGACCTCTCTCAGCTTTCTAAAATTGAATGCAATGAAGCTATAAATGATATGTCCAATGAATTATATCATTTGCGTGTTTCCCTTAAATCACTAGCTAAAGAAAACACAAGAATTAAAGAGAATAATTTGTTTTTAAGTGATAGGAATGCTGTGTTAGAGGGTAAGGTAATTGAGCTTGAAAAGATTAAAATCAAATGCTTATCTGTTGAAAGTGAACTAGAAGAATCTATTAAGAAAGTAGAAATTCTTTCTAAACAATTAGAACGTGAGCAAGATGTAATCAAGGCCTGGAAAACATCTAGGGATGTTAGTGCTCAGATTGTCAAGGTTCAGGGAATTGAATCACTCTGTGAGAATGCCTGGAAGAAAAACAAAAAGGAAGTAGAATTTATTGATGGATTGTCAACGGATGTGGAATCAACAGATGATGAAAGTTATCCGTTGAAGGAAGAAAAGGAGCACCCGTTGAAGGCTCATCAATTAAAACAGGCAAGTGATTCTAAAAAGAACAATTTGAAAAATCTCAATAAGAAGTTTGGTTCAACTTCTAAGAACTTTGTCAAAGAAGAAGCTAGCACATCCAAAGATGCCAGTACGGTGAATATAGGACACATGACTTTAGATCAGTTGAAAAATAGGCTTAAGTTGGTTGAGGATAAAAAGGAAACTTGTAACACCCCCAAATCCGGGGTCGGGGATCCGGGTTGTCACGAGTTCCATTTCCCTTAATAACACCCAATCTTAATAAATAATCAACTATTCAGTACTGTGACCCCCACCATAACACACATACCACAAGTTATAGTCTCAGAGATGAATATCCAAAAAAAATAATCACAAGTCGTTTTATTCCACAATTATATGCCAATACACCTTAAAAGGGTTTCTGAATAAATTTACATATTCCTTGCCATTATTACAATTCATATTATACATAAGTCTGGTTCATCAATAGTTGAAAACCTAGCCTATTGGTAGCTCCTACCTCAGCTACGGCGGCATCAACGCTTCCAGAAGACTGCGGAACGTTTTCTAACCGCTTGCGAATCGGGAGCTTGGTCCTGTTCATCTTTTCTATCTGTTGTTGTGTGATGAAAGAAGAAAGCAAGGGTGAGCAGCAAGCCCACTAAAATAATATGTATAATGATTAACAATATATGAGCCTTCTCATAGTTCTCATGAAAGTCTTGGTCAAAAGAAATGAACCAAGTTTGATATCTTAATGTGATGAAGTCGCAAAATATTCAGTATATATACATATATACTTTTCAAAATCTTGGAAGTCCTCTTCCATGCATAATATACACAGAGTTCTAGTTTATAACTGTATAAAAATAAATATCGTTGCAAGGTGATCTCATATATCTAACCTTGTCTCAACGTTTTTCTGAAAATCTTTGACATGCATAAGATAATCATTTACTAGATATAAGTTTAAAAGTTGAAGTTACAAGATACTCCAATATACTTATATCTTTTCCAAATACTACTTGAACTACCACCGTTCAAGTTATAATGAGCTTTCAAAAGTTCATCACATAGATGACACTACAAGACAAGATTTTAATAGATTCAATCTTTGAATATCATTATAAATAATGAAGTTACGAGATACTTCATTAAGTCCCGATATATATATACACCTATATATATACATACGTTTCCTGAAAACCTCTGTCATGTAAAGTATGAACAGAATTGCAATATCCAATAAATTTGGAAAGGAAAGAATTTTGGCATAAACCTGATATCTTGCTGATCAGGCAAAGATACCAATAACTAACCTTTTCTACTAGTAGATGGACGAATTCCCCACTGGTCATCACCCTGGTCGCAATAGGACCTTATGCTGGACTGGCACTCAGCCACTTACGCATTTGATGGACTCCCACTGAGCCACTTACACTATCATGGACGCCCACTGAGCCCATGTTGCTTATGCCGACTCGATAGATGGACTTACTTCCCGAACGTTGGGTAAGTAATTAATTCATTTATCAAAACTGCAACCTTGTTGCGAATATAAAATACACCACAGAGCCGGATCCCTCTAGTTTTGAGCGAGTATTTAAATCCCCTTTAAAAAGGAAGATCTTAAATATATAAAAATGAGTTTTGGGATCCGCTCTAACTTTTAAAAATCATTTTAAAGACTCGAAAACACTTTAAAGAGTGTTTGGAGTAATGCTGATTTAATAAAGTAAATCAGTCCCAATATATTAGAAAATATCTGAATATTATTATTTAAATAATATTCCTATAAAGAATAATCTTTATACCAATAATTGAGGTAGAAGTTGTAAAACTTATACTTGAAATGAGTATTAAATAACCAAAGATATACTTATACGAAAGTACTATCTTTATTTGAATAATCAAAGATAAGTTTGATTATCGACACCTTATTCTTTAATAAAATAAAGTATATATCTCAGCAAATAATCGGAGTCATATGTCCTCAAATGAATATTCAAATAATATTCATTAAATAATATAAACTGAGTCATAAGCCCTCGAATGAATATTCGAAATAATATTCCTTAAATAAAATAAAAGAGTCATAAGTCCTCGAATGAATATTCAAGTAATATTCAATCATAATATAAAGGAGTCAAAAGTCCTCGAATGAATATTCAAGTAATATTCAATTAATAAAATAAAATGAGTCATAAGTCCTCGAATGAATATTCAAGTAATATTCATTAATAATATAAAGTTATCGAATAAACCTTATTCGATTAATAGTTTTTAAAAACTATTCATATATATATATATATATATATATATATAATATACTCGGGAGCCTCGCCTCCCGGTTTTAGAAAAAGTTCACCTTTTGCCCCCCTATACTAAGGGTATACGCAAATATCGCTTATCTCTAGCATATGTATTATGCAACTAATAAGCATTTGAACCAACAGATATATAATTCAAGAATATGAAACAGGCATGCATATATACCATATCACATGCTACAATATATCGCAATAATTTGCTAATAACAAATATGCATTTATCGCAAGATCATGCATATACACATATACATCACAACAACAGTATAAGGGGTAGAAGACTTGCCTGAGCGACTGGGGGTTACAAATGGCTCGGGGCGAGTCTGGTAACCTATAAACAACATGTGAGTTGGAATTAAACCAAATTCCCTTGTAAATCTATACTTTAATAAAATTAGACTGTAACGCTCGCTTTGCGCTTACTGATTCTCTTAAGTCACTCGAGTACCCTCGGCTCCACCATTTTTTAATAATTTAACCATTACGAGTTTTAAGGCGATTCCTTCGCGAGTGTCTTACCAACTGCCTAACACACTTTACATAAATGTTTCATACTCCAATTAGTCCTTTAAGGTCTTTAACATATGTTTCAAAGTAAGGCGAGGGGTAATGATTCGTTCGCGAAACGTCGTTACTTAAAACGGCCGTTTCTCCTAAACCGTACATCGGAATCAAACGAACCACATATCAAAACGAAGCTCGTAACATACACTATCTAAACATGGCAATGGTCAAAAGCTAGCAGGAAGTTCTCGGGTCCTAATGTTATGAACAAAAGCAGTCTAAAGTAAATCGGACATTACGACGGCTATATTTACGCGATATCCCAATTTTATACCAACCAATTCAACACCAAATCATCACCAATCAATCCCAATACAACCATATGACCATATCACTCATCAACCACTTTAAACCATTTAAACCAAGCTCAAATCATACCATGAATCATCAAAAACAACTAGTGCTACTTTTTAACTCCAAAATCAACAAAAGCACTTAACCACTAAGATCTCAACATGACAAAACAACTACTACACTTAATCTCTCATTCCATCATCATAATAATTTATACCAAATGACTAAATGCTAAGATAATGAAGAGTTATACCTTCCTTGAAGCTTTTAATCCATGAAAGATCCTTGGAATGCCCATGGAAGCCTTAATCTAACCTCCTACAAGCTTGTTCTTTCAAAGAAATCAAGAACACAAAAATTAATTTCAAGAAAGTACTATTCACCATCTTCTTGAATGATTTATAGGAAATGCTAGGAAAGGATTTTGTAGCTAAGATTTCTAGGAAGTATGTAACTTAACTAGGAGAAGCTAGGATAATTACCTTGTAAATTAGCAAGTAGAGGAGCTTGGACTTCCCTTTTGCTAAGAAAGAAGCCGAGAGCTTCATGAAGAAAATGGAGTGTTTTGTGTTTTTTGTGATTTGTTTTGATTTGCCTTGGTTGTTTTTGTTTTGATTTTGGTTAATTACCTTATTAACCTTGAACTTTGTGTGGTTATCATTCAACCACACCTCCTTCCCCTTATGTCATGCTTATGTCATGCTTATGATGTCATCATCCCTTACTTGCCCTCTTCTTATTGGTTGGATGACCTCATCATCCCTAACCTCCTTGATTAACTCCTAATTGATTGCCTAATGACCGCTGATCTGTTATATGGTTCGCTTAACTTTCGTTCTCGTTTCTCATTTGAGGGATCATACACGGGATCTTATTACTTAGGTTCCCTTAACCTTTCTCAATACATTATATCCCTTTTATGATCCTCTCTTATAATCCTTGAATTTAAATCCTTTTTATCCTGTTACCTTATACTCAATTCTTTCGGTATCTGGTGGATTTTCAGGAAAAATCAAAGTATTCGGATTTGGATTCTGACGATCTTTACATACACTTATATCCCATATAAAGTACTAATAAGATCTCAGAATAACAATAGAAGAACCCCTACATAGTGTGGCATGAAAAGTTTTCTCATTCAGCATAATCTGCAAAATCACTATTCATAAGGGTTTCAAAAATTCCAAAATTTGGGGTTATTACAGTCTCCCCTCCTTAAAAGGATTCCGTCCCGGAATCAGATAGAAAATGAATAGGGATACTCTCTTAACATTGCACTTTCTAACTCTCGAGTAAATTTTCCCACATTATGGTCTTACCACCAAACTCTGCCTGTTTGATAACCCTTCTCCTAAGTACTTGTTCCTTTTCAATCTATAACCCTTCCTGGTTGCTCCATATAGGTTACGTCGGGTTGCATGTCTATGCGCTCATATGCCCCTATTTGTCTGGCATCCGAATTATACTTCCTTAATATTGATACGTGGAACACGTTATGAACTTGCTACATGTTCGGGGGTAGGGCTAGCTCATATGCTAACTTCCCAATACGTCTTAATACCTCCAAGGTTCCAACAATTCGTAGGCTTAGCTTTCCTTTCTTTCTGAACCACATCCATCCTTTCCAAAGGAATACCTATAACAACACTAGGTCCCCTACTTCCTATTCTTTGTCTTTTCGTGTCAATTCAACATACTTCTTATGTCCATCTTGGGCTACTACTAGCCATCCTCTGATTAGATCTATTATATCCCTGGTCCCTTGGACTACTGCGGGTCCGAGCATCTTGCGCTCTACAACTTCATCCTAACATAAGGGAGATCGACATTTTCTTCCCTCAAGGATCTCATAAGGCGATATCTCAATACTGACATATGATCTATTGTCGTGAGAAAACTCAATCCGCGTTATGTGATCATTCCAAATTCTTTCAAGTCTATTGCACAGACTCTCATCATAGCTTCTAGCATTATAGCTTTTGCTTCTCAATACTCATTCTTTTCTAATTTGTAAGCGTTACTATCTTCCGTTCCTAATACTATACTGGTTACACTTTTGCTCGTTAGCATTCTATAACCTTTTAATAACCACGTCAACCTTAGTATCACGAATGTGTTTCCATTCCGAATACCACCACAACTTTACTACTCCTTTTTCAGTTGTTTCCATTTTCCAAAGTTTGATCAATCATATAGAAGTAAAGGAATTTGTTGAGAGATCACTATGATCATGAACACTTGTTATATCGCATAGTTAGTACAGAAGGTGGCCAGCCTTTAGTACTTGACAAGCAATTAAATAATAGATGGTATCCTACTCGACTTCTATCACACAGATAGGTAGTCATTCAGCAATACCTCCCCTTCTGGAAGGGTTATTCTTCTCAGCTTATATGAAATGAAAAGAAGAGAAAAGAACAAATTGAAGAGAATTGTATATGTATAAAAAAATATACTGCCACAAAATATCTGGCTTGGAACCTACCTCTGAACTATAAAGGTTTGTCATAGGAGAACAAAACATATTTGTATATATATCAAGTATTATCGCATCGCAATTCACATGCTTAAATATTTTTGCTATTCCGTCCATCATTCTATGGACCCTTGCTCTTCCTCGAGCTCATACACAATCACCTTTGAAACTCCCTCGACATCAAAAATCGAATCTGAGATTTCATTCTAGACATCATCGTTACTAGAATTCTATGCTTGCACCGCAACCTTCCTCATATAGTAATACGACTCTCTTTTCATAAGAGGGAATAAATATTCAATAGGTAGATACTCTACTTAATTAGTCTATCAAAGATATCTTATACGTCAACACGACCCGATTAGTGGTACTTAATCTCAACATCCATTCCAATACAACTCTCACGGTTGTAATCAGCTCATTACTCGCTACTATGGTCCACTACTGACCTACTGTCGTCATTCACGTTCCATGAAATCTTAATATCTAACCATACGGAGTCCATACATGTCGTATCAAATCCTTCTAAGGAGGTAACATAATCACCATTCATGACTCATGAAGAACACTCCTGATCCTGACATACATACATTACATGAAGCAGATAAAATTGCAGAAGAGTTTCAATCAAAGCAATGATAGCAGGTTAATACCATTCTTAATCATATGCCTTCAATAGAAGACTTAACTCAAAGGTTCGTTTAGTCCTTTTTGAAATATGGTCCTGGATTATTCTCAAGATAGGACCTTCTAAGATAGATAGCCTGCTCACGGCGATTACATGAATTAAATCTTTACCAAACTTCTATTATGGTTGGGTATTGCACAGTCATCAGAAGGAATGTCAATCTTCCAAACCATAATACAACCTTCACGGCTTTAACCATCATCACTATATTCCTCTGGCACGAGCGCCTATAATTATCCTCTTACCTTTAAAGTCTCGGTCACCTCATTGGACTTTCCTGATAGTAATAGTTCCTTATAATCAATGTCTTTTGAACGATCTTCAACTAAATTTTCTACCTCATTTCCAACCACTGCTTGTGTGAAAATGCTCTTCCTTAAGCTCTGGTGAGAAAAAAAAGATATCACCATTTTTCCATAAGTTATTGCCTCGGTCTTTAGAGGTTAATATTGTCACGACTGACTCTCGATCATACTTAGGACGTCTCTTATCTTGGGTCCTTCTTGTTTTCACCAATCTCGACCTTTATTGGGCCGATCTATAGTTTCTTATGGTTTAATACATGCCCACCTGGCATTATTATAATTACGTCATATTTCCTTTATCAAAATTTCTATTCTTGAGAACTTTGAATATTACCTTTTCTCCTTGTAAGACCTCTAAGGTTATCCTTGAATTGTTCCTCCTGTATTCCCTAGATACAGGGCATATCAAAATACCATTTATTAATACTAGAACCATTGTCTATATACTTTTGAAACAAATTCTCCACTGATCCTTAAAGATTGTTGTTACCTTAATCTTTTCCAATTCATACTGTCAAAACTCATACTATCCCTATTAAAGGTGAAATGCCAACCTTTATGCATTCCCCTAGGATTCATTTTAAGTTACCGAGGTTCTATCCTTAATTCCACCTTTAAAAAGGTACATGCATCCCTCCATGGATAATCAAGTCATATATCCTTGATAGATTATCTTAATCATCATTCCCACCTCGATAGTCTATACCTAATTTCATAATAGCATCCTTATTCAAATTGAGGTCAATCCATATGGCCTCCAAAAGATAACATTGGTTATCCGCTTTTCTTTCCTGATTTGGTAATGATAACATGGATGTTCTGGAAGATATTGGTCGTGTTCAACGTAAACATCTTCTTAATAAATCCTCATTTTCTTTTGTTGTTTATCTCAACAGTCATCTCAATGTCGGGATATCTTTCATACCTGGCGTCTCCCTTTCTGGGTATCAAGCCACCGGTCTTACACTTTACATTCTTGAAGGTCACTTCCTTCATCCAATTTTCCTAATTTCTTACTTTCTTGTCTCCTCAGTCTATCCGCGTCTCATTATTTATCCTTCAAACTATCTCAAGGTTTCCTCGAATCCTCCCAACTTTAAGGAGATAAAATATATGTATCTCTTATGCCTTCAACCGTCAACTTTAACTCATGGTGAATCACCCTCATCCTGACGATCATATACTTTTCTATTTCTATTACTATGAGTCTTTAGGGTTTCCTCATACCCAACTCCCTTATCATTCCTCAAACTCTATTGCCTTTATATCCCTTTATACTCCTTCCCTTTTCAGTCTTTTATTTTCATTTCTATTACAACCATTACATGAACCAATACAACATAAGCATTGATTTCAAACATCCCGTCATTCTGGATTCGTGTCCTCAGAATGAATCTTGACAACTTTTACAACTTAGGTTCATAATTCATCATATTCGTCCGCCTTTTTTTTTTCTGGCTCTTAAAGCTTTTACACTATCTCCATAACCTTGGGATTTACTTTCTCGAAAACAATTTACTGAACTTTAATCAGTTTATCATAACTTCTTGCTCCGTGCCTTTCTTGGTCTTTCACCAGTGGGTGGTCTCTCTCTTAGGAGGGTAAGTGACAAAAACAGTCTTTTGTGATTCGTCAATCATTTAGAATCTCAAATGATTCCTATATTTCCTTTAGCCAGGCTCTTGCCCCGACTGGGTCAGCTTGTTCCTTGGAACTCTGAGAGCTTAGCGACTTAAAGAACCTGAAAGAATTTCTCACCGCATTGTTTCCTTAGGGTGGTGGTTGGGGATAATAGTCCAAGTTTTGTCTAAAAAGGTCCATAAATTGTCGTATATGAGTACCGTCTCGGGTCTCCTTTCCTATCTTGTTCGACTTCTGTTTTCTCTGTATGAAATGTTTCATCCTTCTCCCATACTTGGGGTTATCTTATACGTTAAAATCCTCATTTTCCACTCCATTATGTTATGGGTTCCTTCTATCTTGATGGCGTCCTCCCTGACTATCACATTCAGGGTTTGCCCTAAATCTTATTCCTTGAACTATGACTTTCATCTAAGATCTCATCTTTAAGCTCTTGAACATTTGGAACCCAAATTCTATAGGAATACTTCATTATTCCCTTATCATCTTTCTCGGTATTAATCTCATATCTATTTGTTGGCTCTCTGCCTTCATTCATCACTTTTTCTGGCACAATATGTTCTTTTCCAATAATTCGGTCTGTATTGCAATCTCAAACAGCTTTTCGGTACCGGCTCCGGTTACCTTCACTTCTATTTCCATTTTCTCAAAATCTCTTATAAACTCTCCCAAAGACATTATTATCTTGAGTCTCTCCTTTTTACTAAGGGTATCAGCCACCACATTGGCTTTCCCCGAATGATAAAGAATCTCCCAATCATAATTCTTGATTAGCTCTAACCGCCTCCTCTGGCGTATGTTGAGCTCTTTCTACGTAAAAATGTACTAGAGCTCCTATGGTTTGTGTAAATCTCACACTTCTATCCATACCAGTAGTGCCTCCAATATTTAGGGCAAACTATTGCCACGAGCCCAAGCTCATGGGTGGGGATATCGAATTTTATATTTCCTTAATTTTCTTGACGCGTACGCGATTACCTTGTTGTGCTGTATAAGAAGCACCCTAATTCCTTATGTGAAGCGTCACTACACTTCACAAAATCTCATTTTCCATCTGGCAACGCCAACATAGGGGCCGTCACCAATCTTTGCTTCAGTTCTTGAAAGTTGTTCTCATATTTCTCTGTCCATTCGAACTTCTCAGTCTTACGAGTAAGCGCGTTAAAGGGGCTACTATCTTTACGAACTTGAACGAACCTCCGGTAGTAACTGACCAATCCTACCTCTGGTAGTCGCCCTAACCATAGTCATCAATTCCTCAGTGGTCCTTTATTCATTCTTGTCAGGATCCTCCATGGGATTCTTCTCAGCAACAATCCCTTCTAGGACAACATCCTCAACCGCTACATCCTCAATATGAACATCATCCGGTCCCGCGTTAGGATGCACTATCGGATCCATAATCTAATCTCCAATAAGTAATAAAACATCATCACGTTGTTGCTCCTCAACCTCAGGGTTCGGAGTCCCGCTACCATATACGATAACGAACTACGCTTCTATCACGATATTTATAAGGGTTCCCATAAGGGTTTTAACTGTCAGTACTACGTTAGGTAGCCCGACTATGAACTTGGCAAGAGTTCTTATTATCTTAGTGAACTTATTATCTTAACGTCATATCATCTCTGAGGTTTATAACGCTTAGCTTTGATACCATTTCTGTAACACCCCCAAATCCGGGGTCGGGGATCCGGGTTGTCACGAGTTCCATTTCCCTTAATAACACCCAATCTTAATAAATAATCAACTATTCTGTACTGTGACCCCCACCATAACACACACACCATAAGTTATAGTCTCAGAGATGAAAATCCAAAAAAAATAATCACAAGTCATTTTATTCCACAATTAAATGTCAATACACCTTAAAAGGGTTTCTGAATAAATTTACATATTCCTTGCCATTATTACAATTTATATTATACATAAGTTTGGTTCATCAATAGTTGAAAACCTAGCCTATTGGTAGCTCCTACCTCAGCTACGGCGGCATCAACGCTTCCAGAAGACTGCGGAACGTTTTCTAACCGCTTGCGAATCGGGAGCTTGGTCCTGTTCATCTTTTCTATCTGTTGTTATGTGATGAAAGAAGAAAGCAAGGGTGAGCAGCAAGCCCACCAAAATAATATGTATAATGATTAACAATATATGAGCCTTCTCATAGTACTCATGAAAGTCTTGGTCAAAAGAAATGAACCAAGTTTGATATCTTAATGCGATGAAGTCGCAAAATATTCAGTATATATACATATATACTTTTCAAAATCTTGGAAGTCCTCTTCCATGCATAATATACACAGAGTTCCAGTTTATAACTGTATAAAAATAAATATCGTTGCAAGGTGATCTCATATATATAACCTTGTCTCAACGTTTTTCTGAAAATCTTTGACATGCATAAGACAATCATTTACTAGATATAAGTTTAAAAGATGAAGTTACAAGATACTCCAATATACTTATATCTTTTCCAAATACTACTTGACTACCACCGTTCAAGTTATAATGAGCTTTCGAAAGTTCATCACATAGATGACACTACAAGACAAGATTTGAATAGATTCAATCTTTGAATATCATTATAAATAATGAAGTTACGAGATACTTCATTAAGTCCCGATATATATATACACCTATATATATACATACATTTCCTGAAAACCTCTGTCATGTAAAGTATGAACAGAATTGCAATATCCAATAAATTTGGAAAGGAAAGAATTTTGGCATAAACCTGATATCTTGCTGATCAGGCAAAGATACCAATAACTAACCTTTTCTACTAGTAGATGGACGAATTCCCCACTGGTCATCACCCTGGTCGCTATAGGACCTTATGCTGGACTGCCACTCAGCCACTTACGCATTTGATGGACTCCCACTGAGCCACTTACACTATCATGGACGCCCACTGAGCCCATGTTGCTTATGCCGACTCGATAGATGGACTTACTTCCCGAACGTTGGGTAAGTAATCAATTCATTTATCAAAACCGCAACCTTGTTGCGAATATAAAATACACCACAGAGCCGGATCCCTCTGGTTTTGAGCGAGTATTTAAATCCCCTTTAAAAAGGAAGATCTTAAATATATAAAAATGAGTTTTGGGATCCGCTCTAACTTTTAAAAATCATTTTAAAGACTCGAAAACACTTTAAAGAGTGTTTGGAGTAATGCTGATTTAATAAAGTAAATCAGTCCCAATATATTAGAAAATATCTGAATATTATTATTTAAATAATATTCCCATAAAGAATAATCTTTATACCAATAATTAAGGTAGAAGTTGTAAAACTTATACTTGAAATTAGTATTAAATAACCAAAGATATACTTATACGAAAGTACTATCTTTATTTGAATAATCAAAGATAAGTTTGATTATCGACACCTTATTCTTTAATAAAATAAAGTATATATCTCAGCAAATAATCGGAGTCATATGTCCTCAAATGAATATTCAAATTAATATTCATTAAATAATATAAACTGAGTCATAAGCCCTCGAATGAATATTCAAAATAATATTCCTTAAATAAAATAAAAGAGTCATAAGTCCTCGAATGAATATTCAAGTAATATTCAATAATAATATAAAGGAGTCAAAAGTCCTCGAATGAATATTCGAGTAATATTCAATTAATAAAATAAAAGGAGTCATAAGTCCTCGAATGAATATTCAAGTAATATTCATTAATAATATAAAGTTATCGAATAAACCTTATTCGATTAATAGTTTTTAAAAACTATTCACACACACACACACACATATATATATATATATATATATATATATATATATATATAATATACTCGGGAGCCTCGCCTCCCGGTTTTAGAAAAAGTTCACCTTTTGCTCCCCTATACTAAGGGTATACGCAAATATCGCTTATCTCTAGCATATGTATTATGCAACTAATAAGCATTTGAACCAACAGATATATAATTCAAGAATATGAAACAGGCATGCATATATACCATATCACATGCTACAATATATCGCAAGAATTTGCTAATAACAAAAATGCATTTATCGCAAGATCATGCATATACACATATACATCACAACAACAGTATAACGGGTAGAAAACTTGCCTGAGCGACTGGGGGTTACAAATGGCTCGGGGCGAGTCTGGTAACCTATAAACAACATGTGAGTTGGAATTAAACCAAATTCACTTGTAAATCTATACTTTAACCAAATTAGACTCTAACGCTCGCTTTGCGCTTACTGATTCTCTTAAGTCACTCGAGTACCCTCGGCTCCACCATTTTTTAATAATTTAACCATTACGAGTTTTAAGGCGAATCCTTCGCGAGTGTCTTACCAACTGCCTAGCACACTTTACATAAATGTTACATACTCCAATTAGTCCTTTAAGGTCCTTAACATATGTTTCAAAGTAAGGCGAGGGGTAATGATTCGTTCGCGAAATGTCGTTACTTAAAACGGCCGTTTCTCGTAAACCGTACATCAGAATCAAACGAACCACATATCAAAATGAAGCTCGTAACATACACTATCTAAACATTGCAATGGTCAAAACCTAGCAGGTAGTTCTCGGGTCCTAATGTTATAAACAAAAGCAGTCTAAAGTAAATCGGACATTACGACGGCTATATTTACGCGATTTCCCAATTTTATACCAACCAATTCAACACCAAATGATCACCAATCATTCCCAATACAACCATATGACCATATCACTCATCAACCACTTTAAACCATTTAAACCAAGCTCAAATCATACCATGAATCATCAAGAACAACTAGTGCTACTTTTTAACTCCAAAATCAACAAAAGCACTAAACCACTAAGATCTCAACATGACAAAACAACTACTACACTTAATCTCTCATTCCATCATCATAATAATTTATACCAAACAACTAAATGCTAAGATAATGAAGAGTTATACCTTCCTTGAAGCTTTTAATCCATGAAAGATCCTTGGAATGCCCATGGAAGCCTTAATCTAACTATCTACAAGCTTGTTCTTTCAAAGAAATCAAGAACACAAAAATTAATTTCAAGAAAGTACTATTCACCATCTTCTTGAATGATTTATAGGAAATGCTAGGAAAGGATTTTGAAGCTAAGATTTCTAGGAAGTATGTAACTTAACTAGGAGAAGCTAGGATAATTACCTTGTAAATTAGCAAGTGGAGGAGCTTGGACTTCCCTTTTGCTAAGAAAGAAGCCGAGAGCTTCATGAAGAAAATGGAGTGTTTTGTGTTTTTTGTGATTTGTTTTGATTTGCCTTGGTTGTTTTTGTTTTGATTTTGGTTAATTACTTTATTAACCTTGAACTTTGTGTGGTTATCATTCAACCACACCTCCTTCCCCTTATGTCATGCTTATGTCATGCTTATGATGTCATCATCCCTTACTTGCCCTCTTCTTATTGGTTGGATGACCTCATCATCCCTAACCTCCTTGATTAACTCCTAATTGATTGCCTAATGACCGCTGATCTGTTATACGGTTCGCTTAACTTTCGTTCTCGTTTCTCGTTTGAGGGATCATACCCGGGATCTTATTACTTAGGTTCCCTTAACATTTCTCAATACATTATATCCCTTTTATGATCCTCTCTTATAATCCTTGAATTTAAATCCTTTTTATCCTGTTACCTTATACTCAATTCTTTCGGTATCTGGTGGATTTTCAGGAAAAATCAAAGTGTTCGGATTTGGATTCTAACGATCTTTACATACACTTATATCCCATATAAAGTACTAATAAGATCTCAGAATAACAATAGAAGAACCCCTACATAGTGTGGCATGAAAAGTTTTCTCATTCAGCATAATCTGCAAAATCACTATTCATAAGGGTTTCAAAAATTCCAAAATTTGGGGTTATTACAAAACTAAAAGGAAATCTAATAGAAATGGGAAGGTAGGGATTAACAAACACAACAATTACACACCTGATAAGTATGCTCCTAGAAAAATTTGTGTGCATTGTAAAAGTGTTAATCATCTATTTGTTAACTGCAAGTCTGTTAAGAATGCTACCACGCTTTTAACTCCTTCCATGCCTAATATGTTTATATCACCTCTGCATGCTATGCCTGTTATGTCTCAACAGAATCCTCATGTACATTTTGCAAACATGTCATATGTTAATAATCCTTATTTTGCTACATTCAGTATGCCTCAAATGTCATACAACATCTGAGACCAAGGTTGACCCAAAGTTACCTAAGTCAAAAGATGCAAGAAGTATGAAGTCTAGGAAAAAGACTAACAAGGCTGGACCCAAGGAAACTTAGGTACCAAAATTAACTTGATTTGATTTTGTTATGTGCGGGGAAAAAGAAGAAATCTATGGTACTTGGACAGTGGTTGTTCAAGGCACATGACAGGAGATTTCACCCTGCTCATAAAGTTCAAGGAGAGAGATGGCCCTAGCATAACCTTTGGAGATGACAGCAAAGGGTTCACTATGGGATATGGCTTGATTTCAAAGGAAAATGTCATCATTGATGAAGTTGCATTAGTTGATGGTCTCAAACACAATCTATTGAGCATCAGTCAACTATGTGACAGAGGGAATACTGTTTCCTTCAATTCTGAAGCCTGTGTTGTCACAAGTAAGAAGGACAACAAAGTGATTCTAACTGGAGTTAGAAAATGGAATATGTACTTGGCTGACTTCAACTCTATAGATGCAGAATCAATTACTTGTCTTTTCAGCAAAGCAAGTCCAGATGAAAGTTGGCTATGGCACAAGAAGCTATCCCATTTGAATTTCAAGATAATGAATGATCTAGTCAAAAAGGACTTAGTTAGAGGAATGCCTCTAGTGGAATTCTCAAGGGATGGACTGTGTGATGCTTGTCAGAAAAGAAAGTAAAAGAGAGCATCATTCCGTAAGAAGCTTGAATCAGCAATTGATGAACCATTACAACTGCTACACATGGATCTTTTTGGACCAGTCAATGTATTGTCAATTTCAAGAAAAAGATATTGCCTAGTGATTGTAGATGATTTCTCAAAGTTTTCATGGACCTACTTTCTTGGATCAAAGGATAAAGCTAGTGAAATCATTATCAACCACATCAAGCAAGTCAACAATCATCCAGATTTCAAAGTAAGGAATATCAAGAGTGACAATGGAACTGAGTTCAGAAATTCTACCATGAGGTTATTCTGTGAAGAAAATGGGATCATGCATGAGTTCTCAGCTCCAAGGACTCCACAACAGAATGGTGTGGTGGAGAGGAAGAACATATCACTAATTGAAGCTGCAAGAACAATACTTGAAGAGTCAAAACTCCCAACATATTTTTGGGCTGAGGCTGTTAACTGTGCATGTTACACTCAAAATATTTTTCTAATCAATCAGGCAAAAGGCATGACTCGCTATCAATTGTTCAAGAGAAGAAAACCAACCTTAAACTTTCTTTATGTCTTTGGTTGCAAATGCTACATTCTAAGGAATCAATCTGATCACAGAGGGAAGTTTGACGCAAAGGCTGATTAAGGGATATTTGTTGGTTATTCTGCTGGAAAATCATATAGGGTCTAGAATCTAAGAACCAACATTGTTATGGAATCTGTGCATATTGTCTTTGATGATAAAAAGATTGATGGACTAACAGATGAGGGCCATTATGAAGGACTCAAATTTGACAACATTAAGATATATTATGATGATAGTGAAGATGAGAATGATGGAGAAGGCACCTCGAAAAGGATTCAAAATCTGCCTTTTGATAATGCATAAAATGCTGCATCAGTTGAAAGTCATAATTCAGCATCCGTTGATAGAAGTAATGCAGCATCCGTTGAAAGACAAAGAGTGTGACGACTGAGAATTTTGCGACGTAATTAAGTCAATAAAGAATGTGATATGTGATGTGATTATAATTATGAGACTAAGTGATGATTAATTTTCTTATCTGTATACTAGAGTTTAGGAGCGCGGATAAAAACGTTCCAATTTAAAGGGTCAACTTAAAAGATAAGCTGTGGTGTCGGGCCGTCAGGTAGAACGGAACCCGTCCTAATATGGAATTAAAGAATATAAAATGTGAATTATGTGCGATTGAATGAAATGAATGAGTAAATAAAGTATTTCGTCCTAAATGACGTGTTGCTTGGTAAAGATAATGAGAAGCGTAATCGAAACGCTGAGCGTCGGGCCGTCAGGCTGAACGTGACCCGGTACGCGTAAAAGAGGATAAAGAATAAAGAAGGATAAATTCTATGATCAGACCTAAGTCGTTATATGACTGTATATGTGTGATTGCTTGACTATGTGCTTGACTATGTGTTCTGTGTCAATTTTGTGAATTTTAAAGGAATTACGTGATTTAAATAAAGGTTTAATTAACCTTCATGCATTTTTATAAAATCATTCGAGTAAGATAAAAACATAGGATTTGTTCTGTGATCTTCGTAATGGTCCTAGAGACTTTTTAAAAATGATGAGTGAATTTAATTGTTGGTCTTTACATTTTTAAATTGATTTTATGAGAAAAATGTATTTATTAAAGCAAGTTTGTGAAATTCATATAAAATCAACCGTTCGCTCAAAAATTCATTATGAGTAATGGTTAAAAAGCTAATTTCGAGGCCTACGTGTTAAAATTGTCATTTTTAATAATCCTCGACTTCCCGAGAGAGATATATTTTATATTTGAATTTTGTTGCATTTGAGTAAAAAGAAAAGGAATGAGTGAGTTAAAAAGAGAGTTAGTAAATTACCAAATTGCCCTTGTTTCTAAGTGGTATATATAACCCACTTTCCTTTCTTTTCTTTCTTTTGTGCACTCACTTTCTCGTCTCTCCTTTCTCTCTTTCTCTCCCGAACTCTCTCTCACTCTCTCTCTCTCGGCAACTCTCTCTCTCTCTCTCTCTCTCTCTCTCTCTCTCTCTCTCTCTCTCTCTCTCTCTCTCTTATTCCTCTCGGTATATTGTCTCTCCCTCTCTAATTCTTTGAAACACTCCATGAATCTTCATCCTTATTCCATACAAGAGCTTTAATTCGTGTGCATGTGTGTGATTAAGCTTGCATGTCGATGTGTGTGTGTTGTGTGTGCTCGGTGTGTGTGTTCACCCGAGAACCACATGGTTCTTCTTGTTGTTGATTAATGTCATCTTGTTTAAGCTTGATTCTTTGCAAAAAATGATAGAAAAGATGTGCATGTTAGTTATTTTGCGTAATTGACGGAAATCGGGGGTTTCGTGGTTGGACACCCTCGAATGAGGGCACCACCGTGAAGCCACCGCCACCGGTGATGAACTCCGGTGAACCGGTGGTGAGTTATGATGTGTAAACTGAACTCTAGACTAAATACACTCTAATTTTAGTGGTTGCATGTGGTGTTTTTCTATATAGCCGAATGGGTTTTTGTTTTTAAAGAGATCAAGTTGATTTTTGACAATGAAATCGATGATGGATAGTTGTTAATAGAAAGTATAGAATAATTACAATTGATTTGTGATTTATAAACTTGAGATGATGCATGCATGTTGTGATTGAGGTGAAATTCGAATTCTTGGATTTGTGTTAAGAGATTTAGTTGGTTTAATCTATGAAAATGAGTGTTCGATATAGTGAAGAGTTGAATTTCGATTGTATGTGAGCATGTATGTATGTTTTGGTTCGAATGGTTGTTGATAAGAAAAGGAATTTGATTTTTGTGAGTTAATCTTGGTAAAAACTAAGGTTATAAGGCCTAAAAGTGATTGCATGCTAGTTTTAAAGAAGATCAAGATGTGCATGTCATTGATTTGTCCTTGAGTTGTAAATTTGAGTCTTGCCAAATGGAAATTGGTTTAAAAAAAGGATTAGTTTGATGAATAAGAGGATGCATGTTGATGATTAAGATGAAGTTGCTAAGTAATGCATGGTTGGGTGATGTAATGGATATAATGATTTAATAAGGGATTAAAATAAGTGGAAATGTGGTATATAACTTTGCATGTCAAATTGATTCTTGCATGTTTGATTTATGGAAAAACCTGAATGTGTCTTAGTAGTAAAAAGGAGGAACTAAGTAGGTTCTTGCCAATTATCTGAATGACTAGTGAGAAATTGATTGCATGATAAAGATTGGATGGTTTTTATGATCGAATTTTAATAATTAAAAGAAAGTGTTAATTTCGAATCTTAATATAATTAGGATTCGGAATTTTGACTAAAAAGGGATAAGTTTAAGTGCTAAATGACCCTTGTGAATTGCATTAGTTGTGTTTGATTATATGAGGTTGAAATTGAGTATACATGGTTGTGTTTTGTATGTCTGGTTCGAATTAAGGAATGAAGGAAAAAGGAAATTAAATCGTTTATTATTAAGAGTTATAAGTGATAGCTATGGTCGTAAAAAGAGCTATATTAGTGTAATTGAAAAATAGCCAAGGTTGAGCGAATACGCTTTGGTTGTTAAGTGTATAAGGATATAAAAGTTACGAAAAAGAGATATGCTATGTGCTAGGTGATATGTGCTTACATGTATAAGCTATATTCGTATGCTCGAGTCAAGGATATAATCGAGTTACCGTATAGTTTGATCGTTCCGGGAACGAGAGTTGGGAATCTAATTAACATTTTGGTTTTATTGTAGATTCGGAGCGTGAGGGAATTCAGGCTAGGAAAGGAAAGGATTTACTAGGTGGCAGTAGTTCAACCTTCAGGAAAGCAAATTCAGGCAAGTAACTCTGATTACTTGTGTAAATGGTTATAAAGAGAATGTTGTTCATACCATGTAGAGTATTGAACTGTTTAAGTATGAAACCCTTGCTTTATGAAACCCTGATATTGATTTAAAGTACCCTTGTTCTTGAAAATCTGTTATTGACGAGCCTATTGATTTCACCCTTTGATAATCTGTCCTTTCTGTTCAAGTTACCTATTAAGCCATGAATTATATTGAACCTTTTTGATTATCCTTGTTAACCCTGTTTAATGACACCCTGTTTCTCTTAATCACCCTATTGATCCCTAAACAAATGTTGATCCTTCTAATTTAGTACCTTGTTATCCCTGATACAGAATTCTTATGAATTGTTCCTTGCGTATCCTTGAATAACTCCCTGAACTTTGTTTCCTTAAAATCTGATTTAAGAATGAGTTTCGAATTGAAAGAGTCCGAATGATTTCAAATGCTTGGTAATACTAAATATGGATTTTAGAAAACCTATTTGTTTTTCCAACTCAAGGTTTTCCAAATGAATTCCTGATGGATTGAATTGGGACGGAAGAGGCTAGTGGGACTAGTCCAGTCATGGTAAGAGGCTAGCGGGGCTAGTCCAACTTAAGGCTGAAATTATGCCGATTAGTACCTTAAAGACCGGAATGGAGGTCGATACGGGCTGATCACCCATAAATAATGAAATGGAAAGATAAAGTGATCCAATCAAGGGTTCTAAGTGATTATTTAAAAAGGGGAACTGAAACTTTTGTTCAGTAAATTGATTTTGAAAATGAAAAATGGTTTATATTGCTTTGAAAAGAGTTGATTATGCTATTGTGGAGCTTAAAGCTCGAGAACCCTGATTTTTGAAATTGCTGATCATATAACTGATTTTATATCTTGAAATAATGTTGCTTTCCTCTATCGAAAGATCTATTTTGATCCTTTAATGATATGTGATGAATCTCGGCTTTCGTCCTGCTTTGAGCCTTGTTCCTTTAAAGCCCCATACTTTTCTTCAGAAACCTTTCCTTAACCCAAAAGATGGAAATCTGCCACCTAGATCAAATAAAGTAGAATGCCCTGAGTTTGGTAAAGCATATTGTGATTTGATATTGTAGAACTGCTGTATAGTTACTTGCTGAGTTTTATACTCATTTGTTTTGTTTTAATCTAACCATGGCAGTTAAGCTAGAAGATGGCCAGGCTTAGGCGCACTGCTCGTAAGAGCGTACTTGGTGGTCCCTACCGTGTTGAGGGCTTCCGGTTGCCAGAGCAGGTAGTGGTATTTATGAGTGAGCTCGCGCCTAGAAAGAAGTGTATAAAGATACAATGGGTTATCTGTCGATTTCCAGCCGGAATTGACGTTGGTTATTTAATAATATTTTGGGTTTGTAAGTTATATTTTGTGATTGGTAGTTGTAATCTTGTCTCATACTTTATCCTGTTGATCATGTTAGTAGTTAATCGGCGTTTATGCATATTTAATTATTAGATTAGAGGTATGTGAGTCCTGATTTCCTAACCCCGAGATTGAGGGCGTCACAAGTTGGTATCAGAGCTACATGATCTAGTCCCTGAGACAAGTTAGGATTTAAAGGGGTATTTTGGGAATATATCTATATCGCGAGAGAGTTCGACTCATATAGAGTTGAGTTAGACTATTAGGTATAGTCTAAGGAAAGTGTTTATTGGTAAAGCGGAAACTAGAGTTAGGGTGTGAGTTAGCTGGAAGCTTTATTTAACCCTAACATTGTTTCTTGGTTGCTATTTTATGTTTTCTCTCAGGATCCTAGTAGTGGTAGTGACTCAGACTCAGAGATTAGTTTGACTGGTACCCCTGTGGACCCCGTTCCACCCTCTCCAAAAGAGCCTGTGTATGTTAGTTTAGACACAGATGAGGACCCTTCTGAGAGTAGTGAGATCCCCATGCATATTTCACCCTTGAGGCCTGATTCAGAGACCCCTGCCCCTGAGCCAGAATTGGAGATGCCTAAGACTATTCCTGTCAGTGTTGGTGGCAAGTTAGCCCAGGATCGAGACTTTGTGTACTCCCGCATTCCTGAGTTGGGAGCTTTGGTGGATAGACTAGCCAGAGAGTCTAGGCAGAGTGCTTCTGTTATGGATGATGAGTGGCGAGTTCGGGTGAAGATGGTGGAGTAGGTTGCTAGGAGGAGATTGGATGAGGGGCCATCCACTAGTGATGCTGATGCTGAGGCCCGGAGGCTGCATAAGATCATTCGCTGGATGTTGGTTGTGTTGAGAGCGATTCTAAATGATTAGACGGGACTGTTGGTTGAGCCCATAGATTGTTGTTGTTTTTCAGCGCCGGTAGGCTTTGGGATACTTGGTCAGATGCCGGGATCCCTTTTCATTTATCTTGTTGTAATTTCAGACCAGTGTAGTAGTAGTAGTAGTTGGAAGTTAGGGGTAGATAGGGGATGTTTTCCAGTTTTTCCTCTGTTTAACCCTGCTATTTATTGTACCTTATTTCAGAACCTTAAGATCCAGAATATTCTCTTTGTAACCTTTGTTTAAATAATTCTATTGTCTTGCTTCCCATTGTGCACCTTGATTATCTTATAAACTGTTCACAATACCATGTTTTCACACAACCATGTTTTAAAGTTCATAAAACCCAGTTTTGTGCCATGATAAAACAACACTGATATGAGAATTATGTAGTAATAGGATTGCATGTGTAAATTGGGTAAAACTTAAAACCCACAAAAGAGATTTTATAAAAACTGTTATTATACATGCCATGCCATCGTATTGCTAAATAATTGCTCAATCATGTTTGTAAGAAATGGCCAACTCACCAGATCACCAAGAAGAAGAAATTCCCACTCAAGACCCAGAAATAAACCCAGAAACCACTATGATGAGCAGACTTGCTCAGCTTTTGCAACAACCTGTGGCCCCTAAAGTTGGAAACTTTAAGCACTTTCAATATGTTCATCCTCCAGAGTTCTTCGGTTTGCCAGACCCGATTAAAGTGCAGTCGTGGTTGAGAGAGATGGAAAAAGCCTTCGAGTTAACAGAAGTTAAGGATGACAAGAAAGCTCAGTATGCAAGTTATTATCTGAAAGATGAAGCAAGTTTCTGGTGGGAGTCTTCTAAGGCGTTGTTGGAAGGCAAAGACTTATCTTGGGAGAAGTTTACTGAGATGTTTCTAGAAAAGTATTTCCCAAGCTATATGCAAGATCAATTGGAGATGAAATTTATAGATCTTAGACAGGAGGAAATGTCAGTAGCGGAATATGAGGTGAAGTTTTCAGAATTGTCTAGATTCGTACCCGAGTATGTGAATACGGAAGCGAAGAAGGCTAAGAGGTTCCAACAGGGACTTAAGTCGTGGATTAGGAGTCAGATAGCAATGTTGGAAATTAAGAATTATGCTGCTTTGGTTCAGAAAGCAATGATAGTGGAAGGTGAGCGGGAAGCTGCCCGAAGGGAAAATGAAGGAAGGAAGAGGAAGTTTGAAAGCTCTGAGCAAGAGTAAGGAAGCTCAAAGTTCAGAGGGAAGTTTGGGAAGAATGGTGGAGGACAGAACCAAAAGTTCCAGAAGTTTAGACCCGGTAATGGAGCTCAGAAGAACCGTTTCCAGAAAGTTGGACAACCAGGGAAGGATAGCAGACCCCAGATGCAAGAATGCAGGAACTGTGGAAAGAGACACCCGGGGAGGTTTAATAAGCTGGATATAACGTTTTTTAAGTGCAACCAGAAGGGGCATTATTCTTCAGAATGTCCAAGTGGAGTAAGGAAGCCTGATTTGGCTTGTTTCAAGTGTGGCAAAGTGGGCCATATGGCCAAGAATTGCAAGTAGCCTGTGCAAAAGGCTAATGTTCTCAGAATTGCTGGACCGCCTCTCCCAGCACCATCAGCTCAAACCAGAGTTAGAACCTTTAACATGACAATGAAAGACGCGGTGCAAGATGTGGACGTGGTGGCAGGTATGCTTGTTATAAACTCAGTAGAAGTAAAAGTTTTGATGGATTCTGGAGCAACTAGATCTTTTATCTCTGAAAGTATTCTTGATAAGTTAAATTGTGTTGCGTACCCTCTAGAGCCTAATATGATTATAGAGGTAGCAAATCAAGAGAAAGTTGTTGTTAATAAGATTTGTCCTGATTGTGATGTGTCTATAGATCGTCGGCACTTTTCTGCCGACTTAATTCCTTTTAAGTTAGGAGAATTTGAGGTTATACTAGGAATGGATTGGTTGTCAAACCATGAGGAGCAAATAGAATGTAAAAGTAAGAAGGTGAAGTTAAGAACCAAGGATGGTGAGGAAGTGATATTTAAAGGAAAGAGGCAAGAAAAGAAATTTCTAACGGCTATTGAGACAAGAAGATTAATACGTCAAAGATGCGAAGTTTATTTAGCTCATGTCGTGGATGTGGAGAAAGAATCTATGAAGATCGAGGATATTCCGGTAGTAAGAGATTTTCCGGATGTGTTTCCTGATGAATTGCCTGGACTACCTCCAGACAGAGAGATCGAGTTTACGATTGATTTGTCTCCTGGTACAGAACCAGTGTCGAAAGCTCCCTATCGCATGGCGCCGGTCGAGATGAAGGAATTGGCAGCTCAGCTGCAAGAGTTGTTGGACAAAGGAGTGATCCGACCGAGTGTATCCCCGTGGGACGCACCGGTGTTATTTGTAAAGAAAAAGGATGGAAGTATGCGGTTGTGCATTGATTACCGTGAGTTGAATAAGTTGACGATCAAGAATAAGTATCCTTTACCGCGGATCGATGGTTTGTTTGACCAGTTAAAAGGAGCTTCGTGTTTCTAAAAGATTGATTTAAGATCTGGGTACCATCAGTTAAAGATTAAAGCGGAATATATACCCAAGACAGCGTTCCGAACGAGATACGGACATTATGAGTTTTTGGTAATGGCATTTGGCTTGACGAATGCGCCAGCTGCATTTATGGATCTTATGAACAGAGTATTCAAGCAGTATTTGGATAAGTTCGTTATTGTGTTTATCGACGATATACTGATTTACTCCAAGACGGAAGAAGATCATAAGGAGCATTTGAGGATTTCCTAGGAAATTCTGCGAAAAGAGAAACAGTATGCTAAATTTTCAAAGTGTGAATTTTGGGTAAAGAAAGTGCAATTTCTTGGTCATATAGTAAATAAAGAAGGAATTAAAGTGGACCCAGCCAAGATAGAAGCCGTAATGAATTGGGAAAGACCCAAGACTCCGACGGAAGTCAGAAGTTTTCTGGGATTAGCCGGATACTATAGAAGATTTGTGCAAGATTTCTCTAAGATTGTCGTTTCGTTGACAAAGTTGACGAGAAAGAACGAGAAGTTTGTTTGGACAGAAAAGTGCGAGGATAGTTTTCAAGAGTTAAAGAAGAGATTGGTAACCGCCCCAGTGTTGGTATTACCAGATGACAAAGGCAAATTTGTGATATTCAGTGATGCTTCATATAAAGGACTTGGATGCGTGTTAATGCAACACGGGAAGGTAATAGCATATGCGTCAAGGCAACTCAAGCCGCATGAGCAAAAGTATCTAACGCATGATTTGGAATTGGCAGCAATTGTGTTTGCCCTTAAGATTTGGAGGCATTATTTGTACGGGGAAAAGTGCGAGATTTACACGGATCATAAAAGCTTAAAGTATATCTTTACTCAGAAAGAATTGAATATGCGACAAAGAAGGTGGTTGGAATTGATCAAAGACTATGATTGTGCGATAAACTATCATCCTGGAAAGGCAAACGTGGTAGCTGATGCTTTGAGTAGAAAAGAAAGATTGAACCGATTAACGACATCGGAAGAATTAATCAAGGACTTTGACAAAGATGGAAATAGAGGTGCAGACTCCAGAATATGGAGGTGAAGCTATTTATGCGATGCTTTTTCAACCTGAAATTTTGGAAAAGATTCGATGCGGTCAAGAGCAAGTGATGAATCGCGAAAAGGATAAGTTGACGGGAGAAGAAATTAAAGCTTAAAAGGATGGAAAAGGGATATACCGTGTTTACTCACATATTTGGATACCTAATGTGGTGGAACTAAAGCACGAGGTTTTGTAAGAAGCGCATAACTCGAGATTTTCAATTCACCCTGGAAGCACGAAGATGTACCAGGATTTAAAAGAAAGATATTGGTGGCCGAACATGAAGAAGGAAATTGTAGAATGGATAAGTAAGTGTTACACGTGCCAAAGAGTTAAAGCGGAACATCAAAGGCCAAGCGGATTGCTTCAGCCACTGGACATACCCGAATGGAAATGGGAACATATAGCGATGGATTTCGTGGTAGGATTGCCTAAAACCAAGTCAAATCACGATGCGATTTGGCTGGTAATCGATCGGTTAACAAAGTCCGCACATTTTTTGCCGATAAACGAAAGGTTTTCATTGGAAAAGTTGATCAAATTGTATCTGGATGAGATTGTGATGCGTCATGGAGTTCCTGTATCTATCGTGTCTGATAGAGCTCCAAGGTTTAATCTAACTGCTGTATAGTTACTTGCTGAGTTTTATACTCATTTGTTTTGTTTTAATCTAACCATGGCAGTTAAGCTAGAAGATGGCCAGGCTTAGGCGCACTGCTCGTAAGAGCGTACCTGGTGGTCCCTACCGTGTTGAGCGCTTCCGGTTGCCAGAGCAGGTAGTGGTATTAATGAGTGAGCTCGCGTCTAGAAAGAAGTGTATAAAGATACAATGGGTTATCTGTCGGTTCCCAGCCGGAATCGACGTTGGTTATTTAATAATATTTTGGGTTTGTAAGTTATATTTTGTGATTGGTAGTTGTAATCTTGTCTCATACTTTATCCTGTTGATCCTGTTAGTAGTTAATCGGGGTTTATGCATATTTAATTATTAGATTAGAGGTGTGTGAGTCCTCATTTCCTAACCCCGAGATTGAGGGCGTCACAAAGTGCATCATCCGTTGAAGTACATAATGAAGCATCCGTTGATCATAGTCTATCAATGGATAATCAATTTACTTTATCAGTTGATAGAACTCCCAGTTCCTTTTAAAGGATCAGTAACTCAGGGGGAGTTTCAACCAATCAACACTCTTTCTCACATCATGACAATACTGAGGCAACCTCATCTAGAGCCATTCTACCACCTCAAAGGAAATGGAACAAAAATCATCCTTTTGAATTGATCATTGGTGATGCAACATCTAAGGTGCAGACTAGAAGGGCTACCCAAGATGAATGTCTATACAATAGTTTTCTATCACAGGAGGAACCTAAGAGAGTGGAAGAAGCTCTATTGGATCCATATTGGATTTTAGCAATGCAAGAGGAGCTAAACCAATTTGAGAGGAACAAGGTATGGAAATTGGTACCCAAGCCAAAGAACAAGAGCTCTATTGATACAAAATGGGTATTCAGAAACAAGATGGATGAAAATGGCATTGTCATAAGGAATAAAGCTAGATTGGTTGCCAAGGGCTATTCTCAACAAGAGGGAATAGATTTTGATGAGACATTTTCTCCAGTTGCAAGACTCAAAGCCATCAGAATCTTTCTAGCCTATGCAGCCCATGCCAATTTCAAAGTCTATCAAATGGATGTCAAGAGTGCATTTCTGAATGGAGAATTGGAGGAAGAAGTTTATGTAAGCCAACCTCCAGGATTAGAAGATCCAAATTTTCCAGACTATGTGTATTATTTGTTGAAAGCACTCTATGGACTAAAGCAAGCACCTAGAGCCTGGTATGAGACTTTGTCAAAATTTCTCCTAGATAATTACTTCACAAGAGGTACTGTTGACAAAACTCTTTTCTTTAGAAATGTTAATAGCTCTACAATACTTGTTCAAATCTATGTAGATGATATTATATTTGGTTCTACAGATGATAAGCTTTGTAAAAAGTTTGCTAAGTTAATGCAAAGTAAATATGAAATGAGCATGATGGGAGAGCTAACTTATTTTCTTGGTTTACAAGTTAAACAAGTTAGTGGTGGAATTTTCATTAGTCAAACTAAATATATTTATGATCTTTTAAAGAAGTTTGACTAAATGGATTATTCATCTGCAAAAACTCCCATGACCACTGCCACCAAGCTTGAATTAAACAAGGCTGAAAAGTCTGTGGACATTACAAGTTATAGAGGCATGGTTGGATCACTTCTATATTTAACTGCTAGTAGACCTGATATAATGTTTTCTACATGACTCTGTGCTAGATTTCAAGCCGACCCTAAAGAATCTCACTTAATGGCTATTAAAAGAATATTCAGATATCTCAAAGGGACTCCAAATCTAGGAATTTGGTACCCTAGAGAGTCTGGTTTTGATCTAATTGGCTACTCAGATGCAGATTATGCAGGTTGCAAAATAGACAGGAAAAGTACAACTGACACCTATCAATTTCTAGGGAATAAGCTTGTGTCATGGTTCATCAAGAAGCAAAATTATGTTTCTACATCAACAGCTGAAGCTCAGTACATTGCTGCTGGTAGTTGCTGTGCACATATACTGTGGATGAGGAATCAACTATTTGACTATGGGCTAAATGTTGACAAAATTCCAATATTCTGTGACAACACAAGTGCCATTGTCATTACTGAAAATCCAGTACAACACTCAAGAACCAAGCACATTGATATCAAGTACCACTTCATAAGGGAACATGTGATGAATGGTATAGTGGAACTTCATTTTGTTCCAAGTGAAAAGCAGATTGCAGACATATTTACCAAGACACTTGATGAATCAACATTCACAAGATTAGTAAGTGAGCTAGGTATGCTTAATTACTTATAAATTCATATCCTTATTATAATTTGTTTTGTAGCCTGAAATGAATTTGTTGCAAGAACAAAGTTGGCTTTAAGTAAAGTTTATTCTATCAATGGATATTCCCTATCCGTTGAAAGCCAAAATTGTTCTATCAACGGATATTCATTATCCATTGAAAGACAAATACATTTCTGGTAATTTTATCCTTCAACGGATAAAACTGTGTTAATCTTCAACGGATAACTGTTTACCTCATCCGTTGAAGTGTCACATCAGTTGTTTTAAGTAAGTCATAGCCGTTGATTCTTTTACTTAACCGTTGATACATATATACACAGTTGTATGTATTTGTATTAAAGGCAGTTTTTAGAATTTATACGGTTTTCTTTATTCTCAAACGGCTGTAATTTACTTAAAAATATTGTTTAATCATTCTCCTTATGTTTTAATTTGAGAAAGTATAAAAGTCCTTTGAATTCTTATTTTCACTTTACGCTTTCTTGCAATTTTTCAAAAGCTTTTACTCTCTTTCTCTCCCAAAACTCTCAACTTTTCTCTGCAACCTCTACCCACTATAATGGCACCAGTAGTAAAGATAATATCCCAGTCTGGATTTGTCTATGAGAAAAACAATTTCGTAGCTTTGGTGGAAAAGAATGTAGCCCACTCAGATTATCACAAGATGACGGACTTCATCAGGAACTGTAAACTAAGCTATGCAATGCTGGAAGCCCCAACTATTTAGTGTGAGTTAATTGAGGAGATTTGGACAACTGCAAAGTTCAACCCCACTTATATGACCATTACTTTCTCTCTCAAAGGTAAAGATTACCGTATTAACTGTGATGATATACAGTCCTGTTTCAAACTACCTGAGAACAATGCCATGACACCATACACTGATAATGATGTATCTAGCATGTTAGATTCCATAGGCTATTCTTTTGATTCTGCTAGTTTAGGGAGTATTAGAAGAAAAGGCCTTAGGAAAGAATGGCATTTTCTTGATGATGCCTTTATCAAGGTTTTCTCTGGGAAAATTAGTAATTTTGATACAATAATTCATCTCTTGTTAATATGCTCTATATGCTAGTTTCTGATAGGTATTTTAATTTTAGCAACTATGTTATGCTAGAATTGGGTACCAGGTTAGGTAACAAAGCTAATAGACCTCATGACATCTACTATGCTAGATTTTTTATGTTATTGGCTAACCATGTTGTTGAAGGTTTGGTCATAACCAATGAGAGTAATAAACTCAAGTGCTGGGTACAAGAGAAAATGGTTCTTGCAGACCTTTTGAGAATTAATCTCAACAATCAGGTGCCATTGGTATATTTACCAATAATGAATGCACCTCAGGTAAGTGAGGTAAATACTTCTTCAACTCCTACTACTTCCAACCCCATTATTTCTTTACCTTCAAGTGTGGCCATGGAATCTGTGTCTTTGTCCCAACAGATTCCTACCAAGGCCACCAAACCTAAAGTTTCAAAACCAGTGTCAAAGAAAGCCACCTCTGTTGTTTCTCAAAAGATAATAGTTGTAACAACTACCATAAACCCTGAGGGGAGTGAACAGGGTGTGAGTGGTGAGGGGAGGGGTGAACATCAAGAAACCCCCAGGATAAGGTAGGAGAGGTGAGTGGTACCCCAGCTAGCCAAGCCACAGTTTCTCAAAAGACTGTGGTGGTTGAAAAGGATTCAAACTCATCCCTAGTTGCATCCTCCCAAAAGGGTGCAGCTATTGAAAATAGTCCCCAACCAGGGACACAGAACAAAAGAGGGAGGGACATTGAAGCCACACACTCACCTGTAAAAGCCTTTACAAGAAGAAAGAGGGTCAAAACCTTAGTTTCCACACAGGGTGCACACACTGCACAGATACACCGACCTGTATCTATGCCTTCTCAAATTCAGCTTGATATGACTCCAACAAATATGGAGTCACAGCCCCATTCTCTCAAAATTGACACACATCAATCACCAAATTCTCCATCACCATCTCTGGATGTGGACATGATATTCACATCAATTCCTGATTCTCCCTCTTTACAACTCAGGGAGGAGCCCCACTCAAATACTGGTGATCATCATCTTTTAGATGATTTGTTGGATCATCAACCAATTCTTTCAGACTTAGTTGAAGAATCTGTGTCACCTAAATTAAAATCAATCCACACAGATTCAAGAATTATGTCACTTTCAATTTCTACTTCTTTTCCTTCTTCAACGGATATTCCTCATCCGTTGACAAGTGGTTATTCTTCGACGGATAAGCTTAACAGCAGTTATCCGTTGGTACCATCAGTTTCTACTTCAACGGATACACCCTATTCATTGATGGTCTCTACACAAGTAACTGACTCAATTCCAAGTGTAGAAGACATTGTTACTGTACAATCACTTCTAGGATTGAGGGAAGGGAGTGAAAATTTGAGTGAGAGGCTGGGTTGCTCCCAGGAAAAAGGAGAGCTTGAGAGTCTAAATATGCATGCTATTTCTTCCAGCATGGCAAAAGAAAGTGAGAGGAGTGCCACCTTAGTAGGTGAAGGTGAGGGTGTGAGGAGTGTGAGCCAGGGGGAGCCCCTGATGCAAGAAAAGAGAGAAATTGAGAGAAAAGCAGGTACAAAAGGTATAAGGGTGGATCCATCCATTGCTAATGAGTCAATGATTGTGGATGATGCTGAAAAGGAAAGACAATTTCAGCAACATTACAAAGCTGTAATTGATAACATTTCCTTGGATGTTGACACTTTTACTCATCATGTATCAGCCTATCAATTGTTGGCTACTCAGGGCAATGAGGAGGCAGAAAAGACTTTAAATCTAGTATATACTTCAGAATCTCTACAAAGGGATAAAGCTGCTGTCAACTTGCTGCCTTCTACAGCTGGTGAGCCATCTGAAGAATTTGGAGTAAATTCTAATGATGATGACTCTGTTTCATTTGATGGAAGCATGAACTTAGAGGAGATGAAGGCCCAAGTTCTATTCCAGATTTACCTGAATGGGCATTGACAAAGGAGTCTACACCAGGACAATTCAATGTATCCTTAGTCAAACAAATCATGTCTGTCCAAAAAGCCATTCAGAACACCTCCAATGCTGGTACCAAGGCTATTCTTCAAGCCCACCTAGATTCTCTACATCTCATGAAGCTACAGCAATTAAGACAGAATCTGAGTGTGGATGAACTCAAGAAGGATATAGCTGACTTGAAGTCCTACAATCATGAGAAGCTGGATTCAGTCATGCCCTATGGTACCATGCAGGCCTTGTTACTGAGACTGAGAAGAGAATCAGATGCTAAAAAGAGGCTGGCCAAATTGGAGGACAGAGTTCAAGTTATTAAAAACTCTGTGGTCACCATTCTTCAAAATCAACAGTCTCAAACAAGTCTTCTAATGCAACTGGCTAAAGCACAAGGCTTGACTCCTCTCCTTGATGATAACAAAAAGGGGGAGAATAAAGTGGAAGGGGGAGGGGATTCATCTACAAACATTCAAATATCCAAAGTGCTAGTTCTTGCCAAAACTACTTCTCCAACACTTCAAATCAAAGGAAAGCTTGATGGAATTGATCTAATCCAGCTAGCAGCAGCTGAGATAAAGGTGAAGGAGCAAAGAAAAAAAATTGATGAAAGGATGCAACAGGTGTTTGGCTCTACAACTTCAAAATCATTATTTGTGAAACATAGCACAAAGGTTGAGCCAATCATTATGGAGCACAAGCCAGTAAGGAGAAATAAGGTTGGAGAAACTTCTTTCAGAAATATGAAACCCATGGTACTCAAGCCATCCACTAGATTCAACAGGGACTCTACAAAGAACCCTCTAAACTTTGGTCAACCAAAAGAAGTGGATTTTCCTCTTCCAAAACCTGATAAAGACAAAGTTTTGGGTGGTAGCATCATAAAGCACAAAGAGACCAATGATGTAGTGGAAAGAATGAATATGGCTATCATTTATAGAGAGGGAAAGAGTATCTGTGTGATGCAAGGACATCCCAAATTCTCAAAAGCTAAGAGGGAAGAAACCATGAGGTTAAAGGAAGAAGCTAAAAAGCTGAAGGCTGACAAAAGAGCACAAGCAAAGCTTGAAAAACAACTAAAGTCAAGTCAGACTGAAGAAAAGAAGAAGATTGAAGACAAGAGTGAAGAAGACAACATTGAAAGCAGAAATGTGGATATGGGGAATGTGGTTGGTGAGAGTGTGGAGGAAAGAAATGAATGGCAGAAAGGGAACAGAAAGAAGGCCAATGCAAAAAGGAAGAGTGGAGATGACACTGTGGAAACCCAATCAAAATCTAAACCACTACCTTCCATTCCTGAACCTTTTGTTGTTGATCCTAGTATAAATGTCCATGGTAAACCAATTATCCCTAAAAAGGAACCTATTGATTGGGACACCATCAACTTGCCTACCTTCCTAACTACCTCTCCACCACCACAGAAACTGAAAAGAAAATCCAAATCAACACCTCCCCCAACCTCAAGTAAATTCACTCAGAAATATAAATCTAAGCCTAAGACACAAGCTTCAAAGGATGATTATGTTCACATTTGTGACATAAAAGAGTTTACAGATATTAAACTCTATCTAGATGAGCTGGAGGAAGTAAGGGGAATAAGTGCATACAAACAGCTCCCAGAAAGGCTAGTGTTCAAGTATAAAGGAAGTGAGGAAAGGACCTGGCCTCTTCAAAGAATTCTGAATGAAGGCTATTCTACCTTGGTTAGAGTCTACTCAGCTATCAAAAGGGATTCTGGCTTTACCAGGACTGCCAAAACTGAGATTCTCAACAAGATTGCCTGCATAAGGAAAACTTGGTGGGAGTCTAATTCCTTGCCTAGAACATTACTCATACTCGAGCATGGAATTACAATTCATAAATCACCTCATTGGTTGATGGAGTTCAGAGACAATAAAGGAGTCAGAAGATTTTTCAGACTTGAAGACCAACTTAAAATTGCCAGTAATGAAACTCTCAAGGACATGCAATCTAAGTTGGATATCAGTGAAGAAGATAAAGCTGAATTCTACAGACAACTCCAACTCCAAGTAGAGGAAAATGACAGGAGTCTAGGGAAGAAAACAAGGGATCAAAGGAAAAGAAAATAATTTGCTCAGCCTAAAGGAGCATCCTTGGAAACAATGTAATTCTTCAATTCTATCTCAGTACATACACTTTTGCAGCACTTTTGAATTTCTACTTGATTTCAGTTCATATATTTGTTAAGTATTTTGTTATCATCAAGATAAACCCAAATTTATGCCTACAATTCTAGTAGACATAAATATGGGGAGATTGTTAGGAATATATGTATTAGTTTGATGATAAGTTAAACAAAACACTTAAGTAGAAATCTAGTGTTTGTAGCCTCAACGGATAAGACCATTCTGGCTATCCGTTAATGGAGTAGCTTTACTTAGAAAATAAGTTTAGTATTGTAGCACATTTCAGTTTCTGTATTTAAGTTATAATTCTTAGATGTTGTGGGAAATTATAAGTCATGTTGACTACTAGTGGATATGCAAATAGGAAGCTAATTGTAAATATTTTATGCCTTGTAATTTTGTATAAATGAAGTAGTATCAATTGATAAATTAAAGGCCTTCAACGGATGAGAAACAAAGCTTCAACGGATGTCTCTAAAGCTTCAACGGATAACATCCATCAATGGATGAGTGCATCAATGGATAAAGCTTCAACTGCTAATACATCAACGGATAAAGCTTCAACTGATAAAGCATCAACGGATAAAACCATCAACGGATGAAAGCTTCAACGAATGCTCAGTTCAATAGCAGTTGACAGTGACAATTCATAAGCTGACAGAGGCACATGGATTGACAGAGACAATTGGAATGTGGTAGCCTCTTGGAGGAATCAAGAAAATGCAGCATTTCCATTCTGGTGCAAACAAGGAAGTATTCAAAGATTCACAGATTATCCTAGATTGCATTGGATAGAGAAATGAAGAAGAAACATGTGAATAACCAAATTAATTGTATTTGTACTTTTGTCTTCACTTGTAAACTTGGTGATATATAAACCAAGTTGCAGCTAGTAATTAGATGGTGAATTTTTCCAGAGCTGTTTAGAAAAATCCAGAGAGAAAATCATCTAGTTTGTACTAGGACGCAGCTATGATCAATTCTTTGAATCATGGATTTTCTGAAATACACATCTCTGGTGGAACAACAAATCCACCAGAAAAGTTTTTGAAGCCTTTGTGTTCTTTACATCTGTGTCTTGAATATATATCTGTCTGCACCTGCTCAAAGCAATTCATACACAACTGTTCATCAAAACACTTAGCCTTTAAAACTGCTCAAAACTTGAAAAAGTTTTGAGATTTACATTCAACCCCCCTTCTGTAAATCTCATTGTTAGTTCCTTGGGAATAAAAATATATTTTAAACTCTTATGATCCGTACAGATCTCACACTTTTCTCCATATAAGTAATTCTTCCATATCTTAAGAGCAAACATAATCGCTGCTAATTCTAAATCATGCGTAGGATACTTCTGTTCATATGGCTTTAGTTTCCTTGATGCATATGATATTACTTACCCGTGTTGCATTAACACACATCTTAACCCTTTATACGAAGCATCGCTAAAGATCACAAACTCTCCTTTTTCATCTTGTAGCACTAAAACTGGGGCGGTTACCAATCTCTTCTTCAACTCTTGAATTTTTTTTTCGCATTTATCTGTCCAAACAAACTTCTCGTTCTTTCTTGTCAACTTAGTCAATGGAACAGCAATCTTGGATAAATCTTGCACAAATCTTCTATAGTATCATGCTAATCCCAGAAAACTTCTGACCTCCGTAGGAGTCTTGGGCCTTTCCTAATTCATCACAGCTTCTATCTTGGCTGGGTCTACTTTAATTCCTTCGCTATTGACTACATGTCAAAGAAAATGAACTTCTTTCAACCAAAACTCGCACTTTGAAAACTTGGCATATAACTTTTCTTTTCTCAAAACCTCTAAAGAAATCCTTAAATGTTCCATACGGTCTTCCTTCATCTTGGAATATATCAAAATATCGTCGATAAATACTATAACGAACTTATCCAAATACTGCTTGAACACTCTATTCATAATATCCATAAATGCGGCTGGCATGTTGGTCAAACCAAATGTCATTACCAAAAACTCATAATGCCTATATCTCGTTCGAAACGTCGTCTTGGGTATATATTCTGCTTTAATCTTCAGCTGATGATACCCAGATCTTAAATCAATCTTTGAAAAACAAGTAGCTCCTTTTAACTTATCAAACAAGTCATCGATTCGCGATAGAGGGTACTTATTCTTAATTGTCAACTTATTCAATTCACGATAATCAATGCACAGCCTCATACTTCCGTCTTTCTTCTTCAAAAATAACACCGGTGCACCCCACAGGGATACACTTGGGCATATTACTCATTTATCCAACAATTCTTTCAATAGCGTTGTTAATTCCTTCATCTCAACTGGTGCCATTCAATAGGAAGCTTTCGATACTGGTTCCGTTCCAGGAGCCAAATCAATCATGAACTCGATCTCTCGATCTGGAGGTAGTCCAGGTAATTCATCTGGAAACACATCGGGAAAATCTATCACTACTGGAATATCCTCAATCCTTATGGATTCTTACTCTATATCTTTAACATGAGCCAAATAGGATTCGCATCCTTGACGTAACAATCTCCTCGTCTAAATAGTTGTTAGAAACTTCCTTTCTTGTTCTTTTCCCTTGAA
The DNA here is from genome assembly GCF_009905375.1 of Apium graveolens. Classification (NCBI taxonomy): domain Eukaryota; kingdom Viridiplantae; phylum Streptophyta; class Magnoliopsida; order Apiales; family Apiaceae; genus Apium; species Apium graveolens. Next base: position 137,243,962 of record NC_133648.1, on the reverse strand, counting down.
TATCACTTCAACATCATCATTGGTCTTTAACTTCACCTTCTTACTTTTACACTCAATTTGCGCCTCGTGATTTGACAACCAATCCATTACTAATATAACGTCGAACTCTCCTAACTTAAAAGGAATTAAGTCAGCAGAAAAGTGCCGACCTGCTATAATCAAATCGCAATTGAGACAAATCCTATTAGCAATAACTCTCTCTTGATTTTCTACTTCTATAATCAAATTAGGTTCAAGAGGGTACGTAACACATTTTAGCCTATCAAGAATACTTTCTGCAATAAATGATCTAGTTGATCCAGAATCCATTAATACTTTTACTTCTACTGAGTTTATAACGAGCGTACCTGCCACCACATCCATATCTTTTACATCATCTTTCATTATCATGTTGAAGGTTCTCGCTCTGGGTTGAGCTATTGGTGCTGGGGGAAACAGTGGTCCAGAAATCCTAAGAACATTTTCCTTCTGAATAGGCTCCTTAAAATTTCTAGCCATATGGCCCACCTTTCCACACTTAAAACAAGTTAATTCTGGCTTCCTTGCTCCACTTGGGCAATTTGTTGAATAATGCCCTTTCTGATTACACCTAAAATATGTCACTTCTAGCTTGTTACATCTTCCCAGGTGTCTCTTCCCTGTTAGATATATTTGAGATGTCATGTCTAATATGATTCATGTTTAATTTTCAGATCATAACAAACAGGACATTTCAGGACTTGCTGAAATCAGGACTTACTGGAAGTCAGAACTTAATATCATAACTTAAGGTCATATCATAACTTAAGTGCGGGAAGACTTTCATATAAGGAAGGAAGATGATTTACAGTAGAAGATCGAGACTAAAACAATAGAAGATATGCATGGAAAAAGTTAGAAGACTGAAAGACTTGTAGAAGATATCTGATTGATATATTTTAGGAGGCAGAATTATATTCCATATCAATTAGAAGTTATCTTGTAACTGTGTACTATATAAACACAGACTTAGGGTTTACACTATATGTGTTATCATTATCGAGAAGATTATACATTGTAACCTAGAAGCTCTTAGTGATATTTGTTCATCACTGAGAGAGAACAGTTCCATTGTAAGAGAGTTTATCATATTGAATATATCAGTTTACTGTTACTTGTGTTCAAAATTGATTTGATTGTAGTAACACTGTATTCAACCCCCTTCTACAGTGTTGTGTGACCTAACAATAGGTATCAGAGCTTATCTGTTAACACACATACAGTAAATATCCAAATAATCATGTCTGAAGAAGCACAAACTCCAACCAAGCCCACCAAAACTGAAGAAACTCAAAAGACTCAAACCCACAGTCGATATGAGACTATTAGGGTTCCCATACTGAGACCTTCTGAGTATCCCATATGGAAAGTGAAAATGGCTATGTTTCTGGAAGCTACAGATCCAGAATACCTTGATAGAATTAATGAAGGACCACATAAGCCTACCAAGCTCTCTGTTGTAGTTACTGATCAACCAGCAAAGACCATACCAAAGGAGAAAGGTGAGTATACAGCTGAAGACATCTCATCTATTGCCAAGGATGCAAGGGTAAAGTATTTGTTGCATATTGCCATTGATAATGTCATGTCAAACAGGTTAATTCATTGTAAAACTGCAAAGGAGATATGGGATGCTTTGGAGATAAGATGCAGGGAACTGATGCAATCAAGAAGAACAAGAGGACTATACTCACTCAAGAGTATGAGCACTTTGACTCAAAAGCAGATGAGTCTTTAACTAACTTATATTACAGGTTTGTCAAACTCTAGAATGATCTGTCACTGGTGGACAAGGAATATGATCTTGAAGATTCAAATCTAAAATTCCTTTTAGCTCTTCCTGAAAATTGGGATTTGAAGTCTACTACCATAAGAGACAACTATGACCTTACTGAAACTACTCTTGATGAAATTTATGGTATGCTCAAGACTTATGAACTTGAGATGGATCAAAGGAGTAAGAGGCATGGAAGAAAGTCAAAGACAGTTGCTCTTAAGGCTGAGGAGGAATCTCCTAAATTGGCTGCCTCAAAAAGGGGCAAAGGAAAGGCTCTCATCATAAATTCTGATTCAGAGTCATCATATTCTGATGATGATGATTCAGAAACTGAAAGTTTACCTGAAATAGATGTTGATGAAGAGATGATAAAATTGTGTGCTCTTATGGTAAAGAGCATCACAAAGATAGCCTACAGGAAATTCAGAAAAGGCAAGAAGTTTTCCAGGAAAAGTTGAAGTTCTGATAAGAAAGGGTTCAGAAAGTCTGAAGGCAAGGGAGGGGAGTCTGACAGAGGAGACAACTCAAATGTCAAATGCTACAACTGTGGTGAAAGAGGCCACATATCTCTTGAATGCAAGAAAGGAAATAGTGACAAAGGCAAGGCACTTATCATAAAGAGGAAAAGCTGGACAGACACTTCAGATTCTGAACATGAGGTGAATTATGCCCTGATGGCAAATGCTGAAAGCAGTCCTGAAACTGCTGAATTAAAGGAACCTAAATCAACTTATGCCTTCCATACTGATGATATTACTGAGTTGAGATTATATCTTAAAACCATGTTTATTAGTTATATAGATCAGACTTTAACATGTGAAAGATTAACATCTGAAAATCTTGCTTATAAAAAGAGAAATAATTATTTAGAAAAGGAGTTAGTTTTACTTCATCAAACTAAGAAAGAAAAAGATGATGTTTTATATGTTAGAAATGAAGTGTTAAAATTGAATGAATCTCTAAAAGCTGACTTAGAAAAGGAAAAAGAGATTATCAAAACTTGGACTAACTCTGGAAAAACAACTCAGAATTTATTAAGTAGTGGAAACTGGAAAGAGGGCATAGTTTATGGAGATGATAAAAGTGAAAAAGGAACTGAACAAATTGAGCCAATTGTTGTTAAATAGACTGATATGCCGAAGGTTAATCCTGTTAAGTTTTTAGCAAAAACTGTAAAGTCTGATTCTGAAAAGATGAAAGAGTCTGTGACAGAAGTTAAGGAAAAGTCAACTTCTGACAAATTAAAACAGGATAAACCAGCTGAAGTCAACATAGGCTGAATGACAAAGAAGCAGCTTAAGCTTAAGTTGAAAGAGATTAGGAATGTCAACAAGGTAAAGGAAGCTAGGAAAAATAGGAATGGAAAGGAAGGTGTGAATAAAAGAAATAACTATATGCCTATTCCTAATGCTCCTAGAAAGAAATGTTATAACTGTGGAAACTCTAACCATCTTGCTTCTTTTTGCAGGAAGAATAAAGATATAAACTCTTTACCTCCTAGATCAGGAGTTAAGAGTCAGTCTGTTAGGTTTAAACCACAGAATCCTTGTTTTCATTGTGGTAGTTTATGGCATTCCATTTATACTTGTAAGAAATATCATAGTCTGTACTATGATTATTATCAAATAAAACCTTCTTTGAAGAAAGTTACTTTAATTCCTTCTAGTGTAAAGTCTGATGCAAAGTCTGATATAAACTATGATAAACAACATGTTAGCATAAACTCTTAAATTAAATCCGCTGCAAATGCTAACAAACTTAAAAAGGCCAAAGGATCCAAGCAAGTATGGGTCCTTAAAACTAACCATTAGTGGTCTTTGTGATTGCAGGGCAACGGGAAAAACATCCTAGTGCTGGACAGTGGATGTTGAGGACATATGACTGGAAATAAAGCCCTGCTATCAGACTTTGTGGAAAAAGCTGGCCCAGGAGTTTCTTATGGAGATGACAACATGGGAAAAACTCTGGAATATGACAATATAAATCTTGGGAATGTCATCATTAAATCAGTAGCTCTTGTCTCAGGACTTAAACACAATCTCCTAAGTGTGAGTCAAATCTGTGACAGAGGTTATCATGTGGATTTCTTTGAAGAACACTGTGAAGTTGTAAGAAATTCTACAGGTAGAGTGGTTCTGAAAGGTTACAGGCATGGTAACATTTATGAAGCTAGATTTTCAACAACTTCTGATGGTTCTGCAATCTGTCGGTTGAGTAGAGAATCAATTGAAGAAAGCTGGAATTGGCACAAAAGACTCTCTCATTTAAATTTCAACAACATAAATGAGCTTGTAAAGAAAGATCTTGTGAGAGGACTTCCATAATCAATATTTGCTCCTGATGGCCTTTGTGATTCTTGTCGAAAGGCAAAACAAAGAAAATCTTCTTTTAAGAGCAAAACTGAATCTTCAATTCTTGAGCCTTATCACCTACTGTATGTTGATCTATTTGGTCCAGTCAATATCATGTCTATTGCAAAGAAGAAATATGTTATAGTTATAGTGGATGAGTTCACAAGATACACTTGAGTGTATTTCTTGCACAAGAAGAATGAAACTGCATCTACTGTAACTGATCATGTCAGACAGCTGGATAAGTTGGTCAAAGATTCTGTTAAAATTATAAGAACTGATAATGGCACTGAGTTCAAGAATTCAATCATGGAAGAGTTCTGCAAAGAGCATGGAATCAAACAGGAATTTTTTGCACCTGGAACTCCCCAGTAAAATGGATTTGAAGAAAGAAAGAACAGGACTCTCATTGAAGCTGCACGAACAATGCTTGATGAAGCAAAGCTACCAACCTACTTTTGGGTTGAAGCTGTGCAGACTGCTTATTTTACACAGAATGCTACACTCATAAACAAGCATGGAAAAACACCATATGAGATGGTGAAGAAAAAGAAGCCAAATCTGAAATACTTTCATGTATTTGGATGTAAGTGTTTTATTCCTAAGACTCATCCTGAACAACTGTCAATATTTGATCTAAAAGCTGATGAAGGAATTTTTGTTGGATATCCACTTTCCAAAAAAGCCTTCAGAGTCTACAATTTAAGAACAAGGGTTGTCATGGAATCTATGAATGTATCTTTTGATGATAAGAAGATTACTGGACTTGAAGATTTCAATGATCATGATCAACAGAGATTTGAAAATAAAGATTTAAATTCTGATTCTGTAAATACTGATGACTTAAACTCCGATCCTGTAAGTGCTGACGGGTTAAGTTCTGATGTCATTGAAATTGTGGTAACAACTCCAAAGGAAAATGCACATGTCCAGGGGGAGCAAGCTGAAGATCCTACCATAACTCAAGACTCTCAAGAAGCATCAGAACCTGTCACTGGCTCTTCAAGTTCTGATTCATCAAGTTTTGATGAGCCAAATTCTGATAATTCTGGAAACTCTGATTCTTCAAATCCTGAAACTTAAATTCTGAAGTCTCAGAGAGCATAACTACAGGGGGGCATCAGAAAATGTTGATGGAGATAGCATGGATCATGGGGGAGGATCCAGTTCTAGAGAACAACTTCCATCTGCAAGGAAGTGGACTAAATCACATACACCTGACTTGATAATTGGAGATCTTGAAGCAGGTGTCAGAAATAGAACTGCAACATCAAATGAATGTCTCTATCATTCTTTTCTATCTCATACTGAACCAAAAAAAGTGGAAGAAGCTCTTCAAGATGCTGATTGGGTGCAGGAAATGCAGGAAGAGTTGAATGAATTTGAAAGAAATAAAGTCTGGACCCAAGTGCCAAGACCAAAGAACAGATCTATTGTTGGCACAAAATGGGTGTTCAAAAAAAAAACTGACAGTGATCGCATAATTACAAGGAACAAAGCAAGGCTGGTTGCTAAAGGCTACTCTCAATAGGAGGGTATTGATTATGATGAAACATTTGCACCAGTTGCTAGATTGGAAGCCATAAGAATCTTTTTGGCTTATGCTGCTCACAAAAAGTTTAAAGTCTTTCAAATGGATGTGAAAAGTGTTTTTTCAATGGAGAATTGGAAGAAGAGGTATATGTTGAACAACCTCCAGGCTTTGTAGATCCAAAATTTCCAAATCATGTCTACAGGTTTGACAAAGAACTTTATGGCCTTAAGAAAGCTCCAAGAGCATGGTATGAGACTTTAGCTCAATTCCTTTTGCAAAGTGGATTTCACAGAGGTACAATTAATAAAACACTGTTCTACCTCAACCATGGAAAGGACTTACTTTTGGTACATATATATGTTGATGATATCATATTTGGTTCTACAAATGTCAAACTCTGCGAAAGGTTTGCAAAGCCAATGCAGTCAAAATATCAAATGAGTATGATGGGAGAACTTAGTTATTTTCTGGGACTTTAAGTAAAGAAAAATGAAGAAGGTACTTTTATCTGTCAATCCAAGTATACCAGAAATTTACTCAAGAAGTTTGGAATGCAAGATAGTTCAACTGCATCCACTCTCATGGCCACTGCAACCAATTTAGATAAAGATACCGGTTCATCAGTAGATATTACTAACTACAGAGGTATGATTGGCTCTTTACTCTGTTTAACTGCAAGTAGACCTGATATCATGTATGCTACCTGTCTTTATGCAAGATTTCAGGCTGATCTAAGAGAACCTCATCTAATAGCTGTGAAAAGAATTTTCAAGTACCTCAAGGGTACAGCTGACCTAGGATTGTGGTATCCTAGAGAATCAGATTTTAAGCTAATAGGTTACTCAGATGCAGATTTTGCAGAATGCAAAATAGACAGGAAAAGCACAAGTGGAAGCTGCCAATTTCTTGGAGGCAGATTAGTTTCTTGGTTTAGCAAGAAACAGAAATCAATTTCCACATCAACTGCAGAAGCAGAATATATTGTTGCAAGAAGCTGTTGTGCACAGATTCTTTGGATGAAGAATCAGTTACTGGATTATAGGTTAGAATTTTCTAAAATACCTATTTACTGTGATAATCAAAGTGCTATTGCTATGATAGGTAATCCAGTTCAACACTCAATGACAAAGCACATCAGCATAAGGTATCATTTCATAAGGGAACATGTGATGGAAGGTACAGTGGAAATGCATTTTATTCCAATAGATCAACAACTAGCAGATATCTTCACAAAACCACTATGTGAAGCTACTTTTACAAGACTGGTAAATGAACTTCGAATGGTTTTAGGTTTTTTCTTTAAATCTGCTTAGTTTTTGTTCTCATGCATCAGACTTGATGATCAGTGTTTACAGATTGTCTTATCTTCATGTAATATGTACTTAAATTGAAATATATTAAATGGTGATTGTTATCTGATGTGGATCTATATACTCTGATAGTGTTTTAAATGTTCTGTGACTATTCAATCCAATGAGGATTACTGTGCTAGATTCTGACCTACTAGTCTTTAACATACTAGATATCCCATGTTTGAATTAGTTGTTTATGTTGAAATTTATTAACACATGCAAATTCTGATTTTGAGCTTAGTCAAATTTACTTTGTGTATCTTATTACTAAGTCATAAACTAGATTCTTGCTTCTTATCTGTCAAACTCTGATGACAGTAAATCTTAAGGATGAACCACATGCTTGATAAGCCTCACTTATCAAAAGAAAAGAAAAGAAAAGAAAAGAAAATTAAAGTCAGGTACTCCTTTGAGATCTAGAGTAAATATGTGGAAGGGAAGACCCAAGTGCATTGCTGGTTTTAAGTTATATGCATTAGAAAAGCAAATAAATTTTCTTGGTGACTTTTCACATTCTCTGATTAATAGAGAAATACTCTAATAATAGTATAAATTCTGATAGCAGTTGTGACTCATTTACCCTGAGAAGCCACTGTGAAAAAGAATTCTAAAAGATGCATAAAATGAGCATAAACAGTTGAGGTGGACTCATGCACAAATTTATCCTATAGTAGACTTCATTATTAATGACAGATTTTAAGCACTTTTCTTAGTTATGCCTTATTTCTAAGATGTATTGAAGTATATCAGACTTTAATCTTTATCTGATATTTTGCTAATGCACATACTTTCACTCCATATGAATGATGAAAATTACTGTGGTGATTAAGTTATTTTTGACAAACAGTTAAGTGTCATTTGCATAAATTCTGAGGATAAGTTCTGATGGAAGTTCTGATGATTAAACTATGCAGAAACAAGTCAGTATTTGTATGAAGAATCACAGATACAAACATTCACTTTTTGAGTACGGAAGCCATGTTCCGATGACTGTTAAAATATGATAATAGTCAAGTTCTGATATTAAATCCTGATGAAAACTCTTATGCTTATGTGGCATTATTCTTTACTTGAATTATTTATGGTAAATACTGTAACGATCATATTTAATCAGAATATAATTGGATGAGATAAAAACTGTCATAATCATTTGGGTTAGTGGTAAACGTGTCTGTCTTGAAAAACTGCATGTGCACGTTAATTATTGCTTATTTCTCGTGCCCACTAACTCTGCTTTAACTATTTACTGGCTGACAGGTGTACACGTGTCTGTTTTACTTTTAAAAAAGGACTGTTGAGTGGAGAGAGTATATATATGGGAGTTAAAAGATTTTCTAATCTTTTACCTACTTTTCTATTCTTAATCTCTCTTATTCTCTCTCTCTCTCTCTAATATTCTCTGAAGTTTTTTTCATACAGGACTTTTATCAAACACCTTGTGCATAATATATTTTCTCACTTATTTCTTACAGAAATGGCACCAAAAGACATTATTTTCAATGGAGCAAAGTCTGTCCCCAACAATTACTTGGCTATTCTTAGCAAGAGTGAAGCCCCATCAGATCTTCATTTCGTTCAGGACTTTCTCGCTAACTCTGAGATAGGTTATGCACTGACCCAACCAGACACATTCTCAGGAACTCAAGTGCTGGAGTTCTGGAGGTCAGGCGTGTATGATGATGGTGGTGCCAATGGGTCCCCAAGTATTATCTTTACTACAGGGGAGGATGCCCATGTGGTGACTTTGGCCACATTTAAACAAGCACTTCATCTACCCGAAAACTGCATATATTCAACCATTGAAGAGCCAGTTCTTCAACAGCTAATGGCCAATCTGGGCTATGAGAAGACTCTAGCGAAGCTGGGACAGTTGAAGAGACCTCACATAAGGAGGGAATAGAGTTTCTTCTTCGACTGCATCACCAGGACTTTTGCAAACAAGTGCTCCAATTTTAATGCCATCCCAATTCTCAGTCAACAAATCGGGTATGCTCTTATAAATCAAACTCATTTTGATTATGCAAATGGTGTTTTAGGCTTTATTGGGGATAGGATGACAGAAGATAGAAACACTGTATATTTTGCTAGATTCCGTCAGCTTATTTATAGTTCTTGTTGTTCTGATGCACCCCAATTAGCAAGTGAGTTAATTGAACCATTTAAGCTTGCTAAGAGAGATTTTACTGACTTATTATCTACTGATAATAAGAAAACTGTTTTGAGACCCCTCCAAATTCCACAATCTGTCAAACAGTTTTTGGTAAACTCTGACCCATCCACATACACTTCTCTATATCCTGATGTCCAACCATCCCAACCTCCATCAGAACCTCCAACCACTACCACAACTACACAAACATCTCAACCTTCTCAACCTACAATCAGAACTTACTTCCAACCATCAGCTCAATCCCAACAACAACAACAACAACAACAACAACAACTATCAGCACATACAATCAGACCTTCACCTTCCAGGCCAAAAAGGACAAAGTCTGTTCCTCAGCCTCCATAAAAGAGAAGGAAAATGATTCTCAGGGATGAATCTGATAGTGAAGAGGAAGCACAGGTTCATACATCAGAACCTGTGACAGTTGAAGATGAGAATGTCACTTCTTAGAAAGAAACTGCAGCTGAAGGTTCTGATACCTTGAAGAGGAAAAGAACTTTAAACTCTGATGATAAAGCAACTCCTTCATTGGAAAGGAGATTGAAGAAAATGAGGGAAAAGAGGTATAATGCTAAGCCTCCATCAGAAGATACTAAAGAAGCTGAGGAAGGAGATCAGGAATATCTGATCTTAAAAGAGCCAATTATCATTGAATCTCTGCCACCTCCAGCTAAAGACCAAGACACTGTTCCTGATACAGTAGTTACACCTCCAGTCTCTCCTCTTCATGAAGATGTTATAGTTGAAGATTCAGGCTTAAGTCCTGAAATTGACATCAATAGAATGCACACTCCTACTATTCTATATTTGGAAGCTCCTACATCAACTCAGACATCTCCAACTCATTCTCCAATCTTAAATGCCTGACGCTGAGATACCATCTACACCAATTCTGGATCAAGAACATGAAGATCAGAATTTAGATGAAGATAATTCAGAAACTCCTATAGCCTCACACACTGTTGTGTTATCTGAGGATAATGAGTCTTCATCAAGCTCTGGAGACAGTGTCTCAGTACATACTCAAGCTCCTGTACTTGGAAAGGAAGCATTGGTCAAGAAATTTGTTGAACAGGATGCTCTTGTACCTTGGAATGAAAGTCATAGAGTGTAACACCCCCAAATGCGGGGTCGGGGATCCGGGTTGTCACGAGTTCCATTTCCCTTAATAACACCCAATCTTAATAAATAATCAACTATTCTGTACTGTGACCCCACCATAAACACACAAGCCACAAGTTATAGTCTCAGAGATGAATATCCAAAAATAATCACAAGTCGTTTTATTCCACAATTATATGCCAATACCCCTTAAAAGGGTTTCTGAATAAATTTACATTTCTTTGCCATTATTACAATTCATAAATATACATAAATCTGGTTCATCAATAGTTGAAAACGTAGCCTATTGGTAGCTCCTACCTCAGCTACGGCGGCATCATCGCTTCCAGAAAACTGCGAAACATTTTCTAACCGCTTGCGAATTGGAAGCTTGGTCCTGTTCATCTTGTCTAGCTGATGTTGTGTGATGAAAGAAGAAAGCAAGGGTGAGCAACAAGCCCACCAAAATAATATGTATAATGATTTATAATATATGAGCATTCTCATAGTACTCATGAAAGTCTTAGTCAAGAAGAAATAAACCAAGTTGATATCTTAACGCAACCAAGTCGCAAAATATTCAGTATATATACATATATACTTTTCACAATCTTTGAAATCCTCTGACATGTATAATATACACAGAGTTCCAGTTTATAACTGTATAAAAATATCGTTGCAAGGTGATCTCATATATCCAACCTTGTCTCAACGTTTTTCTGAAAATCTTTGTCATGCATAAGATAATCATTAACTAGATATAAGTTTAAAAGATGAAGTTACAAGATACTCCAATATACTTATATCTTTTCCGAATACTACTTGAACTACCACCGTTCAAGTTATAATTAGTTTCAAAAGTTCATCACACTGATGAGACTACAAGATAGGACTCGAATAGATTCAATCTTTGAAATATCATTAAATGAAATGAAGTTATGATATACTTCATTAAGTCCCGATATATATATCCACATATATATATCTCTTTATACATTTCCTGAAAACCTCTGTCATGTAAAGTATGAACAGAGTTTGTAACATCCAATGAATTTTTGGAAAGGAAAAGAATTGTGGCATAAACCCGGTATCTTGCTGATCAGGTAAAGATACCAATAAGTAACCTTTTCTACTGTAGATGGATGAATTCCTCGCCGGTCATCACCATGGTCGCATTCGGACCTCACGCTAGACCGTTACCCGGCCACTCACGCGTGGATGGACTGTTACCCAGCCACTTACACCTTCATAGACCGTAACCCGACCTGTCGCTTATGCCGACTCAATCAGATGGACTTACTTCCCGAACATTGGGCAAGTAATCAAATTGACGTCTCAAAATAGCAACCACGTTGTGAATATAAAATACACCACAGAGCCGGATCCCTCAGGTTTTGAGCGAGTATTTAAATCTCCTTTGAAAGGAAGATCTTAAATATAAAAATGAGTTTTGCGATCCGCTCTAACTTTTAAAATCATTTTGAAGACTCGAAAACATTTTAAGAATGTTTGGAGTAATGATGATTTAATGAAATAAATCAGTCCCGATATATTAGAAAATATCTGAATATTATTATTTAAATAATATCCCCATAAAGAATAATCTTTATAAAAATATTTGAAGTAGAAGTTTTAAAACTCATACTTGAAATGGATATTAAATAAACCAAGATATACTTATACGAAAGTATAATTTTATTTGAATAATCAAAGATAAGTTTGATTATCGACACCTTATTCTTTAATAAAATAAAGTATATATCTCAGCAAATAGTCGAAGTCATAGGTCCTCAAATGAATATTCAAATAATATTCATTAAATAATATAATCTGAGTCATAAGTCCTCGAATGAATATTCAAGTAATATTCATTAAATAATATAAACTTATCGAATAAACCTTATTCGATTAATAGTTTTAAAAACTATTCATATATATATTTATATATATTATACTCGGGAGCCTCGCCTCCCAGTTTTAGAAAAAGTTCACCTTTTGCTCCCCTATACTAAGGGTATACGCAAATACCGCTTATCTCTAACATAGGTATTATGCAACTAATAAGCATTTGAACCAACAGATATATAAATCAAGAATACGAAACAGGCATGCATATATACCATATCACATGCTACAATATATCGCAAGAATTTGCTAATAACAAATATGCATTTATCACAAGATCATGCATATACACATATACATCACAACAACAGTTATACGGGTAGAAAACTTACCTGAGCGACTGGGGGTTACAAATGGCTCGGGACGAGTCTGGTAACCTATAAATAATATATAAGTTGGAATTAAACCAAAGTCACTTGTAAATCTATACTTTAACCAAATTAGACTCTAACGCTCGCTTTGCGCTTACTGATTCTCTTAAGTCGCTCGAGTACCCTCAGCTCCACCATTTTTAATAAATTAACCATTACGAGTTTTAAGGCGATTCCTTCGCGAGTGTCTTACCAACTGCGTATTACACTTTACATAAATGTTTCATACTCCAATTAGTCCTTTAAGGTCTTTAACCTATGATTCAAAATAAGGCGAGGGGTAATGGTTCGTTCACGAAATGTCGTTACTTAAAACGGCCGTTTCTCCTAAACCGTACATCGGAATCAAACGAACCACATATCAAAATGAAGCTCGTAACATGAACTATCTAATCATGGCAATGGTCAAACCCTCTAAGGGAGTTATCGGGTCCTAATGTTATGAACAAAAGCAGTCTAAAGTAAATCGGACATTACGACAGTTATGTTTACGCGATTTCCCAAATTTAAAACACTCCAATTCATATCAATCCAACTACCAATCAATAACAACTCAAGATACACATCAATGCTACTGATTTTATTCATAATAAGCTCAATGATCTCAATCCAATAATATATTATAACATCTCCAAATTCAACTAAACTACTTAACAATTAAGCTCGAATCATGCTTAACATTCAATTTACTACTCATCCATCCAAACCATCTCCAAACTTCAACATTCAAACTCATTACTAAAGGGTGAGAAGATTTATACCTTTTTTGGAGGGTGGAAAGTTACTAGGGAGCCTCAAAGAACCTTGATCTATCCTTATATAACCTTGATCTTGCAAATGAAATCAAGAAACACAAAGTTAAAAATTTGAAAACACTATTCACCCTAATCTTTGGTGAATTAATTAGCTATGAAAATCATGGAATCTTGAGCTTAAACTTATGGCTCATCTAAGTTATGAATTATGGAAGCTAAGGAAACAAACCTCTTGATTTCTGAAGGTATGTAGCTAGGGTTTTGAAATTTTCCTCCTTGGTTTAAGAAGAAAAAGCCGAGAGCTTGTTCTTGAAGAAGAGAAGTCAATTTCTATTTTTGATGAAATGAATTCTTTTTGGCTTGGTTGATTTTGATTTGTTTTTTTTTTGCTTCTTACCTTTTTACCATGGTAATTATTGTGTGGTTCACAATCATCCAACAATTCCTTCCCTTATGTCATGCTTATGTCACATTGTTATGTCATCATCCCTTACTTGCCTTCTTCTCATTGGTTGGATGACATCATCCCCTCTAATATCTTTGATTAACTTCTAATTATTTGCCTAATGACCGCTGATCTGTTATACAGTTCGCTTATCTTTCGTTCTCGTTTCTCGTTTGAGGGATCATACCCGGGATCTTATTACTTAGGTCTTCTTAACCTTTCTCAATACATTAGATTCCTTTTATGATCCTCTCTTATAATCTTTTAATTTAAATCCTTTTTATCCTGTTACCTTATACTCAATTCTTTCTGTATCTGGTGGATTTTCGGGAAAAATCAAAGTGTTCGGATTTGGATTCTGACGATCTTTATATACAGTTATATACTATATAGAGTACTAATAAAATCTCAGAATATCAATAACAGAACCCCTACATAGTGTGGCATGAAAAGTTTTCTTATTTAGCATAATCTGAAAAATCACTATTCATAAGGGTTTCAAAAATTCCCAAAAATTGGGGTTATTACAGTCTCCCCTCCTTAAAAGGATTCCATCCTGGAATCAGATAGAAAATGAATAGGGATACTCTCTTAGCATTGCACTTTCTAACTCTCGAGTAAATTTTCCCACATTGTGGTCCTACTACCAAACTCTACCTAGTTTGATAACCCTTCTCCTAAGCATTTGTTCCTTTTCACTCTATAACCCTTCCTGGTTGCTCCATATAGGTTACGTCGGTTTGCATGTCTATGCGCTCATATGCCCCTATTTATCTGGCATCCGAATTACACTTCCTTAACATTGATACGAGGAACACATTATGAACTTGCTACAGGTTCGGGGGTAGGGCTAGCTCGTATGCTAACTTTCCAATACGTCTTAATATATCCAAGGGTTCGACAAATTGTGGACTTAGCTTTCCTTTCTTTCCGAATCTCATCAATCCTTTCCAAGGGATACCTTTAACATTACTAGGTCCCCTGTTTCCTATTCTTTGTCCTTTCGTGTCAAATTAACATATTTCTCATGTCCATCTTGGGCTACTACCAGCCGTCCTCTGATTAGATCTATCATATCCTTGGTCCTTTGGACCACTGCTGGTCCGAGCATCTTGCGCTCTACAACTTCATCCTAACATAAGGGAGATCGACATTGTCTTGCCTCAAGGATCTCATAAGGCGACATCTCGATGCCTGACATAAGATCTATTATCATGAGAAAACTCAATCCGCGTTAAGTGATCATTCCAAATTCTCTCAAGTCTATTGCACAGACTCTCATTATAGCTTTTAGCATTAGAGCTTTTGCTTCTCAATACCCATTCTTTTCCAGTTCGTAATCGCTACTACCTTCCGTTCCTAATATTATACTGGTTATACTTTTTCTCGTTAGTGTTCTATAACCTTTTAATAACCACGTCAACCTTAGTATCACTAACGCGTAAGAATCAGAATACCATCGTACTGATACTACTTCCTTTAGCTGCTTCCATCTTCGAAAGCTTGATCCATCATATAGAAGTAAAGGAATTTGTTGAGAGATCACTATGATCATGAACACTTGTTCTATTGCATAGTTAGTACAGAAGGTGGCCAGCCTTTAGCACTTGACAAGCAATTAAACGACATGTGGTATCCTACTAGGCTTCTATCACACAGATAGATAGTCATTCGGCAATACCTCCCCTTCTGGAAGGGTTGTTCTTCTCAGCTTACATGAAATGAAAAGAAGAGAAAAGAACGAACTAAAGAGAATTGTATATATGTAAAAAAAATATTGCCATAAAATATCTAGCTTGGAATCTACCTCTGAACTATAGAGGTTTGTCATTGGAGAACAAAACATATATGTATTTATATCAACATCAAGTATTATATCATCGTATTTCACATGCCTAAATATTTTTGGTATTCCGTCCATCATTCTATGGACCCATGCTCTTCCTCGAGCTTATACATAATCACCTTTGAAACTCCCTCGACATCGAAAATCGAATCTGGGATCTCATTCTAGACACCATCGTTACTAGAATTCTATGTTTGCATCGCAACCTTCCTCGTATAGTATTACGACTTTCTATTCATAAGAAGGAATAAATATTCAATAGGTAGATAATCTACTTAACCAGTCTATTCAATGATAACTTATACACTACCACGACCCGATTAGTGGTACTCAATCTCAACATCCATTACACTACAACTCTCACGGTTGTAATCAGCTCATTATTCAAAGAATCATTGCTGCATTACTATGGTCCACCACTGACCTACTATCGTCATTCACTTTCCATGAAATCTTAATATCTAACTATACGGAGTCCATACATGTCGTATAGAATACTTCTAAGGAGTTAACATAATCACCAATCATAATTCATGAAGAACACTCTAAACTCTGACGTACTTTCATGACATGAAGTAGATAAAATTGCAGAAGAGTTTCAGTCAAAGCAACGATAGCAGGTTAATACCATTCTTAATCGTATGCCTTAAATAGAAGACTTAACTCAAGGGTTCGTCTAGTCCTTTTTGAAACATGGTCCTGGCTTATCTCAAGATAGTATCTTCTGAGATAGATAGCCCGCTCATGGCGATTACACAATTAAACATTTACCAACTACTATTACGGTTGGATATTGCACAATCATCAGAAGGAATGTCAATCTTCCAAACCATAATATAACCTTCATAGCTTTAACCATCATCACAGTATTCCTTTGGCACAAGCGCCTATAATTATTCTCTTACCTTTAAAGTGTCGGCCACCTCTTTGGCCTTTCCTGATAGTAAAATTTCCTTACAGTCAATGTCATTTTAACCACCTCCAAATAAATTTTCTACCTCATTTCAATCACAGCTTATGTGAAGATGTTTTCCTTAAAATCTGATGAGTAAAAAAATATCACCATTTTTCCATGAGTTATTGCCTCAGTCTTTAGAGGTTAATCACTGTCACGACTGACTGTCAATCATACTTAGAACATCTTCTATCTTAAGTCCTAATTGCCCTGAACAATTTCGACCATTACTGGTTTGATCCATACTTTCTCGTGGTTTAATATGTGCCCCACTTGGCATCATTATAATTACGTCACATTTCCTTTATCAACATTTCTATTCTTGAGAATTTTGAATATTACCTTTCTCCTTGTAAAACCTCTAAGGTTATCCTTGAATCATTCCTCCTGTATTCCCTAGATACAGGGCATTGTCTATATACTTCTGAAAAAATTTCTCCACTGATTCTTAAAGGTTGTTATTACCTTAATCCTTTCCAATTCATACTGTCAAAACTCATACTATCCCTATTAAGGGTGAAATGCCAACCTTTATGCATTCCCCAAGGATTCGTTTTAAGTTACCGATGTTCTATCCTTAATTCCACCTTTAAAAAGGTACATGCATCCTTTCATGGATAAATCAAGTCATATATCCCTGATAAGGGTGTCTTATTCAATCATTCCCACCTCGATAGTATATGCTTAATTTCACAATAACATCTGTATTCAAAATGAGGTCAATCAATATGGCCTCCAAAAGATAACAACGGTTATCCGCTTTTCTTGCCTAATTTGGTAACGATAACAAGGATGTTCTGGAAGATATTGGTCGTGTTCAACGTGAACCTCTTATTAATAATTCCTTATTTACTTTTGTTGTTTATCTTAGCAGTCACCTCAATGTTGGGATATCTTTCATACCCGGCGTCTCCCTTTCTGGGTATCGAGCCACCGGTCTTACACTTCACATTCTTGAAGGTCACTTCCTTCATCCAATTTTCCTAATTTCTTACTTCCTTGTCTCCTCAGTCTATCCGCGTCTCATTATTTATCCTTCGAATTATCTCAAGGTTTCCTCGAATCCTCCCAACTTACAGGGGATAGAATATATGTATCTCTTATGCTTTCAACCATCAATTTTAACTCATGGTGAATCACCCTCATCCTGACGAATACATACTTTTCTATTTCTATTGCTACGAGTCTTTAGGTTTTCGTCATACCCAATTCCCTTATCATACCTCAAACTCTATTGCCTTTATATTCCTTTCCACTTCAGTTTCTTTTTATTTTCCTTTCTCTTATCATTATTTCATGAACCAACACAACATAAGCATTGATTTCAAACATCCCGCCATTCTGGATTCGTGTCCTCAGAACGAATCTTGACAACTTTTACAACTTAGATTCATAATTCATCATACTCGTCTGCCTTTGTTCTGGATCTAAAGCTTTTACACTATCTCCATAACCTTGGGAAGTACTTTCCTGAAAACAATTGGCAGAACTTAAATCAGTTTATCATAATCTCTTGCTCCATGCCTTCCTTGGCCTTTCTCTAGCGGGTGGCCTCTCTCTTAGGAGGGTAAGTGACAAAAACAGTCTTTCATGATTCGTAACTCATTTAGAATCTCAAATGATTCCTATATTTCCTTTAGCCAAGCTCTTGACTCGACTGGGTCAGCTTGTTCCTTGGAACTCTAAGAGCTTAGCGACTTAAAGTACCTGAAAGAATTTCTCACCGCATTGTTTCCTCAAGGTGGTGGTTGGGAATAAAAGTATAAGTTCTGTTTAGACAGGTCCATGAATTGTCGTATAGGAGTACCATCTCGGGTCCCCTTTCCTTACTCGACTCCCGTTTCCATAGTCTGAACGTTCCCTCATTCTTCCCATAATCGGGGTCATCCTACATGTTTTAAATCCTCATTTTCCACTCCATTATGTTATGGGTTCCTTCTATCTTGATGGCGACCTCCCTGACTATCACGTTCAGGGTTTGCTCTAAATCTTATTCCTCAAACTAGCTTTCATCTAAGATTTCATCTTTAAGCTCTTGAACATTTGGAACCCAAATTCTGTAGGAATACCTCATTATTCCCTTATCATCTTTCTCGGTATTAATCTCTTATCTATTTGTTGGCTCTCTGCCTTCATTCATCACTTTTTCTGGCATAATATGTTCTTTTCCAATAATTCGGGCTGTATTGCAATCTCAAACAGCTTTTCGGTACCGGCTCCGATTACCTTCATATCTATTTCCATTTTCTCAAAATCTCTTATCAACTTTCCCAAAGACAATATCATCTTGAGTCTCTCCTTTACACTAAGGGCATTAGCCACCATTTTGGCTTTCCCTGGATGATAAAGAATCTCATAATCGTAATCCTTGATTAGCTCTAATCACCTCCTCTAGCACATATTGAGCTCTTCCTGTGTGAAAATGCACTAGAGCACTTATGGCTTGTGTAAATCTCGCACTTCTCTCCATACAAGTAGTGCCTCCAATCTTTATGGCAAAACTATTGCCACGAGCCCAAGCTCATGGGTGGGGATATTGAATTTTATATTCCCTTAGATGTCTTGACGCGTACGCGATTACCTTGCTGTGCTGTATAAGAAGCACCTTAATTCCTTATGCGAAGCGTCACTATAGATCACAAAATCTTCTTTTCCATCCAGCAATGCCATCAGAGGGGCCGTCACCAATCTTTGCTTCAGTTCTTAAAGGCTGTTCTCATATTTCTCTGTCCATTCGAACTTCTCAGTCTTATGAGTAAGCCGCGTTAAAGGGGCTACTATCTTTACAAACTTGAACGAACCTCCGGTAGTGACCGGCCAATCCTACCTCTGGTAGTTTCCCTAACCATGGTCATTAATACTCAATGGTCCTTTATTCATTCTTGTTAGGATCCTCCACGAGATCCTCCTCAGCAACAATCCCATCTAGGACAACATCCTCAACCCCTACATCCTCAATATGAACATCATCCGGTCCTGCGTTAGGACGCTCTATCGGATCCACAATCCAATCTCCAATTAGTAATAAAACATCATCACGCTGTTGCTCCTCAACCTCAGGGTTCGGAGTCCCGCTACCATCTACGATAACGAACTACGCTTCTATCACGATATTTATAAGGGTTCCCAAAAGGGTTTTAACTGTCAGTACTATGTTAGGTAGCCCGACTATGAACTTGGCAAGAGTTCTTATTATCTTAGTGAACTTATTATCTTAACGTCACATCATCTCTGAGGTTTATAACGCTTGGCTCTGATACCATTTCTGCAACACCCCCGAATCCGGGGTCGGGGATCCGGGTTGTCACGAGTCCCATTTCCCTTAATAACACCAAATCTTAATAAATAATCAACTATTCTGTACTGTGACCCCACCATAAACACACACACCACAAGTTATAGTCTCAGAGATGAATATCCAAAAATAATCACAAGTCGTTTTATTCCACAATTATATGCCAATACCCCTTAAAAAGGTTTCTGAATAAATTTACATTTCTTTGCCATTACTACAATTCATAAATATACATAAATCTGGTTCATCAATAGTTGAAAACCTAGCCTATTGGTAGCTCCTACCTCAGCTACGGCGGCATCATCGCTTCCAGAAAACTGCAGAATATTTTCTAACCACTTGCGAATTGGAAGCTAGGTCCTGTTCATCTTGTATAGCTGATGTTGTGTGATGAAAGAAGAAAGCAAGGGTGAGCAACAAACCCACCAAAATAATATGTATAATGATTTATAATATATGAGCATTTATTAATACCAGAATCATTGTCTATATATATATTATACTTGGGAGCCTCGCCTCCCAGTTTTAGAAAAAGTTCACCTTTTGCTCCCCTATACTAAGGGTATACGCAAATACCGATTATCTCTAGCATAGGTATTATGCAACTAATAAGCATTTGAACCAACATATATATAAATCAAGAATACGAAACAGGCATGCATATATACCATATCACATGCTACAATATATCGCAAGAATTTGCTAATAACAAATATGCATTTATCACAAGATCATGCATATACACATATACATCACAACAACAGTTATACGGGTAGAAAATTTGCCTGAGCGACTGGGGGTTACAAATGGCTCGAGACGAGTCTGGTAACCTATAAACAACATATAAGTTGGAATTAAACCAAAGTCACTTGTAAATCTATACTTCAACCAAATTAGACTCTAACGCTCGCTTTGCGCTTACTGATTCTCTTAAGTCGCTCGAGTACCCTCGACTCCACCATTTTTAATAAATTAACCATTATGAGTTTTAAGGCGATTCCTTCGCGAGTGTCTTACCAACTGCCCATTACACTTTAAATAAATGTTTTATACTCCAATTAGTCCTTTAAGGTCTTTAACCTATGATTTAAAGTAAGGCGAGGGGTAATGGTTCGTTCGCGAAACGTCGTTACTTAAAACGGCTGTTTCTCCTAAACCGTACATCGGAATCAAACAAACCACATATCAAAACGAAGCTCGTAACATGAACTATCTAATCATGGCTATGGTTAAAACCTAGCAGGGAGTTCTCGGGTCCTAATGTTATGAACAAAAGCAATCTAAAGTAAATCGGACATTACGACGGCTATGTTTACGCGATTTCCCAAATTTAAAACACTCCAATTCATATCAATCCAACTACCAATCAATAACAACTCAAGATACACTGTAACACCCCCAAATCCGGGGTTGGGGATTCGGGTTGTCACGAGTTCCATTTCCCTTATCAATACTTAATCTTAACAGTCAACCAACTACTGCGTACTGTGACCCCACAAAATAAACACACACACACCACAAGTTATAGTCTCAGAGATGAATACCAAAAATAACACAAGTCATTTTATTCCACAATTATAAGTCATTACACCTCAAAAGGGTTTCTGAATAATTTACATATTCCTTGCCATTATTACAATTCATAATATACATAAGTCTGGTTCATCAATAGTTGAAAGCCTAGCCTATTGGTAGTTGCTACCTCAGCTACGGCGACATCAACGCTTCCAGAAAACTGCGGAACGTTCCCTAACCTCTTACAAATTGGAAGCTTGGTCATGTTCATCTTTTCTATCTGTTGTTGTCTGATGAAGAAGAAAGCAAGGGTGAGCAACAAGCCCACCGAAATAATATGTATAATAATAAACAACATATGAGCATTCTCATAGTACTCATGAAAGTCTTGGTCAAGAAGAAATGAACCAAGTTGATATCTTAACGCGACCAAGTCGCAAAATATTCAGTATATAAGTATATATACTTTTCATAATCTTTGAAATCCTCTGCCATGCATAATATACACAGAGTTCCAGTTTATAACTGTATAAAAATATCGTTGCAAGGTGATCTCATATATCTAACCTTGTCTCAACATTTTTCTGAAAATCTTTATCGTGCATAAGATAATCATTAACCAGATATAAGTTGAAAAGATGAAGTTACACGATACCCCAATATACTTGTATCTTTTCCAAATACTACTTGAACTACCATCGTTCAAGTTATAATCAGTTTCAAAAGTTCATCACATAGATGAGACTACAAGAAAAGGTTTGAATAGATTCAATCTTTGAAATATCATTCAAAAGAAATGAACTTACGAGATACTTTATTTAGTCCCGATATATATATCCACATATATATCTCTTATACATTTCCTGGAAACCTCTGTTATGTAAAGTATGAACAGAGTTTGTAACATCCAATAAATTTTGGAAAGGAAAAGAATTTTGGCATAAACCCGATATCTTGCTGATCAGGCAAAGATACCAATAAGTAACCTTTTCTACTGTAGATGGATGAATTCCTCGCCGGTCATCACCCTGGCCGCATTAGGACCTCACGCTAGACCGTTACCCGGCCACCCACGCGTGGATGGACTGTCACCCAGCCTCTTACACCTTCATAGACCGTACCCCGGCCTGTCGCTTATGCCAACTCAATTAGATGGACTTACTTCCCGAACATTGGGCAAGTAATCAAATTGTTTTCTCAAAACGGCAACCACGTTGCGAATATAAAATACACCACAGAGCCGGATCCCTTAGATTTTTGAGCGAGTATTTAAGTCCGCTTCGAAAGGAAGATTTTAAATTTGAAAACGAGTTTTAGGATCCGCTCTAACTTTTAAAATTATTTTGAAGACTCGAAAATATTTTTAAGAATGTTTGGAGTAATGCTGATTTAATAAAATAAATCAGTCCCAATATATTAGAAAATATCTGAATATTATTATTTAAATAATATTGCCATAAAGAATAATCTTTATAAAAATAATTGAAGTAAAAGTTTTAAAACTCATACTTGAAATGAATAATAATTAACCAAAGATATACTTATACGAAAGTACGATCTTTATTTGAATAATCGAAAATAAGTTTGATTATCGAAACATTATTCTTTAATAAAATAAAGAATATTATTTAATAAAATAATCGAAGTCATAAGTCCTCGAATGAATATTCAAAACAATATTCATTAAATAAAATAAAGCGAGTCATAAGTCCTCGAATAAATATTTAAATTAATATTCATTAAATAAAATAAAATAAACCGAGTCATAAGTCCTCGAATGAATATTCAAAGTAATATTCATTAATAAAAATAAAGTTATCGAATAAACATTATTCGATTAATAGTTTTTAAAACTATTTATATATATATATATATAAATATACATATATTATACTCGGGAACACCGACTCCCGGTTTAGAAAAATGTTTACCTTCGGGTCCCCTATACTAAGGGTATACGCAATTACTGTTTATCTCTAGCATAGGTATTATGCAACTTATAAGCAATTGAATCAACAGATATATATCAAGATTACGAAACAGACATACATATATACCATATCACATGCTCCAATATATCGCAAGATTTGCTAATTAACCATCATGCATCTATCACATGATAATGCATATACATATGTATACATCACAACAACAGTATAACGGGTAGAAAACTTGCCTGAGCGACTGGGGGTGGTAAAAGTCCTGGGATGAGTCTGGTAACCTATAAACCACATATAAGTTGGAATTAAACCAAAGTCGCTTAAGAATCTATACTTTAACCAATTAGACTCTAACGCTCGCTTTGCGCTTAATGATTCACTTTAGTCGCTCGAGTACCCTCGACTCCACCATTTTTAATAAATTAACCATTAAGAGTTTTAAGGCGATTCTTTCGCGAGTACCCTCCCAACTGCCTAATCCACTTTACATAATTATTTTATACTCCCATTAGTCATTTAAGGGCCTTAACCAAGGTTTGAAAGTAAGGCGAGGGGTAATGGTTCGGTCTCGAAATACCGTTACTTAAAACGGACGTTTCTCCTAAATCGTAAATCGGATCTAAGCGAACCACATACCAAAACGAAGCTTACGACATGATCTAGATAAACATGGCAAGGTTACAGATTGGTCAGTGAGCTTTCTATCCCGAACACTAAGTACAAACAGTTGAATAAAATGGGCATTACGACGGCTATGTTTACGCGATTACCAAGTTTCTCACTACATCAAAAACTCACCAAACAACCCACAATTATTAACACATCAAAACCTCAACTAAATAATACTATACCAGTCCTTATTATCCAGATTCTTCATCTCAACCAACCACAATCAAGTTCTATTAACTATAACAAGATTCATTCACCAAATTACTCCAAATTCAAATCAAACTACTAATAATCAAAGATCATGCTTCTCATTTAGAAAATCAACCATCAAACTCACAAATAATCAAAGTAAAGGCTATGGTTTGAAGTTTATACCTTCCTTGGGAGGTGTTAAGTGTCTAGGAAGCCTTAGGGAGCCCCCTACAAGCTTGATCTTTCCAAAGAAATCAAGAACACAAAGTTAGTCTTTGAAGTTTCTAAAAGTCCGATTGCAAGAACTGTAAAAATGAGGGTCTTACCTTGCTTATTTGGACGAGACTTGTGAACAAGAGTTGTAGGCCATCTCAATACCTTTCCAACGAGCTATAGAACACAACATTTGAGTGAGTATTCAAAGAGATATGGCAGTTTTAAGTTGCTGGGTTTGTTTTGGCCGAGAGCTTTGTTCTTGGAAGCAAAAGTCAACTCTCCTTCTTTTTGTTTTATGAAATAATGTTTGGTTGCTTCTCTTTTTGTCTTAGCCAATGATTTAAATTTTTTACCATGGTTAATTTTGCATGGTCCAAAATCAACCAACAAAACAAAATCCCTTTGTCATGCTTATGTCATCAAGCTTGTGTCATCTTTTTACACTTGTCTTCCCTTTGTGGTATGATGATATCATCACCCACTAACCTCTTTGATTAACCCTTAATTACTTGGCTAATGACCGTTTATCTGTTATACGCTTCGCTTAACTTTCATTCTCGTACGTCGTATGAGGGATCATATCCGGGATCTTATTACTTGGGTTCCCCTAAATCTTTCTCAATATTTTTTATTCCTTTTTTGATCCTCTCTTATAATCCTTGAATATAAATCCTTTTAATCACATTACCTTATACTCAATTCTTTCAGTATCTGGTGGATTTTCGGGAAAAAATCAAAGTGTCCGGATTCGAATTCTAACGACCTTTACATACACTCATTTACTTTATATAATACCAATACGATCTCAGAATTTCCATAACAGTACTCCTATATAGTGTTGTCTGATAATTTTCCGTAATCAGCATCATCAGCAAAAAGTTACTATTCATCAGTGTTTCAAAAATTCCAAAAATTGGGGTTATTACAGTCTCCCCTCCTTAAAAGGATTCTGTCCCGAAATCAGATAGAAAATGAATAGGAATACTTTCTTAGCATTGCACTTTCTAACTCTCAAGTCAATTTTCCATATTGTGGTTCTACCACCAAACTCTGACTAGTTTGATAACCCTTCTCCTAAGCACTTGTTCCTTTTCGATCTATAACCCTTACTGGTTGCTCCATATAGGTCAACTCTGGTTGCATGTCTATGCGCTCGTATTCTCCTATGTGTCCGACATTCGGATTATGCTTCCTTAATATTGATATGTGGAACATGTTATGAACTTGCTGCAGGTTCAGGGGTAGGGCTAGTTCATTTGATAACTTCCCAATACATTGTAATATATCCAAGGGTCCAACAAATCGTGGACTTAGCTTTCCTTTCTTTCCGAACCTCATCAATCATTTCCAAGGGTTCCCAAGGGGATACCTTTAACAACACTAGGTCCCCTATTTCATACTCTTTGTCCTTTCGAGTCAAATCAGCATACTTCTTTTGTCCAACCTGGGGTTGCTACCAGCCGTCCTCTGATTAGATCCACTATGTCTTTGGTCCTTTGGACCAATTCAGGTTCGAGCATCTTGCGCTCTCCAACTTCATTCTGATACAAGGGAGATCAACAGTTTTTTTTTGTCCAGAGCCTCGTAAGGAGACATTCTGACACTGTCATATCATCTATCGTCGTAAGAAAACTCAATCCGTGCTAAGTGATCATTCCAAATTTCTTTCAAGTCTCTCTATAGCTTTTGCTTCTCATTACCCACTCTTTTCCAGTTCGTAATCGTTACTATCTTCCGTACCAAATTTTATATTGATTACACTTTTGCTCGTTAACGTTCTATAACCTTTTAATAATCGTGTCAACCTTAGTATCATGAACGCATTACAATCGGAATACCACCGCACTGGTACCACTTCATCTCTAGCTGCCTCCATTTTCGAAAGCTTGGTCCTTCATATAGAAGTAAAAGAATTTATTGAGAGATCACTATGATCATGAACACTTGTTACATCGCATAGTTAGTACAGAAGGTGGCCAACCTTTAATACTTGACAATCAATTAAACAATAGATGGTATCCTACTAGGCTTCTATCACACAGATAGATAGTCATTCGGCAATACCTCCCCTTCTGGAAGGGTTGTTCTTCTCAGCTTATATGAAATGAAAAGGAGAGAAAGGAACGAATTGAAGATAATTGTATATATATAAAATATACTGCCACAAAATATCTGGCTTGGAACCTACCTCTGAACTATAGAGGTTTATCATAGGAGAACAAAACATATACGTATATATCTCAACATCAAGAATTATAGCATCGCATTTCACATGCCTAAATATTTTTTCTATCCGTCCATCATTCTATGGACCCATGCTCTTGCTCGAGCTTATAAAAATTCACCTTTGAAACTCCCTCGACATCGAAAATCGAATCTGGGATTTCATTCTAGACATCATCGTTATTAAAATCCATTGCTACACCGCAACCTTCTTCATATAGTAATACTACTCTTTATCGATAAGAAGGAATAAATATACAATATGTAAATAATACACTAGTTAGTCTATCAATGATAACTTATACATCACCACGACCCGATTAGTTGTACTCAATCTCAACATCCATTACACTACAACTCTCACAATTGTAATCGGCTCATTATTCAAAGAATCGTTGCTGCATTACTATGGTCCACCACTGACCTACTGTCGTCATTCACTTTCCATGAAATCTTAATAGCTAACCATACGGAGTCTATACATGTCGTATAGAATTCTTCTAAGAAGGAAACATAATCACCATTTCATGATTCATGAAGAACACTCCTGAACTTGGCGTACATATGCCATGAAGCAGATTAAATTGCAGAAGAGTTTCAATGAAAGCAACGATAGCTGGTTAATACCATTATTAACCATATGTCCTTATTAGGAAACATGAAGCTCAAAGGTTCATTTAGTCCTCTCATAACATGGTCCTGGCTTATCTCAAGATAGGACCTTCTAAAATAGATATACCATTTCTGTAACACCCCCAAATCCGGGGTCGGGGATTCGGGTTGTCACGAGTTCCATTTCCCTTATCAATACTTAATCTTAATAGTCAACCAACTACTGCGTACTGTGACCCCACAAAATATACACACACACCACAAGTTATACTCTCAGAGATGAATACCAAAAATAACACAAGTCATTTTATTCCATAATTATAAGTCATTACACCTCAAAAGGGTTTCTGAATAATTTACAAATTCCTTGCCATTATTACAATTCATAATATACATTAGTCTGGTTCATCAATAGTTGAAAGCCTAGCCTATTGGTAGTTCCTACCTCAGCTACGACGACATCAACGCTTCCAGAAAAATGCGGAACGTTCCCTAACCGCTTAAAAATTGGAAGCTTGGTCCTGTTCATCTTTTCTATCTGTTGTTGTGTGATGAAGAAGAAAGCAAGGGTGAGCAACAAGCCCACCGAAATAATATGTATAATAATTAACAACATATGAGCATTCTCATAGTACTCATGAAAGTCTTGGTCAAGAAGAAATGAACCAAGTTGATATCTTAACGCGACCAAGTCACAAAATATTCAGTATATAAGTATATATACTTTTCATAATCTTTGAAATCCTCTGCCATGCATAATATACACAGAGTTCCAGTTTATAACTGTATAAAAATATCGTTGCAAGGTGATCTCATATATCTAACCTTGTCTCAACGTTTTTCTGAAAATCTTTGTCGTGCATAAGATAATCATTAACCAGATATAAGTTGAAAAGATGAAGTTACACGATACCCCAATATACTTGTATCTTTTCCAAATACTACTTGAACTACCACCATTCAAGTTATAATCAGTTTCAAAAGTTCATCACATAGATGAGACTACAAGAAAAGGTTTAAATAGATTCAATCTTTGAAATATCATTCAAAAGAAATGAACTTACGAGATACTTTATTTAGTCCCGATATATATATCCACATATATATCTCTTATACATTTCCTGGAAACCTCTGTTATGTAAAGTATGAACAGAGTTTGTAACATCCAATGAATTTTGGAAAGGAAAAGAATTTTGGCATAAACCCGATATCTTGCTGATCAGGCAAATATACCAATAAGTAACCTTTTCTACTGTAGATGGATGAATTCCTCTCCGGTCATCACCCTGGCCGCATTAGGACCTCGCGCTAGACCGTTACCCGGCCACTCACGCGTGGATGGACTGTCACCCAGCCTCTTACACCTTCATAGACCGTACCCCGGCCTGTCGCTTATGCCGACTCAATTAGATGGACTTACTTCCTGAACATTGGGCAAGTAATCAAATTGTTTTCTCAAAACGGCAACCACGTTGCGAATATAAAATACACCACAGAGCCGGATCCCTTAGATTTTTGAGCGAGTATTCAAGTCCCCTTCGAAACGAAGATCGTAAATTTGAAAACGAGTTTTGGGATCCGCTCTAACTTTTAAAATTATTTTGAAGACTCGAAAATATTTTTAAGAATGTTTGGAGTAATGCTGATTTAATAAAATAAATCGGTCCCAATATATTAGAAAATATCTGAATATTATTATTTAAATAATATTCCCATAAAGAATAATCTTTATAAAAATAATTGAAGTAAAAGTTTTAAAACTCATACTTGAAATGAATAATAATTAACCAAAGATATACTTATACGAAAGTACGATCTTTATTTGAATAATCAAAAATAAGTTTGATTATCGAAACATTATTCTTTAATAAAATAAAGAATATTATTTAATAAAATAATCGGAGTCATAAGTCCTCGAATGAATATTCAAAACAATATTCATTAAATAAAATAAAGCGAGTCATAAGTCCTCGAATGAATATTCAAATTAATATTCATTAAATAAAATAAACCGAGTCATAAGTCCTCGAATGAATATTCAAAGTAATATTCATTAATAAAAATAAAGTTATCGAATAAACTTTATTCGATTAATAGTTTTGAAAACTATTTATATATATATAAAAATATACATATATTATACTCGGGAACACCGACTCCTGGTTTAGAAAAATGTTTACGTTCGGGTCCCCTATACTAAGGGTATACGCAATTACTGCTTATCTCTAGCATAGGTATTATGCAACTTATAAGCAATTGAATCAACAGATATATATCAAGATTACGAAACAGACATGCATATATACCATATCACATGCTCCAATATATCGCAAGATTTGCTAATTAACCATCATGCATCTATCACAAGATAATGCATATACATATGTATACATCACAACAACAGTATAACGGGTAGAAAACTTGCCTGAGCGACTGGGGGTGGTAAAAGTCCTGGGATGAGTCTGGTAAACTATAAACCACATATAAGTTGGAATTAAACCAAAGTCGCTTAAGAATCTATACTTTAACCAATTAGACTCTAACGCTCGCTTTGCGCTTAATGATTCACTTAACTCGCTCAAGTACCCTCGGCTCCACCATTTTTAATAAATTAACCATAATTGTTTTATACTCCCATTAGTCATTTAAGGGCCTTAACCAAGGTTTCAAAGTAAGGCGAGGGGTACTGGTTCGGTCGCGAAACGCCGTTACTTGAAACAGACGTTTCTCCTAAATCGTAAATCAGATCTAAGCGAACCACATACTAAAACGAAGCTTACGACATGATCTAGATAAACATGGCAAGGTTACAGATTGGTCAGTGAGCTTTCTATCCCGAACACTAAGTACAAGCAGTTGAATAAAATGGGCATTACGACGGCTATGTTTATGCGATTACCAAGTTTCTCACTACACCAAATACTCACCAAACAACCCACAATTATTAACACATCAAAACCTCAACTAAATAATACTATACCAGTCCTTATTATCCAGATTCTTCATCTCAACCAACCACAATCAAGTTCTATTAACTATAACAAGATTCATTCACCAAATCACTCCAAATTCAAATCAAACTACTAATAATCAAAGATCATGCTTCTCATTTAGAAAATCAACCATCAAACTCACTAATAATCAAAGTAAAGGCTATGGTTTGAAGTTTATACCTTCCTTGGGAGGTGTTAAGTGGCTAGGAAGCCTTAGGGAGCCTCCTACAAGCTTGATCTTTCCAAAGAAATCAAACACAAAGTTAGTCTTTGAAGTTTCTAAAAGTCCAATTGAAATAACTGTAAAAATGAGGGTCTTACCTTGCTTATTTGGTCCAGACTTTTGAACAAGAGTTGTAGGCCATCTCAATACCTTTCCAACGAGCTATATAACATAACATTTGAGTGAGTATTGAAGGAGATATGGCAGTTTTAAGTTGCTGGGTTTGTTTTGGCCGAGAGCTTTGTTCTTGGAAGCAAAAGTCAACTCTCCTTCTTTTTGTTTTATGAAATAATGCTTGGTTGCTTCTCTTTTTGTCTTAGCCAATGATTTAAATTTTTTACCATGGTTAATTTTGCATGGTCCAAAATCAACCAACAAAACAAAATCCCTTTGTCATGCTTATGTCATCAAGCTTGTGTCATCTTTTTACACTTGTCTTCCCTTTGTGGTATGATGACATCATCACCCACTAACCTCTTTGATTAACCCTTAATTATTTGGATAATGACCGCTTATCTGTTATACGCTTCGCTTAACTTTCATTCTCGTTCAACGTATGAGGGATCATATCCGGGATCTTATTACTTGGGTTTCCCTAAACCTTTCTCAATATTTTATATTCCTTTTTTGATCCTCTCTTATAATCCTTGAATATAAATCCTTTTAATCACGTTACCTTATACTCAATTCTTTCAGTATCCGGTGGATTTTCGGGAAACAATCAAAGTGTCCGGATTCGAATTCTAACGACCTTTACATACACTCATTTACTTTATGTAATACCAATACGATCTCAGAATTTCCATAACAGTACTCCTATATAGTGTTGTCTGATAATTTTCCTTAATCAGCATCATCAGCAAAAAGTTACTATTCATCAGTGTATCAAAAATTCCAAAAATTGGGGTTATTACAGTCTCCCCTCCTTAAAAGGATTCCGTCCCGGAATCAGATAGAAAATGAATAGGAATACTTTCTTAGCATTGCACTTTCTAACTCTCAAGTCAATTTTCCACATTGTGGTTCTACCACCAAACTCTGACTAGTTTGATAACCCTTCTCCTAAGCACTTGTTCCTTTTCGATCTATAACCCTTACTGGTTGCTCCATATAGGTCAACTCCGGTTGCATGTCTATGCGCTCGTATTCTCCTATGTGTCTGACATTCGGATTATGCTTCATTAATATTGATATGTGGAACATGTTATGAACTTGCTGCAGGTTGAGGGGTAGGGCTAGTTCATTTGATAACTTCCCAATACATCGTAATATATCCAAGGGTCCAATAAATCGTGGACTTAGCTTTCCTTTCTTTCCGAACCTCATCAATCCTTTCCAAGGGTTCCCAAGGGGATACCTTTAACAACACTAGGTCCCCTATTTCATACTCTTTGTCCTTTTGAGTCAAAGCAGCATACTTCTTTTGTCCAACCTGGGGTTGCTACCAGCCATCCTCTGATTAGATCCACTATGTCTTTGGTCCTTTGGACCAATTCAGGTCCGAGTATCTTGCGCTCTCCAACTTCATTCTGATACAAGGGAGATCAACAGTTTTTTTTTTGTACAAAGCCTCGTAAGGCGACATTCTGACACTGTCATATCATCTATCGTCGTAAGAAAACTCAATCCGTGCTAAGTGATCATTCCAAATTTCTTTCAAGTCTATCGCACAAACTCTCATTATATCATCTAGCTCTATAGCTTTTGCTTCTCATTACCCACTCTTTTCCAGTTCGTAATCGTTACTATCTTCCGTACCAAATTTTATATTGATTACACTTTTGCTCGTTAGCGTTCTATAATCTTTTAATAATCGTGTCAACCTTAGTATCACGAACGCGTTAGAATCGGAATACCACCGCACTGGTACCACTTCATCTCTAACTGCCTCCATTTTCGAAAGCTTGGTCCTTCATATAGAAGTAAAAGAATTTATTGAGAGATCACTATGATCATAAACACTTGTTATATCGCATAATTAGTACAGAAGGTGGCCAACCTTTAGTACTTGACAAGCAATTAAACAATAGATGGTATCCTACTAGGCTTCTATCACACAGATAGATAGTCATTCGGCAATACCTCCCCTTCTGGAAGGGTTGTTCTTCTCAGCTTATATGAAATGAAAAGGAGAGAAAAGAACGAATTGAAGAGAATTGTATATATATAAAATATACTGCCACAAAATATCTGGCTTGGAAACTACCTCTGAACTATAGAGGTTTGTCATAAGAGAACAAAACATATACGTATATATCTCAACATCAAGTATTATAGGGTCACATTTCACATGCCTAAATATTTTTTCTATCCGTCCATCATTCTATGGACCCATGCTCTTGCTCGAGCTTATAAAAATTCACCTTTGAAAGTCCCTCGACATCGAAAATCGAATCTGGGATTTCATTCTAGACATCATCGTTATTAAAATCCATTGTTACACCGCAACCTTCTTCATATAGTAATACTATTCTTTATCGATAAGAAGGAATAAATATACAATATGTAAATAATCCACTAGTTAGTCTATCAATGATAACTTATACATCACCACGACCCGATTAGTGGTACTCAATCTCAACATCCATTACACTACAACTCTCACAGTTGTAATCGGCTCATTATTCAAAGAATCGTTGCTGCATTACTCTGGTCCACCACTGACCTACTGTCGTCATTCACTTTCCATGAAATCTTAATAGCTAACCATACGGAGTCTATACATGTCGTATAGAATTCTTCTAAGAAGGAAACATAATCACCATTTCATGATTCATGAAGAACACTCCTGAACTTGGCGTACATATGACATGAAGCAGATTAAATTGCAGAAGAGTTTCAGTGAAAGCAACGATAGCTGGTTAATACCATTATTAACCATATGTCCTTATTAGGAAACATGAACCTCAAAGGTTCATTTAGTCCTCTCATAACATGGTCCTGGCTTATCTCTAGATAGGACCTTCTAAAATAGATAGCCCGCTCACAGTGCTAACATGAATAAAATCATTACCAAACTACTATTACGGTTGAGTATCGTACAATCATTAGAAGAAATGTCAATCTTTCAAACCATAATACAACCTTCACGATTTTAACCATCATCACTATATTCCTCTGGCACGTGTGCTTATAATTGTCCTCTTACACTTAAAGTGTCGGCCACCTCTTTGACCTTTCCTGATAGTAAAATTTCCTAACAATCAATGTCATTTTTTTAACCACCTCCAAATAAATTTTCTACCTCATTTCAATCACTGCTTATGTGAAAATGCTTTTCTTAAGTCCTGGTGAGAAGAAAAAAAATCACCATTTTTTTCCATAAGTCATTGCCTTATTCTTTAGATGTGAACATTGCCACGACTGACTCTCGATCATACTTAGGACATCTCTTATCTTGGGTCCTACTTGTTTTCACCAATCTCGACCCTCATTGGGTCGATCTATACTTTCTTATGGTTCAACACGTGCCCCACCTAGCATTATTATAATTACGTCATATTTCCTTTATCAAAATTTCTATTCTTGAGAACTTTGAATATTACCTTTTCTCCTTGTAAGACCTCTAAAGTTATCCTTGAATTGTTCCTCCTGTATTCCCTAGATACAGGGCATATCAAAATACCATTTACTAATACCAGAATCATTGTCTATATAGTTCTGAAAACTTTCCCCACTGATCTTTAAAGGTTGTTGTTGCCTTAGTCCTTCATTCCGTACTACCCAAACTCATAATGTCCCTATTAAGGGTGAAATGCCAACCTTTATACATTCCCCTAGGGTTCATCTCAAGTTATCGAGGTTTTATCCTTAATTCCACCTTTAAAAAGGTACTTGCATCCTTCCATGGATAAATCAAGTCATATATCCTTGATAGATTATCTTATTCAATCATTCTCACCTCGATAGTCTATGCCTAATTTCATAATAATATCCTTATCCAAAATGAGGTCAATCCATATGGCCTCCAAAAGATAACAACGGTTATCCACTTTTCTTTCCTGATTTGGTAATGATAACATGGATGTTCTGGAAGATATTGGTTGTGTTCAACGTGAACTTCTTTTTACTAAATCCTCATTTACTTTTGTTGTTTATCTCAACAGTCATCTCAATGTTGAGATATCTTCTATACTTGGTGTCTCCCTTTCTGGGTATCATGCCCCCGGTCTTACACTTCACATTCTTGAAGGTCACTTCCTTCATCCAATTTTCCTAATTTCATACTTTCCTGTCTCCTCAGTCTATCCGCGTCTCATTGTTTATCCTTCGAACTATCTCAAGGTTTCCTCGAATCCTCCCAACTTAAAGAGGGTACAATATATATATCTCTTATGCCTTCAACCATCATCTTTAACTCATGGTGAATCACCCACATCCTGACGATTACATACTTTTCTATTTCTATTGCTACGAGTCTTTAGGGTTTCCTCATACCCAACTCCCTTATCATTCCTCAAACTCTATTGTCTTTATTTTTCTTTCCACTTCAGTTTCTTTTTATTTTCTTTTCTATTACAATTGTTTCACGAACCCACTAATCATTGACTTCAAATATCACGTCGTTCTGGGATTCTAGTCCTCAGAACAAATCTTGACAAATTTTACAATCTTAGATTCGTAATTCATCATACTCGTCCGCCTTTGTTCTGGCTCTAAAGCTTTTACACTATCTCCATAACCTTGGGAATTACTTTCCCGAAAACAATTGACTGAACTTTAATCAGTTTATTCTAACCTCCGGCTCCGTGCCTTTCTTGGTCTTTCACCAGCGGGTGGCCTCTCTCTTAGGGGTAAGTGACAAAAACAGTCTTTTGCGCTTCGTCAATCATTTAGAATCTCAAATGATTCGTATATTTCCTTTAGCCAGGCTCTTGCCTCGACTGGGTCAACCTTTTCCTTGGAACTCTGAGAGCTTAGTGACTTAAAGGTCATGAAAGAATTCCTACCGCATTATTTCCTCAAGGTGGTGGTTGGGAATAAAAGTATAAGTTTTGTTTAGGCAGGTCCATGAATTGCCCCATAGGAGTACCGTCCTGGTTCTCCCTATCTTGCTCGACTTCTGTTTTCTCAGAATGAAATGTTTCATCCTTCTCCACAATCAGGGTTATCTTATACGTTAAAATCCTTGTTTTCCACTACATTATATTATGGGCTCCTTCTTTCTTAATGGCAACCTCCCTGACTATCACATTCGGGGTTTGCCCTAAATCTTATTCCTCGAACTATGGATTTCATCTAAGATCCAGTCCTTAAGCTCTTAAACGTTTGGAACCCAAATTCTGTAGGAATACCTCATTATTCATTTATCATCTTTCTTGGTATTAATCTCTTCTCCATTTGTTGGCTATCTGCCTTCATTCATCACTTTTTCTTGGCACAATATGATCTTCTCCAATAATTCGGACTGTATTGCAATCTCAAACAGCTTTTCGGTACCGGCTCCGGTTACCTTCACTTCTATTTCCATTTTCTCAAAATCTCTTATCAACTCTCCCAAGACAGTTTCATCTTGAGTCTCTCTTTTATACTAAGGGCATTAGCCACCATTTTGGCTTTCCCTGGATGATAAAGAATCTCATAATCGTTATCCTCGATTAACTCTATCCACCTCCTCTGGCGCATGTTGAGCTCTTTCTGCGTAAAATGCACTAGAGCACTTATGGCTTGTGTAAATCTCGCACTTCTCTCCATACAAGTAGTGCCTCAAATCTTTAGGGCAAAACTATTACCATGAGCCTAAGCTCATGGGTGGGGATATTATATTCCCTTAATTGTCTTGAAGCGTACGCGATTACCTTGTTGTGCTGTATAAGAAGCACCCTAATTCTTTATGCGAAGCATCATTACACATCACAAATCTCCTTTTCCATCCGGAAACGCCAACAAAGTAGCCGTCACCAACCTTTGCTTTAGTTCTTAAAAGTTGTTCTCGCATTTCTCTGTCCATTCGAACTTCTGAGTCTTATGAGTAAGCCGTGTTAAAGGGGCTACTATCTTTACAAACTTGAACGAACCTCCGGTAGTGACCGGCCAATCCTACCTCTGGTAGTCGCCCAGACCATGGTCATCAATTCATCAGTGGTCCTTTAGTCATTCTTGTCAGGATCCTCCACGGAATCCTTCTCAGCAATAATCCCTTCTAGGACAACAAACCGCTACATCCTCAATATGAACATCATCCGGTCCTGCGTTAGGAAGCTCTATCGGATCCACAATCCGATCTCCAATTAGTAATAAAATATCATCGCGTTGTTGCTCCTCAACCTCAGGATTCGGAGTCCCGCTACCATATACGATAATGAACTACGTTTCTATCACGATATTTATAAGGGTTCCTGTTACGACCGGCATTTTATGTAATATTATTTGTGAATTTGGTATAATATTAAGTCAAATGAAAATATATTCAATGATTGTACGTTTGTGTGAGTAAAAATTTCTGCATATAAATTTGCTTTGGGTAGTATATGATTTTTCAAAGCAAGAGTTTATTTAATTTCTTTATTTTTTGATTTATAAGGAATATTCTAAGCTTTGGAAAAATCTTCTTTTAAAAGGCATTTTGTTCACAAATTTTGAAAATGATTTTATAAAGTCTTTAAAAATACAAGTTAATTTATGGTATAAATTTTATGGAGTACCCGTATCAATAGTTTCAGACAGAGATCCCCGATTTAACTCGAGATTCTGGAAGCAATTCAGGAATGTCTTGGCACGAAGTTGAATATGAGCACGGCGTATCACCCGCAGACTGATGGTCAGAGCGAAAGGACGATTCAAACAATCGAAGACATGTTGCGCAGTTGTGCAATCGATTTTGCAGGAAGTTGGGACGACCACCTGCCATTGATTGAATTCTCATATAACAACAGCTATCATTCCAGTATCGGCATGCCACCATATGAAGCTTTGTACGGGCGAAAATGTAGATCACCAACAAGTTGGGATGAAGTAGGAGAAGGAAGAATTCTCGGCTCAGAATTGGTACAACAGTTGCATGACTCAGTCAAGTTAATTCAGAAAAGGTTGCTTGCTGCTCAAGATAGACAGAGGAAGTATGCGGATCCAGCGCGTAAGGATGTTCAATTCCAAATTGGCGAAGCTGTGTTGCTAAAGGTGTCACCTAGGAAAGGGTTGATGAGATATGGCAAGAAAGGAAAGTTAGCACCTAGATACATAGGTCCTTTTGAGATTTTGAGTCAAGTAGGAAAGGTGGCCTACGAGTTGGCCTTACCACCTCAGTATCGGCATGTGCATAATGTGTTCCATGTGTCGTTACTTAAGAAATATAATCCTGACACTAGCCATGTGATAGAATATGAACCCGTAGAAATTCAGGCAGACCTGTCATTTGTGGAGCAACCGGTTAAAATACTCGACTGGCAAGTAAAGAGTCTTAGAAATAAGTCAGTAAAGTTAGTAAAAGTACTTTGGAGGAACCCTAAGGTCGAAGAGTCGACTTGGGAGTTAGAGTCTGATATGCGTTCCCGGTATCCTCATCTGTTCTCTTAGATTCTGGGGACAGAATCCCTTAAGGGGGAGAGGATGTTACGACCGGCATTTTATGTAATATTATTTGTGAATTTGGTATAATATTAAGTCAAATGAAAATATATTCAATGATTGTACGTTTGTGTGAGTGAAAATTTCTGCATTATAAATTTGCTTTGGGTAGTATATGATTTTTCAAAGCAAGAGTTTATTTAATTTCTTTATTTTTGATTTATAAGGAATATTCTAAGCTTTGGAAAAATCTTCTTTTAAAAGGCATTTTGTTCACAAATTTTGAAAATGATTTTATAAAGTCTCTAAAAATACAAGTTAATTTATGGTATAAATTTTATAATTTTTGAACTTGTATTTTATTTTATAAAAATAAATCATTATAAATTTTAGTTGTCATATTTATCAAATTACATGAATAACCTTGCATGCAAACTCTCTTCTATTTAATCAAAGGGCAAAGAAGACATTCTCAACCCCACTAACTCACATTTTGCTAACCAATTTACCCCTTTACCCTTGCATGCAAATCTACCTAACTATATTGGAGGGTTACTCTTGTAAAATCTCAAACCCACTCACATTATAGTCAAATCAATGCATAAAAACAAGTCCAAGAAGTGATCATCACCTCACTTCACCCCACCACTTCACTCTCTTCTCCCTCCCTCCTCCCTCACCTCTCGGTTTTTCCCCTCCCCTCTCGGCAACCACCAAAACCGAGCCCCATCCCCTTCTTTCTTCAACTCTCACTCAAACAATCATCTTATATCCAAGTAATTTTACTCCCTATATGTTATTCTTATATATATTTCAAAAGTTTAGAGTGAAAAACCTATGTTTTGACCTTGCATGGTGATGTTTTTGTTAAACTCAAAGTGAACCTCCTTGATTCTTGTGAATCTAAGGCTTTCACCATGAGATATAGTATCATAGGGTCAAGAATGGCTAGACATAAGAGTGTTACACTTATGAAATGTTGTTCTTACCCTAATCCATTCGGCCATGACTTGATAGGAGCCGAATGGATGGTGTTTTGTTGCCTTGTTACATTTTTGTGTATTTTGTGATGATAACGTGAATTTTATAGTAAAAGCTTGATAAAACCCTTTTGCATGCTAGTTGATCATTTAGTTGTAATCCATGTTAGGCTTGCATGTTGAATTATGATAAAAATTTATTTGGAAATCATGTTGCTTTGGCTTGAAAGATCCGAAAGCATGCATGCATGTAAATCACTTTTGATTTTTTTTGGAAGTTTTGATCATTTAGATTCATGTTGTTAGTGAGCCTTAATTTCAGTAGGAATAATGTATTAATATTGATTTATACTTCTTATTGCATGGTAATAATTCGTGGTTATCTATTATAAAAAAAATATATATCTTGTTGCTTCAAGAGCATAAAGGTTTGTGATTTGTAAAGAGTAGTCTCTTTTGTTTTGCCATAGTTGCACCTTAGGTAAGGATGATCTCACCAAGGTTATTTTGAGAAAAAGGGAGTTAGTTCAGTAGAATACCATGTATAAGTCTTTGTTTAAGTTTTGAGTTGTTGTTAGATAGGTTTGTCAAGTCAAAGCCTTGGAAAAATGAGAGTTATAGTTTCTGCAGAAAAATCAGTTTAGTACCCTGAGGTTTAGAGTGAGTTTTGACCATGTCATTGATGTGCACTTTGAGGCCCAAGCTACCAGAAGTTAGTATGGGGAGTATATAATAGGTTTTAGGAGTTGGTTGGAGGTTTGCATGTCATTTGGTTAGGTGCACAAGTAGAATAACAAAATCTGTCCAGCAGGGGACAGTTTTGTTGCAACTTAGAAATAGGGAGATTTGGCCATGTCATGGGTAGGCCCTCATTAGGCCCAATTGGGCCTTAGTTAGAGGGTATGTCAGAGAAGTTTTTCCAACCATAGTTCATAGGATATGAGCTAGAACCATGTGTCACAAGATAATTCAAGTCAGGGCATTTTCTGCCCAGAAAAACAGGGGAACCTTGGACTTTTAGCTTAGGCCCAAGAAGGCCCAAGCCAGGCCTTTGAGCCACATCAAGCTTGTGAGATGCCCTTAGGTCAGGAGAGTCTTGTGTAAAAATTTTGAAGAAAAACTTGTAGTTTAAGAGTGTCTAATGCACTCAAGAAACCTTAGTTACCATTCTGAAATTTGCACCAGTGAGCACTTTCACTTATCACATAGCTTTAGAACACTTAGAAGTGAGTATTAGGTCGACCACCATAGTTGTAAGATAGTATAAGGTCAGTAGAGCAAAAGGCACAAGTGAGGGTCAATAGGTTTTGGATAATTTAGGAAAGGCACATTGAGTTAGGAAGCCCAAATTTGAAGACTTTGTTTAGTTAGCGACCAAGTGACTTAAGTGGTGAGTCGAGATCATCCAAGCCTAGTGTGGCATTATGGTGTATATGATGTTATTTGGTATTAATATACGATATGTGATTATGTGGCTACGTGTGTACATTTGAAAATATAATGGTGGATATGAATTAAGTGCGTATAGGCCTAAGTGCCATCCATGTTTAATTTCGGGTTGTAAATAGGTTAAGATGGTAAGAATATATTATAATGAGGATTATTATTATTTATGTAGGATCTCGAGACGAGGGAAAACTTGCCATAAAAGTCGAGTGAAGCTCCAGTTGTTGCTCCTACCAGTCAGACCAGACCAGTCTATCTCAAGGCAAGTGATTCAACTTGACCTTCGTATTTACTGTAAACAGTTCATATATATCGATGCAATTATCCTGAGTCATTTTGATATATTTAAATCAAGCGTATCTTTTGTTTATCTTTGAGTTACATAGAGATGCCATGAACCCTCGAGTACGTATTGCAAGTAGTTCAAAAGTCTTTCATGATAGTTTAATGCCATGATAAAATAGAGATTTGTTATAATACTTTATTGATCCTTTTGATTATCATGCTATTGATCCCTGAGAAATCTTGATATTGCACCCTGATGCTTTGATTCAACTCTTGAAATAACCTCGATAGAAACTTTATCTTGATACCTAAAAGCCAATCATTTCTTAAATTCATTCATGATTGTTTGATAACCCTATCCTTACCCTAAAGCTTGATACCCTGTTATATCTTGAGCTGATGATCACTTTCTTTATATTTTAACACCTCTATCCTATTGGAACCAGTGATGCTTATCTTCTTGATGTTCTAATACCTATACCTTGTCTACAACCATTGCTTTAAGCCTAGTTTGGCATTACTCTTTCATATTATCCAATAGCCTTGCTCAATTTCCTTGTCAAAGTTCTTGTTTATGGAAACCTCTCAATTACCCTAATATAGTAAAGTCTAGTGGATCATGGCCCTGAGATTTAGTGTCATATTTCCAGTGTTTCAAGTTGATCTATAATCCCTTGATAAAAATGATTACAGTCGAAAGAGATTTTGTCATAAATCGGCATCAGTTTTTAAAATGATTAAAATGTGGATTTTTCAGTCCCAAAGGGGGATAAATGTTTTCTTTGAATGGTGGATCTGGACTGAGACGCGAGTCCTTTCCACACTTATATTAGGCTTAAAAGTTGCCTAGGGATTCCCAATAATGTTTTAGAACCCAGCGAGGTTCGGGATTACTTCGCGGCTGATCACCGGCTGTAATCCGTAGCGTCATAAAATGATTTTGATTAAGAATGATTTTAAAATTGTTTTGATGCAAGCAAAATGATGCCAACTCACATAAGTTTTATCTCTCGTTATCATTGATTATGTCTTTCCATTGTCATTCCTAAAGGTATATCTCGATTTATGTTTTGCGTTGTACTGTTAGCACTTGTTGAGCTTTTGGCTCACTTCTTGCTTTACCCTGATATTACAGCTAGCAGCTATGGTTAGATTCAAGCAGACTGCCCGTAAGACCTGTGATGCTGATGCTTATGTTCGAGCTCAGGTAGAATAAGTAATAGCTGTGAGGATTCGGTATTTGTAATCAGATGTAATAGCTGGTAGTGATGGGCTGTTCCAAACCCTAAACTGTAAGATCTTGGATTGGTTGTGTATCCTTCATTAAAATGATGATGTAATAGCTATATTTATTTCGCTATTTAAGTTGGGGGTGTGACAGTTCCTATAAGGGTTTTAACTGTCAGTACTACGTTAGGTAGTCCGACTATGAACTTGGCAAGAGTCCTTATTATCTTAGTGAACTTATTATTTTAACATCACATCATCTCTGAGGTTTATAACGCTTAGCTCTGATACCATTTCTGTAATACCCCCAAATCCGGGGTCGGGGATCCGGGTTGTCACGAGTTCCATTTCCCTTAATAACACCCAATCTTAATAAACAATCAACTACTCCGTACTGTGACCCCACAATAAACACACACACACAAGTTATAGTCTCAGAGATGAATATCCAAAAATAACACGAGTCATTTTATTCCACAATTATTTGCCATTACACCTTAAAAGGGTTTCTGAATAAATTTACATTTTCCTTGCCATTATTACAATTTATATATATACATAAGTCTGGTACATCAAAAGTTGAAAGCCTAGCCTATTGGTAGATCCTACCTCAGCTACAACGGCATCAACGCCTACAGGAAACTGCGGAACGTTTCCTATTCGCTCGCGAATTGGGAGCTTGATCATGTTCATCTTGTCTATCTGTTGTTGTGTGATGAAAGAAGAAATCAAGGGTGAGCAACACGCCCACCGAAATAATATGTATAATAATTAACAATATATGAGCATTCTCATAGTACTCATGAAAGTCTTGGTCAAGAAGAAATGAACCAAGTTTGATCTCTTAATGCGACCAAGTCGCAAAATATTCAGTAGATATGTACATAAACTTTTCAAAATCTTGGAAGTCCTCTTCTATGCATAATAAACACAGAGTTCCAGTTTATAACTGTATAAAAATATCGTTGCAAGGTGATCTCATATATTTAACCTTGTGTCAACGTTTTTCTGAAAATCTTTGACATGCATAAGATAATCATTTACTAGATATAAGTTTAAAAGATGAAGTTAAAAGATACTCCAATATACTTATATCTTTTCCGAATACTACTTGAACTACCACCGTTCAAGTTATAATTAGTTTTAAAAGTTCATCACATAGATGAGACTACAAGACAAGATTTGAATAGATTCAATCTTTATGATATCATTCAAAAGAAATGAACTTACGAGATACTTCATTAAGTCGCGATATATATATCCATATATATCTCATACATTTCCTGAAAACCTCTGCCATGTAAAGTATGAACAGAGTTTGTAACATCCAATGAATTTTGGAAAGGAAAAGAATTTTGGCATAAACCCGATATCTTGCTGATCAGGCAAAGATACCAATAAGTAACCTTTTCTACTGTAGATGGATGAATTCCTCGCCGGTCATCACCCAGGCCGCATTAGGACCTCGCGCTAGACCGTTACCCGGCCACTCACACATGGATGGACTGTCACCCAGCCTCTTACACCTTCATAGACCGTACCCCGGCCTGTCGCTTATGCCGACTCAATTAGATGGACTTACTTCCCGAACATTAGGCAAGTAATCAAATTGTTTTCTCAAAACTGCAACCTCGTTGCGAATATAAAATACACCACAGAGCCGGATCCCTAAGATTTTTGAGCGAATATTCAAGTCTCCTTCGAAAGGAAGATCTTAAATCTGAAAACGAGTTTTTGGGATCCGCTCTAACTTTTAAAATCATTTTGAAGACTCGAAAACATTTTTAAGAATGTTTGGAGTAATGCTGATTTAATAAAATAAATCAGTCCCGATATATTAGAAAATATCTGAATATTATTATTTAAATAATATTCCCATAAGGATAATCCTTATAAAATAATTGAAGTAAAAGTTTTAAAACTCATACTTGAAATGAATAATAAATAACCAAAGATATACTTATACGAAAGTACGATATTTATTTGAATAATCAAAAATAAGTTTGATTATCGAAACATTATTTAATAAAATAAAGAATATTATTTAATAAAAGAAGCGGAGTCATAAGTCCTCAAATGAATATTCAAAATAATATTCATTGAATAAAATAAAATTATCGAATAAACCTTATTCGATTAATAGTTTTGAAAACTATATCTATATATATAAATAAATATATATATATATTATACTCGGGAACATCGACTCCCGGTTTAGAAAAATGTTCACCTTTGGGTCCCCTATACTAAGGGTATACGCAACTACTGCTTATCTCTAGCATAAGTATTATGCAACTTATAAGCATTTGAATCAATAATTAGATATCAAGATTATGAAACAGACATGCACATATACCATATCAGCATGCTCAAATATATCGCAAAATTTGCTAATAACAATCATGCACTTATCACAAGATAATGCATATACGTATATTTACATCACAACAACAGTATAACGGGTAAAAAACTTGCCTGAGCGACTGGGGGTGGTAAAAGTCCCGGGATGAGTCTGGTAACCTATAAACCACATATAAGTTGGAATTAAACCAAAGTCGCTTAAGAATCTATACTTTAACCAATTAGACTCTAACGCTCGCTTTGCGCTTAATGATTCACTTAAGTCGCTCGAGTACCCTCGGCTCCACCATTTTTAATAAATTAACCATTAAGAGTTTTAAGGCGATTCTTTCGCGAGTACCCTCCCAACTGCCTAATTCACTTTAAATAATTGTTTTATACTCCCATTCGTCATTTAAGGGCCTTAACCAAGGTTTCAAAGTAAGGCGAGGGGTAATGGTTCGGTCGCGAAACGTCGTTACTTAAACGGTCGTTTCTCCTAAACCGTACATCGGATTCAAGAGAACCACATATCAAAATGAAGCTCGTAACATGAACTATCTAATCATGGTAATGGTCAAAACCTAACAGTGAGTTCACGGGTCCTGATGTTAAGAACAGAACAGTTAAGGAAAATCGGGCATTATGACGTTTATGTTTACGCGATTTCCAATTTAATTAACACTCTAAATTATCATCAATTCACTCACAACCACCAATACAAAAATATTCAACCATC
The DNA here is from genome assembly GCF_009905375.1 of Apium graveolens. NCBI lineage: Eukaryota > Viridiplantae > Streptophyta > Magnoliopsida > Apiales > Apiaceae > Apium > Apium graveolens. The sequence continues at coordinate 137,198,981 of NC_133648.1, read as the reverse complement.
ATACTACAAACTCAGTCCCCAAATCCAAATTTTACCAATTTATCCAACCAATCAAAGACCCAATATTCAAAACCAATACAAATCCACCAAAACTACTTATAATCAAAGATCAAGCCTTAATACTAACAATGCTTCAATAAAACTTAATGGAATCATAAAATCTAAGCTAGGGTTTGAAGTTGATACCTTCCTTGGTAGGTGTTAAGTTTCTAGGAAGCCTTAGGGAGCCTTAATCTAACCTCCTACAAGCTTGATCTTTCCAAAAAAATTAAGAACACAAAGTTAGGTTCTGAAGTTTCTAAAAGTCAGATTGAAAGAACTGTCAAAACGAGGGTCTTACCATGCTTATTTGGATGAGACTTGTGAACAAGAATTGTAGGTCATCTCAATACCTTTCCAAAGAGCTATAGAACATACTATTTGAGTGAGTATTGAAGGAGATATGGTAGTTTGAAGTTGCTGCTCTGGTTTTGGCCGAGAGCTTTGTTCTTGGAAGCAAAAGTCAACTCTCCTTCTTTTTGTTTTATGAAATAATGCTTGGTTGCTTCTCTTTTTGTCTTAGCCAATGATTTAAATTTTTTACCATGGTTAATTTTGCATGGTCCAAAATCTACCAACAAAACAAAATCCCTTTGTCATGCTTATGTCATCAAGCGTGTGTCATCTTTTTACACTTGTCTTCCCTTTGTGGTATGATGACATCATCACCCACTAACCTCTTTGATTAACCCTTAATTACTTGGCTAATGACCGCTTATCTGTTATACGGTTCGCTTAACTTTCGTTCTCCTTCGTAGTATGAGGGATCCTATCCGGGATCTTATTACTTGGGTTCCCCTAAACCTTTCTCAATATTTTATATTCTTTTTTTGATCCTCTCTTATAATCCTTGAATATGAATCATTTTAATCACGTTACCTTATACTCAATTCTTTCAGTATCTAGTGAATTTTCGGGAAAAAATCAAAGTGTCCGGATTCGAATTCTGACGACCTTTACATACACTCATTTACTTTATGGAATACCAATACGATCTCAGAATTTCCATAACAGTACTCCTATATAGTGTTGTCTGATAATTTTCTTTAATCAGCATCATCAGCAAAAAGTTACTATTCATCAGTGTTTCAAAAATTCCAAAAATTGGGGTTATTACAGAAGTTTTCCAGGAAAAGGTGTAACATCTGATAAGAAAGGTTTCAGAAAATCTGAAGGCAAAGGAGGAAAGTCTGACAGAGGAGATTACTCAAATGTTAAATGCTACAACTGTGGTGAGAAAGGCCACATATCTCCTGATTGCAGAAAAGGAAAGAGTGACAAAGGCAAGGCTCTTTTCACAAGAAGAAAAGCTGGTCAGATGCTTCAAATTCTGTGGATGAGGAAAACTATGCCTTGATGGCAAATGCTGGTAGCAGTTCTGATACTGCTGACTTAAAGGTACATCAAACTACTTATGCCTTTCATACTGATGATATTACTGAGTTGAGACGATATCTTAAAACCATGTTCATTAGTTATAAAGATCAAACTTTAACATGTGAGAGATTAACTTCTGCAAATCTTGCTTATAAAAAGAGGAATGATTATTTAGAAAAAGAGTTAGTCATGTTCCATCAAACTCAGAAAGACAGAGATGGTGCCTTCTATGTTAGGGATGAAGTGCTAAAAATGAATGAATCTCTAAGAACTGAGTTAGAAAAGGAAAGAGAGATTATCAGGACTTGGACTAACTCTGGCAAAGCAACTCAGGATATTCTTAGTAGTGGAAACTGGAAAGAGGGCTTAGGTTATGGAGATGATAAAAACAGTAAGGGAACTGTAGAAACTGAGCCTATAGTTGTTAAACAAAAACCAAAGGTAAATCCTGTTAAGTTTGTAACTGCGAAGTCTGATATTGAGAAATCAGAAGTTAAGGAGAAATTAACTTCTGACAAACCTAAACAGGATAAGCCAACTGAAGTTAACATAGGCTTAATGACTAAGAAGTAGCATAAGCATAAGCTGAAAGAGGTTAAAAATGTAAATAAGGTAAAGCCACCTAGGAAAAATAGGAATGGAAAGGAAGGTGTAAATAAAAGTAACAATTATAAGCCTGTTCCTAATGCTCCTAGAAAAACATGTCATAACTGTGGAAATTCTAACCATCTGGCTTCTTTTTGCAGGAAGAATAAGAACATAAACTCTTTACCTTTAAAATCAGGAGTTAAGAGTCAGTCTGTTAGATATAAGCCACAAAATCCTTGTTTTCATTATGGTAGTTTATGGCATTCCATTTATACTTGTAAGGAATATCATAGTTTGTACTATGATTATTATCAAGTAAAACCTTCTTTAAAGAAAGTTAGCATTATTCCTTCTAGTGTAAGTTCTGATGCAAAGTCTGATATTGCAAATTCTGATAAGAAAACTGTTAACATAAACTCTGATGCTAAATCCGCTGCGAATGTTAACAAACTTAAGAAGGCAAAAGGATCCAAGCAAGTCTGGGTCCTTAAAACTAATCATTAGTGGTCTTTGTGATTGCAGGGCAACTGGAAGAACATCCTAGTTCTGGACAGTGGATGTTCAGGACATATGACTGGAAATAAAGCCCTGCTATTAGACTTTGTGGAGAAAGCTGGCCCAGGTGTTTCTTATGGAGATGGCAATATAGGAAAAACTCTGGGATATGGCAATATCAATCTTGGGAATGTCATCATTGAAAAAGTAGCTCTGGTCTCAGGACTTAAACACAATCTGCTGAGTGTGAGTCAAATCTGTGACAGAGGTTATCATGTGGATTTCTTTGAAGAACACTGTGAAGTTGTAAGCAAATCCACAGGCAAAGTTGTTCTGAAAGGATACAGGCATGGTAACATTTATGAAGCCAAGCTTTCAACAAGTACTGAAGGTTCTGTAATCTGTTTGTTAAGAAGAGCATCAATTGAAGAAAGCTGGAATTGGCATCATTTAAATTTCAACAATATAAATGAACTAGTCAAGAAAGATCTTGTGAGAGGACTGCCAAAATCAGTATTTGCTCCTGATGGCCTTTGTGATTCATGTCAGGAGGCAAAACAAAGAAAATTATGGCGCCCCAAAACCCGAGGTCAGGAGTCTCGGAAGCCATGCCATCCAAACTCACATAACTCACGCTACAATATGTAAATACTCACGCTTCACGACCCCACACTTATCACACACACACTTACAGGTTATTGTCTTGGAAACGAACCATCATAACTAGAGTAATTTTATTACAACCCAAATATAATTAGTCTTATCGGGGAGTGACCTTTAGGTAAGGTTAGTCCGCCAGCCAAATATACGTTTCTTGTTTCTTACCTTACATAAGTCATACTTATAAATAAGCCGAACTATAAACAACTGAAAACTAATCCAGCTTATTCTGACTACTTGTGGTACAGCACCAAACAATCTACGGAACAGCTGGCCATTTCCTACCCATTTCCTGGATGTGGTTCTCATGGCAGGCATCTTGATTCACTGTTGTGTTGTGCCAATTTAAGAAAATAAGTGTGAGCTATAATGCCCAACATAATAATGTACAGTATGAAAATGACTGTATGATACATCACATAGGATAATTATGTTTTATTCGAAAATAGTCTTCCTTGTTGATACACACCTTCTTATGAAAATAATTCTTTAAGGGATTTTAATATCCTGTGAATACCTTAATAGTAATCCCATCACCTAGGCTTGGGTTACGTTATCTCCTTTCAATTCCAATTGGAAGAATTAGGACATTCGTTGGAACCACCGCATACGATGATCAGTCTTACTGCGATAAAAGTAACCTTTTCTACTAGTAGAAGGACGACACCTTTACCTCACAGTTATCACCCTTGCCGTATACGAGCTATGTGTCCTCATTTTGGGTATACACACACTTCGCAGGTCCATAGGTACATATTGTACCATCTTCTACAGTACCAGTAGTCTATCCAATACACGAAGTACTTGGATCCTACCCCTCCCTTGTCCTTTAGGAAATCCTATCATATCTTGAGAACTCGAACCACATCGAAGTTCCTCCAAGAGTTTTGCTTGTTGATAGGCATAGCTTTACTGTAATATATATATGTACTTCCGAAAGTTTTGGAGGAAGTACTAAGGATGTGAGTTGACCGTTGTCAACAGATAATTAAATAAGGGGGAAAAGTTTCTCCTTGAAACTATATTCAAAATATTATAAGTCGGGATAATATTCACCGACGATCTGAAATTATTCGAATGATATTCTGAAATCAGAAAGTATGTTTTAAATCAGGATATATGATTTTTAAATCAATAATAAACCCTTTAATAAATAATTAAATGATAATCGATAATAATCAAACCTCGAATGAGTTTACTCTTCTAAAAGATTATTTAAAATAACATTCCTCAACTAGTTTGTGTCTACACAATTAATTAATCTATAATGATTAATCGATTTTGAAATAATTAATCATTGGAGTATACTACTCCCCTAATAAGGAATAAATATATAGTATTTATTTGAACAATAAAATATAGTTGAGGGAATATGATCGTTGGGAAATCGTTTTAATAAAAGTTCGAGGTGTTTTAATGTTTCGTAAGTGGATGATGAGTCCCTTTAAAAACGTACTACTATGGACTTATAACCGTCCTATAATATCACCGGAAATGATTCCCGGGTTTCATCTTTAATCCCGACCGATTCTCGGTCTTATAATACGTCACGCTTAAAGTGAAATAACATTTCACGATATACTTTAGCGTACAACATCGCTATATTATGCGAAATTCAACAACTATGTATCATGGCAAGCATGGTATTTATGCAATGATAGTAAAACAATCCTTTCACAACACAACAGTAAAAATGGAGTTGGGTTCGTAAACTTGCCTGGGTATCTCGAGGTGGAGGATGCTCTAGGTTCCGCTCGGAAATCTATAACCATAACACAATTCATTTTGTTAGGTCCCGTTCTAATTTACGGCAACTCGCACTCATGTGCTACTTGTTATGCATCCTCTCAACTTATACTACCCTTATTATTCCTTTAAGTCATATTCACATTATGGTCACTTCATTTTTCTAAGTATCGTAGGTTCATTCTCATTATCGTCGTCGGCTCCGCTTATGGATTCTTACGGTTTCTACTCGCGCAATCTCGGCTCCGACATTTTTTAAAATTGGGAAATCATTATTTTTACTTGAAATTTTTATGGCAGTTAGAAAACTCAATATTTTACTCTCTGTAAATATTTCATAATTTATGAACACGTTAAGTCTATCCTTTATATTTTCAAAGTTCGTAATTCGTAGCAGTTTTTGTCGCGTAAAACACTTTTACTAAAACAGCCATAACTTTTGATCCGTAAATCAGAATCAAGTGATTCAAGTGCCTAAACGATCCTTATAACTTTGTCTATCCTAAAAAAGGTTATTTTTCAAGAACCTACAGTTTAAAACTTCGAAAATTTGTGCAGAAACTTAAAGTTACGATTTGTTGGTTTTAACGAAGTTACGTTTACGATCGGGGTTTCATTTACGCCCTAACTCTTAACACAACCACCAACAATCATCATATCATCATCAACACACAAACTCCTCTCAAGAACATCATGTTCTTGTGGCCAAAATAACCAACCTTAAATCTACTTAACTTAATCATCAACATTTCACCAATAACACTCATTATACTAGGTTTACTACCACATACTAAATGGATCTTAACAATGAACCTTAAATAAAGTTGGGCCAAAGATTTTTACCTTTATTGAAAGCTTGAGATGTGTTCTTGAGGATGGTGGAGGCTTGGAAGTGCTTGGTATGATTTTTAGAACCTAAAACCACCATAGAAATCAAGAAACCAAAGAGAGGTTACTATTCAAACTATTTACTAGTGAGTTTCTTGAATTTATTTCACCCATCAAACCTTGATAAAAAGAGATGAAAAAATTTTCTTACCTTATTTTAATTTCTAGGAGGCTTGAGAATTAATTGGGTGATTTTACAAGAGTTAGAACTTGGAGATTTGAATTTGATTTCTTCCCTTTTTTCATTAGGGCCGAATGGAGCTTCCAAGGGGGGTATTTTTACTACTCTTGGTTGCTTCTCTTGGATGCTTTGCTAGGTTGCTTCTACGAAGATGAGGTGATCTCTTTGCAATTGATTTTATTCTCATAGTATAGCATTTTAGGTTGATTCTTGGTTGCATATCTTAGGGACAAATCCTAATAGCTTACTAGGTTACAAGCTAAACTACAAGGTTAGCTTCCTTAGCACACTATTTTGCTAGCTAGCTTGATCATCCTATGGTTAGCTCACTATTTGATGAAGTAACCATGGTTACTTCCTTACCATGGTTTAGTTAGTGTGTTATGTTTATTTAATCGTTTACGCGTTCGCTCGGTTACTTAAACGTTTTCGTAATACTTACTCGTAATTGGTTCGCGAAGTAATTCCTTTCGTATTTATTCCTTATTTTATTTATCCTACTTGAATATAAATACGTAGGATTTAAATCTCGTAATTATATTGTGATTCCCGTAATCCTCGATGAGTCGTAAATACGGTCATTTTTCAAAGTTTGTTTTCTTCGAAAACTAATAGCGTTTACATACACTCATTTGGTACGTATAGTCGTAATATCAACTCCGAAACTCATTTTCTCATGCACTACATAGTGTGGGCTCAAAAGTTTTTCCCGTCTGTCAGGGTTACTATTCATTAAACGTTTTACAAGGTCTCAAAAATTCGAGTTATTACAGTCTTCCCCTCTAACAAGGATTTCGTCCCGGAATCAATTAGAAAATAAGTGGGGATATTTATTCCTCATTGCGTCTTCAAGTTCCCAAGTTGATTCCTCAACATTTTGATTTCTCCATAAGATCCTAACCAGCTTTACAGTTTTGTTCCTCAGCACTTGTTCTTTCTGGTCCATTATCCTTACTGGCTACTCGATGTAGGTCAGGTCTGGTTGTAAATCTACTTGCTCGTATTCTATTACATGTCGTGCATCTGCATGGTACTTCCTTAACATGGACACGTGGAACACGTTGTGTACTTGTTGCAAATTAGGAGGCAAGGCGAGCTCGTAAGCTAGAGGTCCTATTCTCCTCAAAATTTCAAAGGCTCCTATGAATATGAGACTCAGCTTTCCTTTCTTTCCAAATCTCATCACTCCTTTCCACGGAGATACCTTTAATAGCACAGAATCTCCTACTTCATATTCCCTATCCTTTCTAGTCTGGTCGGCATACTTCTTTATCTGTCCTGGGCTGCTACCAGTTTTCCTGATGAGTCCTACCATTTCTCTGGTCTGCTGGACTAACTCTGGTCCTAATATCTTGTGTTCTCCAACTTCATCCCAACACAGGGGAGAGCGACATCTTCTTCCATAAAGAGCTTTATACGAGGGCATTCCTATGCTAGCGTGATAGCTATTGTTGTAAGCAAATTCGATCAGGGGTAAGTGGTCATCCCAATTTCCTTTAAAATTAATGGCACATATAGTATATCTTCTAGGGTCTGAATAGTCCTTTCGCTTTGTCCATCAGTCTGGGGGTGGTAAGCGGTACTCATGTTTAGTCTGGTGCATTCGCATTCCTGGAAGCTTCTCCAAAATCAGGAATTAAACCTCGGGTCTCTATCTGATACTATGGCTACCGGAACGCCGTGTCTTACTACTATTTCCTTCAAGTAAATATCCACCAACTTGTCTACAATGTATCTTTCGTTGATTGGTAGGAAGTGTGCGAACTTGGTCAATCTATCTATGATAACCCATATGGCATCATGATTGGCCTTTGTTCTTGGTAAGCCTGTCACAAAATCCATGGCTATATGCTCCCATTTCCATTCCGGAATCTCTAGGGGTCATAATAGTCCACTAGGTTGCTGATGTTCAGCCTTCACTCTCTGGCATGTCAAGCACTTGCTGACCCACTCTGCTACTCTCTCTTCATGTTAAGCCACCAATAATATTTCTTAAGGTCACGGTACATTTTCGTACTTCCTGGGTTGATTGAATATCTAGAGTTGTGCCCTCCGTGCAGCAGCTCATCCTTTAATTCTTGCATATTTGGAATCCAAATCCGGGACGCATTGTTAGGTCCCGAATTATCGTAGAAGGGGGGGTTGAATACGATAATCACTAAATTAAAAAATTCTTTCGAATCTTTAGCGGATAAAATTTAGTGCTCGGTTAGTGTTTCGTGTTCTTGAGAGGAATATTGTTTGGAACGATAAAAACAAGGAACACAAGATATTCGGGGAAATATATTCGTATATAAATCCTCGAGGGGCAACACTCCGGTAAATAAATTAACCAGCTACAATATAAGAACAACAAAGTTCCTAGCTACTACAAAGATTTACAAATCAAATCCTATACAATGATCTAGCTTTTGTTTGTCTAAGGATTTAATTATCGGGTAACGATTATAATGCCTCTATAAATATACAAGAGATAAATCGGGCATTATAACGTTACTCTGGTGAGAAGTTAAACGGATATCAATGTGCTGAGCTTCTCTGTATTCTCTTGTTTTTTTTCATCAGCTCTCGTGAGAGAGAAGATGAACAGAACTTTTTAACAATAATAATACTCTCTTGTTATTTATTCTGCTTCTCTGTGTAGACTTCAAATTCATTGGACAAATGGCAATCTTGTGTCCACAAAATCCTTTTCATTTGCTGCAATAAAATTAATGAATAACATTTCTATGACGACTGAGCTCTGTGGCGACCAACATCCCATGTGCTTTCTCTATGGTGACAGAGTCACTTGTGTCTTCTCTGTGGCGACAGCTCTGTGGCGACAGAGTTTCCCTTTTGCGCCTTCTTTGTGGCGACAGCTCTGTGGCGACAGAGTTTCCCTTATGCCTTCTCTGTGGCGACAGCTCTGTGGCGATAGAGTCACTTGTGCCTTCTCTGCGGCGACAAAACTCTGTGGCAACAGAGTTAGAGCAGTTTCTCTGTGGTTACAGCTTCTGTGGCGACAGGTAGAGAGAGCTGTCATGACTTAGAATATTTCGGTTCTTGTCAAACCATTCTTCAATGTATCAACACCTTCTTTGTAATTAAATTAAAATCCCATCTTGTATACTGATGTTTGGTGCACTGGTCTGGTTCACAAAACTAGCATTGAGAGAACCTAATTCAATTTAACTTGTGTTTCTGAGTTGATACAGATTGGTTGAATATCCATGTTTCTAACAATGACTGTCAACAAACAAATGTA